>NC_056438.1:60370427-60697462 GCF_018296145.1 Oncorhynchus tshawytscha | reverse complement strand
AGCAAGTCAGTTCTGTTTTGCCCTGCGAGGTGGGACAGAGAGCCCGTATATACGAAAATACCATTTACCACTTATTGCTTAGCTAATAAACAATACATAGCATACAGCGGTGCCTCATTGTCATATTTTCCCTGACACAAGTGAAAAATTGAGGGATAAACCAAAAATATAAACGGTAATTGAGAAGTAAAAACCGTAAAGTTGTCATGTAGCAAAGTAGGCAACACGTAAACAAGTTGTGACCGGAAATGGCGTCAAAATGCTGTGAGCTATCATGTGATGCTACTAGCATAAATGGACCAACACTGAGCAAATGTAGCTTAAGTCAAATGGTAATTTAAAACAGTGGTCAAAGTAATATTGCTGGCGCATGGATATAATGCAAAATAAATGTTGCCATCACCCCAGTTACTCAAGTCAGGTCATAGACCTCAACTCCAAGTAGGAACCACCAAAACAATAGAGGACACAAGTATTACAGTTAATGTTTATTTGAGTCAAAACAAGCAAATGCAGTTACACACTGGACTAGAGTACCCGTTAACTATTGCATGTCCCACGTCAGATATCCATGGCGTCGTCGCCGGACGGGCCGGTGGCAGCTTCAGAGGTGGCGTCGTCGCCAGACGGGCCGGTGGCAGCTTCAGAGGTGGCGTCGTCGCCAGACGGGCCGGTGGCAGCTTCAGAGGTGGCGCGTGGCAGCTTCAGAGGTGGCGTCGTCGACGGGCCGGTGGGCAGCTTCAGAGGTGGCGTCGTCGCCAGACGGGCCGGTGGCAGCTTCAGAGGTGGCGTCGTCGCCGCCGGTGGACGGGCCGGTGGCAGCTTCAGAGGTGGCGTCGTCGCCAGAGGACGGGCCGGTGGCAGCTTCAGAGGTGGCGTCGTCGCCAGACGGGCCGGTGGCAGCTTCAGAGGTGGCGTCGTCGCCAGACGGGCCGGTGGCAGCCTCAGAGGTGGCGTCGTCGCCAGACGGGCCGGTGGCAGCCTCAGAGGTGGCGTCGTCGCCAGACGGGCCGGTGGCAGCCAGAGGTGGCCGGTGGCAGGCAGACGGGCCGGTGGCAGCTTCAGAGGTGGCGTCGTCGCCAGAGGTGGCAGCTTCAGAGGTGGCGTCGCCGCCAGACGGTGGGCCGGTGGCAGCTTCGCCAGAGGTGGCAGAGGTGGCGTCGCCAGACGGTGGCAGCTTCAGAGGTGGCGTCGTGGCGGTGGCAGCTTCAGAGGTGGCGTCGTCGCCAGACGGGCCGGTGGCAGCTTCAGAGGTGGCGTCGTCGCCAGACGGACGGTGGGCTTCAGAGGTGGCGTGGCCAGACGGGCCGGTGGCAGCTTCAGAGGTGGCGTCGTCAGAGGACATGCGCCTCAGCTTCTCCTCAGAGGACAGGGCATCATTTGCCGGAGAGCTACCATGGTTTGGAGAAGCTTGGGATTCTACTTCATTGGTCTCTAAATACTCTTGAGAAAAAACAAAAGGAACAGTTGGGTATTCTACAGCAACACATCTGTGCTACACGGTCTGGGCCAAATTGCTAATCGAATTTTGAGCAACATGAACCCAACAGTTTTAAAGTATATGTTTCAAGCCGTACCTTCTCTGGCTTGTTTAGCGTCAGACCCTATGGATCGGAGCAAGGCCAGGGCATGCACAATGGAGACGTCATTTGATGACAGCTCTGAAAAGGGTAGGTTAAGGTACACAAGCAAAAGGTTTGACAACATTATTTAGACTGAGTTACTCTATGCTGTTGAATGAGTGTCAAACACAGCAGCACCATAGACAGTGACAAAGAACATAGCTAGCAGGGTTGTGGAAAGAAACACTTACCTCCAAGTCTCCTCTGCAGAGAGACTTGATCTTGCTTCTGGGACTTTCCAACAGGGTAACAAGAAACTGAGGAGAAAGTGTTGACAGAAGTTGAGTTCACACAAAATAGCTACATATTAATAGCAGTGAAGAATAAAAGATGACCAACGCGGAAGATACAGACAGTCAAATATTAATACCCAACTTATAAAGTTAAGCATATTTACCAAACAAATCCCTTAAACATTAGTGAACCAACCTTTGACAACCCCCACAGTCATCACAACGAGCAGCAATTCTCTCACACCTCCCATGATCATGAAAATAGTCTGTGTTATCAACAGGTAATGTCTTCCCATGGCCTGTATGAGGCTTATATAGGCCACTAATGACCGTTTACCTGACAAACATGGCTTAACGATCAATTAACAAGCTTGATTGAGTTGTTACGTTCAGATAGAAATAGACCATGTAGAACATATGTTGATTCTTATCAAGTTGGTGGGCAGGCAATCTTTTCTACTCCATATATTGCATTTATATCTGTAATGATTAACCCTAATGGTCTCAGATCAGCAGTAGAAAGAAGTAGGCCTAATTATTTTAGGTTTTACAATGCTCCTGGGAAATGGGTAGGCCTCCACCTATAGTCCTTCACAGTTTTACAGCTGTGATATATTTATTTATTTACATAGATCACATACATAAATAAATATGTTAGCTGTAGGCAGCGTTGAGATAAAATTCCCATATTCTATTGCTACTAACATAAATCCTACTATATCATGTTTTCCTCATTTGCTCTGTAGGAGGTTCGTCATATGAAGGACATTCAAGTGGATGTGACCCCTAACCTGCAATAGGGGCTTAGTGAGGTGACAGACATCCTGTAATGGATCTCCAGCTAGTGTCTGAGGACCTGGAGAAGGCTGTGTCTACAGCTGTGGGGCAGGACAAGCATGGTAACCTAACCTCACTGTATGAAGGATTTTATTGTTATGGATAGTCATCTCCAATCTGTTCAAATATCACTGTTGTTGATAAACACATTACCAAAATGATTCACACTTGTCTTCCTATTTCCACATAATCTGTCATGGTTCCCCACCCCAACAGGGCATAAAACCCTCTTTATTGCTACTGCTAATACACCCAAATCCAACAGCGTTCGAGTATCTTATTGCTTTGCTTTACCCTGAATGGCAACAAGTACACAAGCATGTCACTTTATCCATCCACACCCACTCTACTGCCGCATGGCCACTGCGGCTGAGACTTTCACCCTCTCGTTACAGGTATAGCAGGTAACCAACCCCACCCGGGTCTTACCCCCTAGGACTTACCCTTTGCAGGTACCTGCCTGCTCGGGCTTACCTTCCGGGACTCACCCTATTCTTATAGTACTAGCAGGAACCAACCTACTCGGGATTTACCCCCTAGGAGTTACCCTCTACAGGTTTGGGTTTACCTTCCGGGACTTACCATATACCACAAAGCTACGACCGGTCGTAATACAATGGGACTACTGAATAAGCTCAGGCTTTCTAGGTTTGTACCCTATAATTAGTGATAACGGGTGTAGGAACTGTGCCTACCTTGTTTCTGTTTCACTGATTCGGAATCTCTAGTTCGACTGCAAATCACGGTGAACCCTGCTCGCAGTGCCAACTGTTAGGTTCTAATTCTCAGAGTAAAAACTCTGACCGCTACCCCAAAGTGCTCACTCCTCCCCAACTCAAGGCTGACATGGTGATTGGTACCAGACTGTGTCTCTTCTCATCCCAGAGGATCCCACCCATAGGATGCCTGATGGCTAACAATAACATAGCCTGACATAATGTAAACGTTATACATTAAGCTCTCTCCCTCAGTGACATGAATTTGTATATTTCATATTCTCAGAACCCAACAGTAGGTTTTAAGGTGTGGCTGCATGTTTGTCGTGGACGCATCGTCACTCTTGATGTTCTTTTTCCAAGTCTGAACTGGCCGTTCTTCTCTTTCCTTGACTAATTGAAACCTCAGGGACAGACTTCCTGAACGACTCTGATGTCAGAGCTCCCATCAGCCCTCTACACCTCGCTGTGAGTAAAGCCTACCTGCTCCTGTAGTGGTCTCCATATGACAAATGGCACCCTATTCCCTATTTAGTACACTACGGTTGACCAGATCCTTATAGGCCCTGATCAAAAGTAGTTCACTACATAGGGAATAGGGTGCTATCTGGGATGCAAGCATGGTGTAGATTTTCCACAGGAAGTTGACTGTCCAGACAGACTCACACACCATATTCCGATCTATTCCTGATTAGTGTAAAATACATGCATATTCTACACAGTGATGATGAGGATGATTTCCATATTTTGCCATTTGAGTTAATCAACCTCAGAGGAGAAGTAGAGTGTTTGTTTCTCAATCCCACGCTTGGCAGGAACCTCCGATGTTGATGCTGGGCGGGAGCAAAAATGGGCTCCCGATTGAAAGACTCTGGTCTACTTTAGAGGTCTAGCACTGTATTTCTGTTCAGGCGTACCACTGGTCTACTCTAGGACAGTGATTATATTAAGAGTGAATATCTATTCAGGCGTAGCACTGGACTTTGCCTGAGTCTGTGTTTGTGTTTCTCTTCAGGCGTACCACAGTCCCCACTATGCTATGGAGGTCCTGGTTCAGTCTCTGCTGGATCTAGACGTGAGGGACAGCCAGGGGCGCACCCCTCTGGACCTGGCTGCCTTAAAAAGCATGTGGAGTGTGTTGACGTCCTCATCAACCAGGAAGCCTCCATCCTGGTTAAAGACTTCACTCTGAAGAGGACCCCCATCCACGCTGCAGGTAGACATAAGGATATCACATAGAGCTTCTGTAATTAAAAAGTTTTCCTGACCAAGATGGCCATTTGTTTGGTCATGTTGCTAGGACGACAATGTCCACTCTAGGGATGTTACATGGTATCGTGTGAAAATGCCCACTAGACACTGATCTAAGGTCATTTGTTGTCATGTTCTCCACTAATGATTGAGGATCTAGGGAGGGTAAGCTGATCCTAGATCAGTGCACAGGGAAGACTTCTATCCAGAGCCAGGTACACAGCTAGCAGGTGACAGGCTTCGATGGCCTCAGCCCCAAAATTCTTTATTATCCGCTGTGTTAACATCATGAGGATGTCATCTACCAACACTGTTCTAGAAATCTGTCTGTTCATGTGAAGGTTATAGTCGTCCAGCAATCTGCTCATATCCTCTCTGTTTATCCTCTCTGTTTATTACAGCCTGGTTATTACCAGTTTGTAATATGACCTGTTGTCGGTGCTGAGCGGACACACAGACTGTGTGTACTCACTGTTCAACAAGGGAGCCAGCGTAGAAGCCAAAGACAAATGGCACAGAACAGCTCTACACAGAAGGGTTGTGAGGAGAGTTGGCTGTACGCGCTCACACACAGAAAGGAGAGGGGGAGGCACAACGCCAGCTTCCTGGTTCGGGAAGGTAAGGGGCGGAGCCATGTCCACCTGGTGGCGGCGTCCGGACACATCGGGGTGCTGGGGTGGCTCCTACACACCGCCCAGTCAGTGTGGACCCTCCCCGTCATCACAGACAACCAGGGCTACACGCCACTACACTGGGCCTGCTACAACGGTATGTACTGGACAGAGGGACGGCGAAGTGGGCCAGAGGCCACAAACAAATACACACATAAACATAGCGTGTCTTAAATCACCACAGCCAGCTTCAGGAGGGCACGAACCGAGACAGTCCGCACAGGAACCTTAAGAGTCCCTCAGACAGAGAGAGAGAAGAGGGAGGGATAGGGGGAGGCACAACAGGCCCACACTCATCCTCTCGTACCACCAGGTTCCCTTCCAGCAGATACTGGACTTCAGAGGAACTGCTGCTGCTATACCCCATCTTTACCTTTACCCACAAAGGTCCTAAACGGTAGAAAGTGTCCGGCCAACAGACAGACGCACACCTTATGACGGCAATAACCTGTAGTCCAAGGGGATAGTAGCACTTCACTGAGAGCAAAACAGACAGGGACCAAAAGATGTGGAAGAAGCATTTTCAAAACCAGTTTTGACTGTAGAAATTGGGCTGTGTTTGTTCTGAGAAAAGACATAAGGAGTGATGTTTCATTTAAGTTTCATGAGAGTGATTGTCATGTTTATCCGCACACTAAGACAGTCAGAACACACCTAGCCTCTTGTCTGTAATCCACGTGGGAGGAGGGGAAATCATACATTTTGTATGAACAAATATTTTAATAAAATCATTCATGTCTTAAGCTCTGTGGGAATAAAAAAATGGTAGCATTTGCTCTGATGGGTAATTGTAAAGATTTAATGCATCCCAAAAGGAACCCTATACTGAATAGTACACTACTGTTGAACAGGGTCCATAGGGTTCTGGTCAAAAGCAGTGCCATTTAGGATGCTGGTATGTGAGCAACAGGACTTTTTGATGGGACATATTACATTATTAAACCTACCTGTCCTTTGGCCTCTAGAAAGTAAATGATTCATTAATGTATTCTTTCTTGTGATATTTATGTCATCATTTTGTGCCTTCGTTAGTTACTGAGGGGAGGTTAGGAGAGTAGGGGCACCTGTATGAGCGACGAGAGCTGGTTTTACATGTAAGCATTCACTAATAGGAAACCAAGTCAGTTAGGAGAGAAGACTAGTAGACACCCAGCAGAGTAATTTAAATGCAAGTTGTCAACCGTGATATTAGTTAGCACTGACACCATTAACCCCGATTCTAGCAACATCCTCATATGTACATGGCCAAGATGTTCAAATGTTCATAAATTACCAGCATGGTCAAATAATAATAATCACAGGCAGAACAATTGAAACTGGAGCAGCAGCACAGCCAGGTGGACTGGGGACAGCAAGGAGTCATCATGCCAGGTAGTCCTGAAGCATGGTCCTAGGGCTCAGGTCCTCCGAGAGAGAGAAAGAAAGAGAGAAAGAGAGAATTAGAGAGAGCATACTTAAATTCACACAGGACACCGGATAGGACAGGAGAAGTACTCCAGATATAACAAACTGACCCTTGCCCCCCGACACATAAACTACTGCAGCATAAATCCTGGAGGCTGAGACAGGAGGGGTCAGGAGACACTGTGGCCCCATCCGATGACACCCCCGGACAGGGCCAAACAGTAAGGATATAACCCCACCCACTTTGCCAAAGCACAGCCCCCACACCACTAGAGGGATATCTTCAACCACCAACTTACCATCCTGAGACAAGGCCCGAGTATAGCCCACAAAGATCTCCGCCACGGCACAACCCAAGGGGAGGGCGCCAACCCAGACAGGAAGATCACATCAGTGACTCAACCCACTCAAGTGACGCACCCCTCCTAGGCACGGTATGAAAGAGCCCTAGTAAGCCAGTGACTCAGCCCCTGTTAATAGGGTTAGAGGCAGAGAATCCCAGTGGAAAGAGGGGAGCCGGCCAGGCAGAGACAGCAAGGGCGGTTCGTTGCTCCAGAGCCTTTCCGTTCACCTTCACACTCCTGGGCCAGACTACACACCATCATATGACCCACTGAAGAGATGAGTCTTCAGTAAAGACTTAAAGGTTGAGACCGAGTTTGCGTCTCTCACATGGGTAGGCAGACCATTCCATAAAAATGGAGCTCTATAGGAGAAAGCCCTGCCTCCAGCTGTTTGCTTAGAAATTCTAGGGACAATTAGGAGGCCTGCGTCTTGTGACCGTAGCGTACGTGTAGGTATGTATGGCAGGACCAAATCAGAGAGATAGGTAGGAGCAAGCCCATGTAATGCTTTGTAGGTTAGCAGTAAAACCTTGAAATCAGCCCTTGCCTTGACAGGAAGCCAGTGTAGGGAGGCTAGCACTGGAGTAATTTGATATATTTTTTTGGTTCTAGTCAGGATCCTATTTAGCACTAACTGAAGTTTATTTAGTGGAAGAGGACAAACAATTCAGAGAGACAAACTGATATCTTTCCGACAGATAAGATCTAAACCAGGCCAGAACTTGTCCGTATAGACCAATTTGAGTTTCCAATCTCTCCAAAAGAATGTGGTGATCGATGGTATCAAAAGCAGCACTAAGGTCTAGGAGCACGAGAACAGATGCAGAGCCCCGGTCTGATGCCATTAAAAGGTCATTTACCACCTTCACAAGTGCAGTCTCAGTGCTATGATGGGGTCTAAAACCAGACTGAAGCATTCCGTATACATTGTTTGTCTTCAGGAAGGCAGTGAGTTGCTGCGCAACAGCCTTTTCTAAAAATGTTGAGAGGAATGGAAGATTCGATATAGGCCGATAGTTTTTATATTTTCTGGGTCAAGGTTTTGGCTTTTCAGAGAGGCTTTATTACTGCCACTTTTAGTGAGTTTGGTACACATCCGGTGGATAGAGAGCCGTTTATTATGTTCAACATAGGAGGGCCAAGCACAGGAAGCAGCTCTTTCAGTAGTTTAGTTGGAATAGGGTCCAGTATGGAGCTTGAAGGTTTAGAGGCCATGATTATTTTCATCATTGCGTCAAGGGATATAGTACTAAAACACTTGAGTGTCTCTCTTGATCCTAGGTCCTGGCAGAGTTGTGCAGACTCAGGACAACTGAGCTTTGAAGGAATACGCAGATTTAAAGAGGAATCCGTAATTTGCTTTCTAATAATCATCTTTTCCTCAAAGAAGTTCATGAATTTATTACTGCTGAGGTGAAAGCCATCCTCTTTTGGGGAATGCTGCTTTTTAGTTAGCTTTGCGACAGTATCAAAACTAATTTCGGATTGTTCTTATTTTCCTCAATTAAGTTGGAAAAAATAGGATGATCGAGCAGCAGCAAGGGCTCTTCGATACTGCACGGTACTGTCTTTCCAAGCTAGTCGGAAGACTTCCAGTTTGGTGTGGCGACATTTCCGTTCCAATTTTCTGGAAGCTTGCTTCAGAGCTCAGGTATTTCTGTATACCAGGGAGCTAGTTATCTGTCAAACTGCTTTGCTTTATCTTGGCCAGGTCGCAATTGTAAATGAGAACTTGTTCTCAACTTGCCTACCTGGTTAAATAAAGGTAAAATAAAATAAATAAAATAAAATGTCAGCCACAGGGAAGTTGGACCACCTGACGGGAGAGAGAAACAAACCAGACAGAGAAACATCAAACCAGACTGCGTGCTTGACTATAACCTCAAATTGGGGGCAGTGGATAAGGCTGACATGATAAACAGCTTTGGGGAATGCACTCAGAAAACGACCAAGTGGTATAAGATATTTCTAAATTTTTCCAGGGTAGCGTCAAAATACAACATCTTCTTCTGATGCATTTAGCATTGTTTTACAGAGCTAATAGAAGAATGTAACTAGCTACATAAGCACAATTTAATATATAACACCATAAAAGGTGAGTAACGTTACCTAGCGTGTCCGCGGTTATAAGGAATATACACAAATATATTATGTTCCATACACACAGTGAGCTACAGTAGACACAGTATAACACGACACACAGAAACTATTATAACGTAATAAGGCACTTACTTTGATAGAAATGCAGTCGGGATTTGAAGATGGGTGTCTGTTGTGACGCCTCTAGCACGGAGACACTGTGCCACTTGGGAGTCATAAAGCCAGGGTAGCTTCAAAATACAACACATGCTAATACTTCCCTGACGCAATTAGCATTGTTTTCCAGAGCTAATAGAATAATGTAGCTAGCTACCTAATCATTGAGTATAACACCATAAATGTTATGAAATGAGTAACGTTACATTGCGTGTCCACGGTTATAAGGAATATACCCAAAATATTATGCTACAGTAGAAACGACATGCAGAAACTATTATAACGTAATAAGGCACTTTGATAGAAACGCACACATTTCCAAAGTTATTATTGGTAACGAAAACAACTTTGATTGCGATGCAGGCGACAGGTGGAAAACATGAACACGTGTGTGCAGGACGGCAGATGAGCAAATGTCTGCAGACTTGAACTGCACAAACAATTGAGAAGTGTTTGGGGAATTTTGTCCGGGTCAGAAATGACAAAAAAAATAATTGGTCCGCAAAAGTAAAAATGACTACTTGTATGTGAATGAATGAGGCGGAACACACCTCATTTCAAACTGTTATTAGAAATAAAAAAACTTATTAGAAAATAATTTAAAATTGACAAATAAAAACAGGCTGCATGCTTTGGTTTGAGGGCAGCGCCGATTAAATGTACTGTTACGTATCAATCACACTCTGGAATGGAGAGAACGTTCTAACATCACGTGCATAAAAAAAACTCACGCTGGGGTGACCGTTAGAGATATTTGGAACTCACGCATGAAAGGGTTAAAACACTGTATGTATATATATATAAAAATAATATGACATTTGTAATGTCTTTATTGTTTTGAAACTTCTGTATGTGTGATGTCTACTGTTAATTTTTATTGTTTATTTCACTTTATATATTATCTACCTCACTTGCTTTGGCAATGTTAACACATGTTTCCCATGCCAATAAAGCCCTTGAATTGAATTGAATTGAGATAGAAAGAGAGAACAAGAGAGCGAGAAAGAGGTGATGAAGACCTGCAAATGAGGATGATCACTGTGACTTAGAGATGACTCCCCATCAGCGGCTCAGCTGGGTTATCAGCACCTAGAGAGAGTCAAAGAGACATATTAAACCACTGAGAACTGACTAGAGCTCAGCAAAGCCAACAGGAGAAGGAGGAGAGTACAAAAGTACCTTATCAATACAGAATTCAAGAGGGAGGAGCAAGAGAGAGAGGGAAATAGAAAGGAGAGAGATAGAGGGAGGGAGGGGATTAGTAATGAAAATATAACTCTTGACACTATGACTGTTAGATGCTGCTGTGATTCCCTTTGTAATAAAGAAAGGAAATACTCTGCGTCCGCCGCTCAGTGGTTCTAAATACAATTTTCATGCCCCCTACCCTCCACACATTAAATTGCCTTTACTTATGCTGGGTCGAATTGTCTCCTAGGAGATTTAAGGCTGGATATTTATTTACAAAGCCATATTGCAATAAATTGTCTTTGTACAACTGTCATTGGCACAAGGGTTAGCTGATTAGGCTTCCTATATTGATCCCTAATCCTACCTCCTCCTCTCCTCCCGATCCAGTCCTCCTCTCCTCCTTTCCCTCCTCTTCTCCATGGCAGTGTTCTCTACTGCCACTGCCGGCAGCTTAGTAACGATCCCTTTCTCCCTCTTTCTTTCCATGGGCCTTGAGATCCTTCTTTAATGCTTTAAAACCCTGTCGTCATCTCCAGGCAACTCAAAGGCTGTTGAGCTCAATAAGACTCAATTTATTCCCCTGAAGAATTCATACAGAGAAGAAGCTGAGTTCCTTTAAGAATCAACACCCTCCTTTTCTCCCTCCCTTCATTCCTCCTTCCATTCCCTCTGCTTATACTGTATATGCTCCTCAACCGAGGGAGCTGACATGATCATATAAACTCTGTATGAACGTACCTGACAACTTAAAGGCCCAGTGCAGTCAAAATGTGATTTTCCTGTGTTTTATATATATTTTCACACTATGAGGTTGGAGTAATACTGTGAAATAGTGAAAATGATGATATGCCCTTTTAGTGTAAGAGCTGTTTGAAAAGCCTGTTTTGGTGGGATTGAGTTTTGACCTGCCTGATGACATTACCAGCTGGTAATTTAGTTACTGGACCAATAACAAAGTGTGTTCCAAACCTCTCTGCCAATAACAGCTTGTTTTCAGTTTTGCCCTCCCAACTTAGACCACGCCCAGACAATCTTAGCAAAATTCTTGCATGAGAAATTGCTTTTTGCTTAGAAGCTATTTTTGTTCCTTTTTGACCATTTTAATTTAAAACAATCTCAGTAAGATACATTGTTAACCAGCAATGATTTGATATTGAAATAAAAATGGCTGCATTGAACCTTTAAGCAGATTTAATAATCAGGGTTAACTTGGGTTGAATATGGGCTTTGTGCCAGCAGTGGAAATAGATAGACTTAAGGCCACAGAATTAAAATCCATTGGATATTACTTTATTCAAAGCCAAGGCTTTTTTTCTTTTGAAGCCAGGAGGAGGCTGGTATCAGCTACATTTATGCCTTTACTGGACTATGGAGATAATTTATATATGAATGCTTCCACTCAGTGTTTGAGATCCTTTGACACCTTTATGGCACTTTGAAATGTATTTTAAACTGCAAAACCCTTACGCACCACTGCACTTTGTATACCAGGGTTGGCTGGCCTTCTCTAGTAACTCGTAGGCTCAGGCACTGTAATACTTTTATATACAAAGCATATTTGGGGTTTACTACCTTTTTATTTGGGCCTTTTTATTGTTCAGAAATGTGGTGGGTACTCTCTTCGTTCGCTGGACTTTATCCTGCTTACTGTTCCAAATGTCCGAACTGAATTTGGTAAAAGGGCTTTTATGTACTCTGCGCCATCGTCTTGGAACGCCTTACAAAATACTTTTAAACTGGAAGAACTTGACCCGATTGGTATTTTTAAATCACTGATGAATGATCTTGATTCTGATTCCCTGACCTGTCAATGTTTTTAATTAGCTGTTTTTGATTTTGTTATACTCTTGTGAATTCTATAGTTTTTACTAGATTACTTGTAGTTTTTCATGTTGTTTGTCTGTAATTTTTGTAATGACTTGGTGCTGCCTATCTTGGCCAGGATGCTCTTGAAAAGAGATTTTAAATCTCAATGAGCCCTTCCTGGTTAAATAAAAGTTAAATAAATAAAAAGGCAGAGACTGTGAGAGGAGACCTTGAGAGAAGGATGGTCCTAGGAGATGCTAATCTAATGAGCTTCTATCCTCCCCTGGCCATAAGACTTAAATGGCTAACAACTACAGCTCCCTCTCACACCTACTCTGCTACTAAAATTATGATTAATTAGTAGTAGCGTAGACCACTACGCTACTACTGTTCATTGATTATTGATTGCCATCACCATTAGTATCTGTATAGCTATGCTGCTACTGGTCACTATTAATCCTGTTTACGTGTACATTATACCGTTAGCATATTAACATAAGTATTTGTATATTCCTGCTATCAGTCACGTTCACCCCTGTTTAAATGTTCACTACATGACCAAAAGTATGTGGAAAGAAATCTTTGCAGTTTTAAAGCTAGTTTCCTACAATTCTACATATTTTGTAATGACTTGTGCCAAGTTAATGTGATATCTGAGTGAAAATTACGAACAAAATCAATGGAGGTCTCCTTGAGGTGAGGGCCCCTGTGCCCTGTCTGTATTCTACCATGTTTGATAGCTGGGTAGACTAACGTCCAATCTAAAAAGTGTCAGCTGACATGGCAGCTGGGCGATTAGTTGGGCGATTAGTTGGGCGATTAGGCTTGGCTCGCAGTTGGCGTTCTAATTCATCCCAAATGTGTTCGTTGGGGTTGAGGTCAGGGCTCTGTGCAGGCCAGTCAAGTTTTTCCACTCCGATCTCGACAAACCATTTCTGTATGGACCTCGCTTTGTGCACAGGCGCATTGTCATGCTGAAACAGGGAAGGGCATTCCCCAAACTGTTGCCACAAAGTTGGAAGCACAGAATCATCAAGAATGTCATTATGTGCTGTAGCGTTAAGAGGTAAGATTTCCCTTCACTGGAACTAAGGGGCCAAGCCCGAACCATGACACATAGCCACAGACCATTACTCCTCCTCCACCAAACTTTACAGTTGGCACCATTCATTCGAGTAGGTAGCGTTCTCCTGGCATCTGTCAAACCCAGATTCGGCCATCGGACTGTTAGATGGTGAAGCGTGATTCATCACTCCAGAGAACACGTTTCCACTGCTCCAGAGTCCAATGGCGGAAAGCTTTACACCACTCCAGCTGACATTTGGCACTGCGTAGGGTGATCAAAGGCTTGTGTGCGGCTGCTTGGCATTGGAAACCAATTTCATGATAGCTGGCTCGACTAACAGTTTTTGTGCTGATGTTGCTTCCAGAAGCAGTTTGGAACTCAGTAGGGAGTGTTGCAACCGAGGAAAGACAATTTGTACGTGCTTTGCCCTTCAGCACTCGGCTGCCCTGTTCTGTAAGCTTGTGTGGCCTATCACTTCATGGCTGGGCTGTTGTTACTCCCAGACATTTACACTTCACAAAAAAACTTACAGTTAACCGGGGAAGCTCGAGCATGGAACAAATTTGACGAACTGACTTGTTGGAAAGGTGGCCTCCTATCAAGAAAGTCACTGAGCTCTTCAGTAAGGCCATTCTACTGCCAATTGTCTATGGAGATTGCATGGTAATGTCCTCGATTGTATACAGCTGTCATCACTGTATGTGGCTGAAATGGCCAAATCCACTCATTTGAACGGGTATCCACACACTTTTGTATATATAGTGAATATTCGCCTATCACGCCTACACTGGCACTCTTGTGCACACACACACTTACATATACACACTCACCACCATACCTATGCTGCTTGCATACTGTATACTATTATGAGATCCTGCCACCAGTCACTTTCTCCTAATCCCTGCCTACATGTACATACTCAAATGTTCCAGTATCCCTGCACATTGTACATTTGTTACTGGCAATGACCCTGAATAGCATCCTCTTTCTTATTTAATAAAAAAATTTACATATTTTTTTTAGAATTACTCATTGTTTTAAACTATTTTGATATTGAATACTGCACTGTGGGTAGGGCTTGCAAGTTAAGCATTTCACTGTACTTGTGCATTTGTGTCACATTGTATAATGATATGAGACAAGCGCAGGAACACATAATAGGGTTTTTTATTTTCTCCACCCAAATAAAAGAGCGAGGTGTAAACCTCTAAATAATTCACGGGACGAGACCCGTGAAACAAGTGCACAATAACACGTAGCATGGAAGTCGATACAACAGCACAGGTACTCACAGGACCAATGGACATGGTAGCAATAACCGACAAGGACAATGGGGTACAGAGTGCACATGTTTAACATTCTAATCAGGGGGAATGGGAACCAGGTGTGCGTAATGAGACAAGACAGTCTGGGTTTGGTGGGAATTAATCCAGTTCAGTGACGCCTAGAAGGCTGGTGACGTAGACCTCCGGAGCTGGTGAACGGAATGAGCAGCAGTACCGGGGGGATCCGTGACAATTTGACAAATAGAACTTGACATTTTAAGCCACTCAAAGGGGAGGAAAAGTGCATTGGAAGAACCCTCCTTCTGACTGCCTCTTATCACAAGGAGAAGGATGACTTCTCCAATCATTTTTAAGGACACTTGATGTCTAACATTTTCCCCCGAAGAATGACAGATGGTCTGTGCACCAGGACTATTTTAGGACCACACACTTTCTCCCAAACTCCACTTCATTTCTCAGATTGGCATTGGAACAACATACGTTTCTAATGTTTAGTTGGGCACTGATAGCTTTCAGAGGACTGGGGTTTTGGAGACTTGAGATGAATCATGACATTTGAAGGGATTGGAATTGGATTCAGCATACTAGAGAGGAGAAGAGAGCATCTTAAAACAAAGATGAAATCAAAGATATAAAGCATCGGAGGCAGGGGAGAAGAGGAACATTGGGCATTTATTAGTAATGTACACTGATACTTTGATGCAGTATTGATCCTCAGGGTATTCATAATGGGAAATATATCATTAGTTGTGATTTGCAATGAAAAGAACTATGCGAAATGGCGATTTCAACATGAAACAAATAAATAACTATGATATCGATTACACATCTACATGGATGGAGATATTTTACTCATTCTTTGAATGATACAGTAGATGCTCTGGGAAGTACATACTCTCAATATTCTTATTAGTGGGAAATTAAAACCTAGTTCTAACTTTCCCTTTCACTATAATCGTGGAGAGACTTGGGTATTTTTGTGACTGGTTTCTGTCACGGCATGGCCTTTTGGGTGTATATTGTGGCTCCCCCTCTCTCACTCGCTCTCCCACATCAGGTTTTACAACGGTCATAAATTCCTGGTAGAAACTGCTAGGCAGTATTGAGGGAGAGAGTCTATGGAGAACAAATAGCTTCTCTTTAGAAATTCCTAATCCCCAAAATGGGAGAATTAAACAATATTTATTTTTGAGAATGTGGGAATGGTCCATGGACACTTAAGGGACAGTCATGTCGTGTGTGTTTCATTTGGTGATGCCATGAAGGACAGGAAACACACAACTATATCTCTTAAAGTGTACATTTCCCAGCCACTCCCAGGTGGGCACAGATATGATGAGACAGCCCCTTTTCTAGTATAAAAGCCCTCGTGACGCAAACCACGGTATAATTTCAGAAAATATGAAGATGTTTAAAATGTTGAAATGGTTGGCACTACAACTCTACCAAAGGACAAGACCGTACAGCATGTTAAACACTCTTATTGCACGCACAGTAAGTCCATGCAACTTATTATGACTTGTTAAGCAAATGTTTACTCCTGAATTTATTTAGGCTTGCCATAACAAAGGGGTTGAATACTTACTGACTCAAGACATTTCAGCTTTTCATTTTTAATTAATTTGTAGAAATTTCTAAAAACATAATTCCAATTTGACCTTATGGGGTATTGTACAGTATGTGTGGGGTACACGGCTGGATATGGTTCAACTCTGAGACTATCGATTCACTACAAAAGTATGAAATACTAGGCTGTCGAATTTTCAGTCTGCAGCTGGAAATGTACGTAGCCTAGGACGAAGAATACCGACAACAGCCGAAACCTCGATTCTATACCACAACATGGCGTATCAACTCGGAACGCAATCAGAGACTTTTCTGTCAACTCTCTCCAGCAGACGGACCGGTGACCACAGAGAGAGACAAGAAGACATACACTCGTAAATATGTCAATTGCAATTTCTTTTCGAATGAGCAGTTGTTCATGTAAGGTATTAGCATTTTCTATGAGTGTAGATATCCGCTATCAGTTTCCTGCCCTTGAGTGATCCACACCCCCCTTTACTTTGTCTACCAAGCCGTCATATCGGTTTTGTTCGCTAGGGACTTTTTGTTTGTATCATGAAATACCCCATATATGAACTAATTGTGTGTGTTTTCATGTATTTCTGTGACTTGATTAGTTAGTTAGTAAATAGAGAATTAAACAAATTTGTATATTGCTGATTCATGATTTAAGATAGGGTTCATGCAGATATCCAAGGGTTTGCGACGTTCAGTAATGAGAACTGATGAGGTAATAATAATACCTAAATACAGGACTGTACTTGATAAGATATGAAAATATTTGGGAAATAGAGACTCTATAAACATTTTCCTGTGGTGCCCCGACTTCCTAGTTAATTAAAGTTTACATGATTAGTTTAATCATTTAATAATAATTACACATAGAGAATGAATTTGATAAAATAACAGTCTTCACATTTAATGATAGTCACAGACACAACATTTCCAACCAACTCCATGTCTGTCAGCTTTAAATAAATAATGGAGTGAAAAGAATTATGATTTGAGAAGTATGTAAACGAGAAGGCCAAATCAATGAGGACTTTCTGTCCATCAAATATCTCTGTTGCTCTTTCAGCATGAAAACTGCTTGAAAAAACACTGAACAAAAATATAAACGCCCTAATCTATGGATTTCACATGACTGGGAATACAGATATGCATCAGATATGCACAGATACCTTTAAAAAAAGGTAGGGGTGTGGATCAGAAAACCAGCCATTATCAGTCAGAAGAGGGCACGACAACATCTTTTCCCCCCCTAAGGAGACTGAAAAGATTTGGCATGGGTCCCCAGATCCTCAAAAGGTTATACAGCTGCACCATCGAGAGCATCCTGACCGGTTGCATACCGCCTGGTATGGCAACTGCTCGGCATCCGACCGTAAGGCGCACCAGAGTATGTGAAGTGTGAATGGCCCAGTACATCACTGGGGCCAAGCTTCATACCATCCAGGACCTATATACTAGGCGGTGTCAGCGGAAGGCCCCAAAATTTTCAAAGACTACAGTCACCGAAGTCATAGACCACTCTCTCTGCTACTCTCTCTGCTATCGCACAGCAAGCAGTACCGGAGTGTCAAGTCTAGGTCCAAAAGGCTCCTTAAGAGCTTCTAGACTGCTGAACAATGAATCAAATGGCCACACGGACTATTTACATTTGTTGTGTTACTTTTAATATTTTACATTTGTTTATTTTGTTAATATTTTATGAACTCTATTTCTTGAACTGCAATGTTAGTTAAGGGCTTGTAAGTAAGCATTTCACGGTCTACACCTGTTGTATTCAGCGCATGTGACAAATAAAATTGTATTTTATTTGATCTGGTCTGAACACCATTTGCCTCATGGAGCGCGACACATCTCCTTTGCATAGGGATGATCAGGCTGTTGACTGTGGCCTGTGGCCAATGTTGTCCCACACCTCTTTAATGGCTGTGCAAAGTTAAGATATTGGCGGGAATTGGAACACACGTCAAGCCAGATCATCCCAAATATGCTCAATGGCTGACATAGTGAGTATAGTGAGTATGCAGGCCATGGAAGAACTGGGACATTTTTAGCTTCTAGGAATTGTGTACAGATCCTTGCGACATGGTGCAGTGCATTATAATGCTGAAACATGAGGGGATGGAGGCGGATGAATGGCACGACGATGGCATCAGGATCTCGTCACGCAATCTCTGTGCTTTCAAATTGCCATGGATAAAATGCAATTGAGTTCGTACTCCATAGCTTATGCCTGCCTATACCATAACCCCACCACCACCATGGGGCACTCATCACGTTGATATCAGAAAACCGCCTGCCCACATGACACCATACAAGCTGTCTGCCATCTCCCCGGTACAGTTGAAACTGTGATTCATCCATATAGAGTACACTTCTTCAGCATGCTAGTGGCCATCAAAGGTGAGCATTTTCCCACTGAAGCCAGTTACGACTCCGAACTGCAGGCAGGTCAAGACCCTGGTGAGGACAACGAGCATGCAGAGAAGAGCTTCCCTGAGATTGTTTGTGCAGAACTTCTTCAGCTGTGCAAACCCACAGTTTCATCAGCAGTCCGGGTGCCTGGTCTCAAACAATCCACAGGGGAAGAAGCCAGATGTGGTGGTCCTGGGCTGGTGTGGTTACACATGGTCTGTGGTTGTGAGGCCGGTTGGAAGTCCCGACAAATTCTTTAAAACGACGTTGGAGGCGGCTTATTGTAGATAAATTGGCATTCAATTCTCTGGCAAGAGCTCTGGAGGACATTCCTACAGTCAGCATGCCAACTACATCAAAACTTGAGGCATTGTATTGTTTGACAAAACTGCACATTTTAGAGTGGCCTTTTATTGTCCCCAAGACAAGGTGTACCTGTATAATGATCATACTGTTTAATCAGCTTCTTGATATGCCACACCTGTCAGGTGGATGGATTATCTTGTTAAAGGAGAAATGCTCACTAACAGGGATGTAAACATAATTTGAGATAAATAAGCTTTTTTGCATATGGAAAATATCTGGGATATTTGTTCAGTGTATAATACCGCAATAAAAACATGAAAACCACCCGGCACATGTCATTTCATCCCTTCATGTCGGTCTGTATCCATTGACAGCTGAAATGTGCATCCAGTTGGGAGTTGAAGAGGCAGATTAGGTTGACGCAGCCGTCCTGCCTTGAGGAGATTGGCACATTAATTAGCTGTGTTGAACATGGCGGGACAGACCCAAGAAAAGCTGTTCACTGAAAAACATCCATTGATCGCTATCTGTCTGGAGTGGAGCTCAATTAATGTTGGATGACCCTTCTCTGTCATCTCGCAGTCATCCTCATCTGCATCAGCCCTGTCACACATGCACAAGCACATGCATATAAATGCACAGTCACACACACACACACACACACATCATAATTTGAATTTTAAGCAGCTGTGGAATGTCTAGTGTCAAGTCAGCGCAAACTTACTGTATAGAACAAAGCTCTCTGAAAAGAGAAGAACGCAGGGGTCTAAATTACAACTAAAGACCCATCCCGATCAAAGTGACCAAAAGAAAATGATACAATAAATGAAAAATATTCATGAGTGTTTTGAGATATTGTACCTCATTTGATAAATCAAGTGTTTCTGTAGGATTCTGTCCCACCAGTACTAGGCCTAGCCAGTCTCCTGTAAAACGTACTTATTTGACGCCTTTTAGTGTTTCTAAGACACTCAGTGGTACAAGTCATTCCCTGAGTTCTAGAACCTCACATGAATCGGGTAATGAATGATGTGGCTGTTGAACTAGTTGTTGTGTGTATTTACTGACATGTACAGTTGAAATCGGAAGTTTACATACACTTAGGTTGGAGTCATTATTAAAACTTGTTTTTCAACCACTTCACAAATTTCCTTTTAACAAACTATAGTTTTGGCAAGTCAGTTAGGACATCTACTCTGTGTATGACGCAAGTAATTTTCCCAACAATTATTTACAGACAGATTATTTCACTTCATAATTCACTGTATCACAAATCCAGTGGGTCAACAGTATACATACACTAAGTTGACTGTGCCTTTAAACAGCTTGGAAAATCCCTGAAAATTATGTCATTGCTTTCGAAGCTTCTGATAGGCTAACTGACATAATTTGAGTCAATTAGAGGTGCACCTGGGGATGTATTTCAAGGCCTACCTTCAAACGCAGTGCCTCTGCTTGACATCATGGGAACATTTAAAGAAATCAACCAAGAGCTCAGAAAAATGTTTTTAGACCCCCACAAGTCTGGTTCATCCTTGGGAGCAAATTCCAAACGCCTGAAGGTACCACGTTCATCTGTACAAACAATACTACACACGTATAAACACCATGGGACCACGCAGCTGTCATACCGCTCAGGAAGGAGATATATTCTGTCTCCTAGAGATGAACGTACTTTGGTGTGAAAAGTGCAAATCAATCCCAGAACAACAGCAAAGGACCTTGTGAAGATGCTGGAGGAAACAGGTACAAAATAGTTTATATCCACAGTAAAACGAGTCCTATATCGACATAACCTGAAAAGCTGCTCAGCAAGGAAGAAGCCACTGCTCCAAAACCGCCATAAAAAGCCAGACTACGGTTTGCAACAGCACATGGGGACAAAGATCGTACCTTTTAGAGAAATGTGCTCTGGTCTAATGAAACAAAAATAGAACTGTTTGGCCATAATGACCATCGTTATGTTTGCAGGAAAATGGGGGAGGCTTGCAAGCCAAAGAACACCATCTGAACCGTGAAGCACGGGGGTGGCAGCATCATGTTGTGGGGGTGCTTTGCTGCAGGAGGGACTGGTGCACTTCACAAAATAGATGGCATCATGAGGTTGGAAAATTATATGGATATATTGAAGCAACATCTCAAGACATCAGTCAGGAAGTTAAAGCTTGGTCGCAAATGGGTCTTCCAAATGGACAATGACCCCAAGCATACCTCCAAAGTTTTGGCAAAATGGCTTAAGGACAACAAAGTCAAGGTATTGGAGTGGCCATCACAAAGCCCTGACATCAATCCAATAGAACATTTGTGGGCAGAACTGAAAAATCATGTGTGAGCAAGGAGGCCTACAAACCTGACTCAGTGGAAGGCTACCCGAAACGTTTGACCCAAGTTAAACAATTTAAATGCAATGCTACCAAATACTAATTGAGTGTATGTAAACTTTTGACCCACTGGGAATGTGATGAAAGAAATAACATCTGAAATAAATCACTCTCTACTATTATTCTGACATTTCAAATTATTAAAATAAAGTGGTGATCCTAACTGACCTAAGACAGGGAATTTTTACTAGGATTAAATGATTAAATGTCAGGAATTGTGAAAAAAATATATTTGGCTAAGGTGTATGCAAAATTCTAACTTCAACTGTATGTGTGCTGATAGATGTACACAGGCACACACTACATGTGAATGTTTTAAAATGTATATAAATTGTAGCATTTTGTCTGTAATGTCTTTTCGTTATGTCACATCCCAGTAAGAGTAGCTGTCGCCATTAGCATCGACTAATGGAGATCCTAATAAATGGCCAAAATATATACTGTATACATATTTACAATGACATACAGTGCATTCGGAAAGTATTCAGACCCCTTGACTTTTCCCACATTTTGTTACATTACAGACTTTTTCTAAAACATACTAATTGAAGCCTCTCTAATGGAAATTCGGTTGAGTGTGGGGTTCCGCAGGGCAACCGACCTTCCATTGACCTTGAATAAAGCCTGTGTGTCCATGTACACTGAAGACTTAACAGTATACATGTCGGCTGCAACAGTAAAATAAATAGCACCCTTAAAATAGAGCTCCAGTCAGTTTTAGAATGGGTAACTTGCAATAGGTTGGTGTTAAATATCCAAAAAACTAAAACTATAATTTTCGCTCACTCAACCCTAAACCTCATCTGGATCTATTATTGAATAATGTTCCTATTGAGCAAGATGAAGAGACCAAACTGCTGGGTGTTACCCTAAATAGCAAGCTATCAACTAGAAGCACAAGCATTTCGCTACACTCGCATTAACATCTGCTAACCATGTGTATGTGACAAATAAAATTTGATTTGATTTGATTTGATGATTTATCATGGTCAAAACGTATATAGACTCAATGGTTACTAAAATGGTAAGAGGTCTGTCCATGATAAGGCGTTGCTCTGCTTTCTTTATATCTCTGTCAACCAGACATGCCCTACAGCCCCTAGTTCTCTCACACCTGGACTACTGCCCAGTTGTGTGGTCAGGTGCGGCAAAGAAGGACATAGGCAAATTGCAGTTGGACCAATAAAGAGTAGCACGTATTGCACTTAGATGTACACTGCACAGGAGGTTGGTGGCACCTTAATTTGGAAGAGGGGCTCATAGTAATGGCTGGAACTGAATAAGAGGAATGGTATCGAATTCATCAAACACATGGTTTGCCATTCCATTTGCTCCATTCCAGCCATTATTATGAGCTATCCTCCCCTCAGCAGCCTCCTGTTGTACACGGAGGGTGAATGCCAATGACATGCATGTCAGTCTCTCCTGGCTCAAAGTTGATGAGAGATTGACTGCATCACCATTGGTCTTTGTGCAAGCTGTTGATGTGCTGAAGTTACGGAACTGTCTGTTCAGTTGGCACAAAGTTCGGACACTCATCAGTTCAATCAGAGGTCTCATCACAGTCCCCAGGTCCAGTACAGAGTCTTGGAAGCACCCAGTATTAAATAGATCCATGACTATATGGAACTCTCTGCAATCCCAGGTAACTCAAGCTAGCAATGAAACCAAGTTTTTAAAAAACAGATAAGGAACACCTTATGGCATGACGGGGACAATGAAGAGACAGAGAGAAATGTTTATGAATTTTGTATTGTATTATGTACAGTATGAAATACGTGGTTGGGATACAACTTTCATATGTGGTTGTCTTGCCTGGCTATGATGAATGCACTAGCTGTGAGTCACTCTGGGTTGGAGCAATTGCTGAATGGCTAAATTGTAATGTAAACGTAGTGCTATGTATGTATTTTATTTACTTTATTTGTTGTGTTGTTTCCTGTTTGTACCCCAGGAAGAGTATCTGCTGCCTAAGCAGCAGCAAACTGAGGATCGTAATAATTACTAAATATTAAAATATCTCAACCAAATAGTACCCAAATTTCCACATTGAAATGATGTGGTGTGCCCAGTTGGAAGGGTGAATACACTAGTGTAACAAGCAGCCTAATGATGAGTATTGGAATTTATTGGGGAATGGAACAACACACCACTATGTGTGCAGCAGATAACATTATCTATGGCTCAATGACTGAGACTGTTATCTAGTCTAAGACCAAAGATAGAATATCAGCCACATCATATACTCTCTGCCAGCCAGGCCATGAGGGGAAGGTATGCCATTGATTACTTCTCCCCCATCTAAACTCTCTAGGGAATAGCTGTGTGTATTCTCTCCCTCCGTCACCGCCATAGATCTTCTTGAATTTGACAGCTCAAGTCAATTGGCTCTGACTAAAGGCTTGTTTCTCAGATTGAAATGCAGAACACTGTGCGTCCAATGCGGGAGAATCAGACAGCCACAGCACAGGCAGTCAGAGTAGGCCTTTCTTGAATATATATATATATATATATATATATATATATATATATATATATATATATACATACATACATACATACATACATACATACATACATACATACATACATACATACATACATACATACATACATACATACATACACACACACACACACACACACACACACACACACACACTGTACATATATAATAGTAATGCCACTCACACTTCTCTGATCTGAGCGATCTGGAAAAAATTGTTTGTCATCAGAGCTGTCAGAAACTGTATGGAAATATTCGATGCGTGACGTGGGGTTTCAGACTGGCTGCAATCACTGCATAAGCAGAAATACTCTCAAGACAGCTTGGTGCATTTGCAATATGAATTTCTAGGTAAATGAAAACGTCAAACTTGCATCAATATACACTGAGTGTACAAAACATTTAGAACACCTTCCTAATATTGAGATCTGGGGCATGGACTCTACAAGGTATCAAGCATTCCACAGGGATGCTGGTCCATGTTGACTCCAATGCTTCCCACAGTTGTGTCAAGTTGGCTGGATGTCCTTTGGTTGGTGAACCATTCTTGATATACACAGGAAACTGTTGAGCTTAAAAAAAACAGCAGCGTTACAGTTCTTGACACAAACCGGTGCGCCTGGCACCTACTACCATACTCCGTTCAAAGACACTTACATCTTTTGTCTTGCCCATTCCCCCTCTGAATGGCATACAAACACAATCAATGTCAATTGTCTCAAGGCTTAAAAATCCTTATTTAACCTGGCTCCTTCCTCACTTTCATCCACTCTAATTGAAGTGGCTTAAGCAAGTGACATCAATAAGGGATGATAGCTTTCACCTGGATTCACTTGATCAGTCTACAGTGCATTCGCAAAGTATTCAGACCCTTAACTTTTTCCACATTTTGCTACATTACAGCCTCATTCTAAAATAGATTAAATACCTGTTTTTCCTCATCAAATACACAAAATAATGACAAAGCAAAAACAGGTTTTTAGAAATAACTTATAATACGCAAGTATTCAGACCCTTTGCTGTGACACTCGACATTGAGCTCAGGTGCATCCTGTTTCCATTGATCATCCTTGAGATGTTTCTACAACTTGATTGGAGTCAACCTATGGTAAATCAAATTGATTGGACATGATTTGCAAAGACACACACCTGTCTATATATGTTCCCACAGCTGACAATGCATGTCAGAGCATAAAACCAAGATATGAGGTCGAAGGGCTCCGTAGCGCTCGAGACGTGATTGTGTCGAGGAACAGGTATGGGGAAGGGTAGCAAAACATTTCTGCAGCATTGAATGTCCCCAAGAACACAGTGGCCTCCATCATTGGGGCTCCCGTGTGGCGTAGCGATCTCAATGCAAGAGGTGTCACTACAGTCCCTGGTTCGATTCCAGGCTGTATCACATCCGGCCGTGATTGGGAGTCCCATAGGGCGGCGCACAATTGGCCCAGTGTCATCCAGGTTTGGCCGGGGTAGGCCGTCATTGTAAATAAGAATTTGACTTGCCTAAAGGTGAAATAATATACCTGTATATATATATATATATATATATATATATATAAAATCATTCTCTCTACTGTTATTCTGACATTTCACATTCTTAATAAAGTGGTAATCCCAACTGGCCTAAAACAGGGAATTTTTATTAGGATTATATGTCACCAGTTGGGAAAAACTGAGTTTCAATGTATTTGGCTGTATGTAAACTTCCGACTTCAACTGTATATTACATGTATTTTTCCCCTGCCCCTGTTTCGAGACCAGTACATGAAAATGGTCCATTCTAAATTAAAACAAATTTCATACATGTATTATTTAGAGTATGTAAATACAAGATTAAATCAAGAATGGTCTGATGGGTGACAATATTAGCCTATTTCTTGTGAATGATATATTATCACTTATGAATGATTCCCAGCGTATGGCAAGAAACAATGCCTTTTTTTGGGACTTTCTTGAATCGTAGCCTAACCTATAGGCCTATGTGTTTCGATAAGGCTTGTATCACTAAAGTGGCCAAATAACTTTTTTAAATGAAACATAATCCTCTTTAGAAGGAGTGTAGAGCCTAACTGGCATACATAAGCAACACGTGAGTTTCAAGTTTGAGAAGCATGACATGTATAATCGCATTTCCGGTCACTTTGATAATGGTGTATTTCCGCTAATGGAATATTCGTTCTTATAGGCTACTGACTTGTGATGTGAAGAAATAGCCTAATAGTTTATCACATTTTAAGCTAAACGTTCTGTTCTGTTGTGTCAGCCTCATTGTGTAAAAATTAGCATTTTATGCTTTTGGTTGTATTAATTTGGGCTCTATTGCATCCCACAACTGTCCCAGACTATTTTGGAATATTTAGTTATCACACAGAATAGAATAGGCCAACTTTTGTACTATGGGGATAGTAGATTGACATAGGCTATGCTTTGCTATTCATTAGGCCTACTCATCTTGTCGACTGTGTGAAAAGTGAAGGTGGACATTTCTTTCAATTTCTTTAATATGCACTTCGGAATTGGATAAGGACGCACACAGTTGCATACCCGAAGTGTCTGTCTTCACTTGTAGCCTGTGAGAAAGATCATGTGATGGAGAGCCATGTGAGTGAGAGGTGCACACAGCACTCGGGGAAAAGGGAACAGCGACCACTGACCTCAAAAGGCATGGATTGTTTTGTGGTGCATTACGGCCACACAAAAGGGTTGCCGCCTGGAAATTCAAGGCATTATCAAGCGCTTGTGAAATTGTGAACGAAAGACTGATGAAGTGTGTACAGCCTGCGTAAAAAAAACGAAGCAGAGCTCATGTCTTTCAAGCAAATAAAAAAAATCATCATTATTGTCGCATCATGCGGCCTTACAATGTATTAGCAATCTAAGCATATAGCCCATTGTTTGTAGAACAACTACAGTTACATTAATAACTCTAAATTATGCATATAGGAGTAGCTATTTCTTTGGTAACCGCTCATCACAGAATAGTCCCATGTGCGCACTCCCTCAAATCGTTTGGAGAAAATATCCTTTCTATTTTATTCAGCTCTGTTCAATTGTATTCTTCATACTGTAAAATAACGCCACAGAATTCCAAACCAAATCTTGTCTGCTAAATGAACTAGTGTAGCCCACAGCCATATGACATAGCCAGATCAGGACCTAACATAAGGACATCTCAGAGTATGTTATTCTGAAATAGACTACATTTTCTTCATATCATGTTTCTTTAGAATTGTTTAAAAAAAACAATGGATTTATAATGAAGGTGTAAGCTATATTACATGGATTTATTAGACTTTTTAAAATTGAGATGTTCCAAAGGTTTGCATCAGAGGTTTGTAGGCTATGTATGGAAGCCAGGAGATGCTGAATGTGTTTATGTTAATTAACGGTCAATTACAAGTGAGACCTACAATTATTTGCCTGACAATCACTGGCTGATGAAATTTTGTGATCGCCACAGCCCTAGTCTGGAGGAAACCTGGAACCATCCCTACGGTGAAACATGGTGGTGGCAGCATCATGCTGTGGGGATGTTTTTCAGCGGCAGGGACTGGGAGACTAGTCAGGTTTGAGGGAAAGATAGACAGCACAAAGTACAAAGACATCCTTGATGAAAATCTGTTCCAGAGTGATCAGGACCTCAGACTGGTGCGAACATTCACCTGGCTTCGGGACAAGTCTCTAAATGTTCTTGAGTGGCCCAGCCAGAGCCTGGACTTGAACCCGATTTAACATCTCTGGAGAGACCTGAAAATGGCTGTGCAGCGACGCTTCCCATCCAACCTGACAGACCTTGAGAGGATCTGAAGAGAAGAATGGGAGAAAGTCCCCAAATATAGGTGTGCCAAGCTTGTAACGTCATACCCAGGAAGAATCAAGGCTGTAATCGCTGCAAAGGTGCTTCAACAAAGTACTCAGTAAAGTGTCTGAATACTTATGTAAATGTAATATTTCAGTTTTTAATTTTTTATACATTTCAAAAAACCTGTTTTTGCTTTGTCATTATGGGGTATTGTGTGTAGATTGATGATTTATAAAAAAAAAAACTATTTAAAAACGTCTTATGGCTTGAATCCCGCTAATGAGATTGATATGACAACAGCCAGTGAAAGTGCAGAGCGCCAAATTCAAAACAACAGAAATCTCATAATAAAAATTCCTCAAACATAGAAGTATTTTACACCATTTTAAAGATAAGCTTGTTGTTAATCCCACCACAGTGTCCGATTTCAAAAAGGCTTTACAACGCAAGCACACCAAACGATCATGTTAGGTCTGCACCTAGTCACAGAAAAACACAGAGAGGAGTCACAAAAAGCAGAAATAGAGATAAATTGAATCACTAACCTGATCTTCATCAGATGACACTCATAGGACTTTATGTTACACACTACATGTATGTTTTGTTTGATAAAGTTCATATACAAAAATCCGAGTTTACATTGGTGCGTTATGTTTTGTAGTTCCAAAACATCCAGTGATTTTGTAGAGAGCCACATCAATTTACAGAAATAGTCATAACTGATAAACTGATAAATATACAACTATAATGCATGGAATTATAGATACACTTCTCCTTAATGCAACCGCTGTGTCAGATTTCAAAAAGCTTTACCGAAAAAGCACACCATGCAATAATCTGAGTACAGAGTTTAGACAACAAATCAAGCCATACAGATATCCGCCATGTTGTGGAGTCAACAGAAGTCAGAAATAACATTATAAATATTCACTTACCTTTGATGATCTTCATTAGAATGCACTCCCAGGAATCCCAGTTCCATAATAAATGTTTGATTTGTTAGATAAAGTCCATCATTTATGTCCAAATACCTCCTTTTTGTTCGCGTGTTCAGCCCAGTAATCCAAATTCATGATGCGCAGGCCAGACGAAAAGTCAAAAAGTTCCATTACAGTCCATAGAAACATGTCAAACGAAGTATAGAATCAATCTTTAGGACGTTTTTATCATAAGTGTTGTTGTCGGCTCCATAATAATTTTCCAATCGGAGAGTTCCTTTGTCCTCAGAAATGCAATGGAACTCAAGCTAACTCTCACATGAACGCACGTGACCAGCTCATGGCACATCTAGTGACATCTAGTGGAAGCCGTAGGAAGTATAATTTGACCACATAGACACTGTATATTTGATAGGCAAAAAGTTGAAAAACTAAAAACTTCAGATTTCCCACTTCATGGTTGGATTTTTTCTCAGGTTTTTGCCTGCCTTATGGGTTCTGTTATACTCACAGACATCATTCAAACAGTTTTAGAAACTTCAGAGTGTTTTCTTTCCAAATCGACTAATAATATGCATATATTAGCAACTGGGCCTGAGTAGCAGGCAATTTACTCTGGGCACCTTACTCATCCAAGCTACTCAATACTGCCCCCAGCCATAAAAAGTTAAAGAAAACCCTCTGTGTTCTATTGAATAGGTAACTGTCCATTAATGATAAGGCAGAGGATGTTAATCCATAACACCTATGTTTTTTTCAGCAATATGTTGTGAACAATTATATTATAAATTATAAAGGCTGCACTGAAATGTAACAAAACAGCTCCCACAATCTTCTTATTATCAATTTCTTTCAGCCAATTATCAGGCGTTTGTGTCAGTGCCGACCATGTTGAGTGCCCTTTCCTACAAGCATGCTGAAAGTCTGTTGTTAATTTGTTTTCCGTAAAATAACATTGTATTTGGTCAAACACAATTTTTTCCCAAAGTATGCTAAGTACCTGATTGGTCTCCTGTTTGAACCATTAAAGGGTGCTTTGCAATTTTTGGGGTGTGCAATGACCTTTGCCACTATCCAGGCCTGAGGGAAAACTCCATCTTCGAGGCTTAGATTGAAGATTTGTCAAATAGGAGTCGCAATGTATTCCGCAAGTAACCTCAGTAATTTACCATACATGTTGTCGGCTCCATGTGTGTTTTCCTTCTTTATAGATAGCAATCATTTTTTTCACCTCATCCACACTAACTTTGTGGAATTCAAAGCTACGGTGCTTGTCTTTCATTATTTGGTCCGCTCAGTATTTGTTGTTTGCTTGTCATGCCTAAATTTGCTAATCCTGTCAACAAAAAAGTTATTCAAGTGGTTTGCAATAGAAAAGGGTTTTGTTATGAATGAGCCATCAGCCTCAATGAAGGATGGGGCTGTGTTGGCTTTTCTGCATAGAATTTAATTTAAGGTACTCCAGAGCTTTTTACAATCACTTTGTTCCATAGTATAGTTTCATCTTCTTTTTGTTAGTTACATGATTTCTCAATTTACTGTAATTTTGCCAATCTGCTGTGTTGCCAGACTTGTGTCATTCCCTCAGCCTCATCCCTCTCAACCATAACATTTTTCAATTCATCATCTATCCATGAAGATTTGGCAGTTTTAACAAACAGTTTCTTTATGGGCGCCAGTTGTTTGTCAGTAACGAGAAGATGCAATATCACAAACGCTTCAAGTGCAGCATCAGGATGTTCCTCATTACACACATCACACCAACAAATATTTTTCACATCTTCAACAATAATTGCAAAATCTCTTGTATGATCGCTTACACACTATTTTAGGTCCATTCTTTAGAACTTTCATTTTCCTAAATATGGCTATTATATTATTATAATTACATCTGATGGGTGTGGATACTGCTTTAGAGCAGATTTCTGCAGCGTTAGTAAATGTGGTCAATACAAGTTGATGATTCCTGTTTTAAATTAGGTTACATAAATTATGACTGCCAACACCCCTGGGAAAATGTACACTTGCAGCAGCAATATGACAGCTCAGCGACACAATGGTAGGGATTATCTGAGCAGGGCTTGGTCACTGATAAGTCATTGTCTCAATGCGGCCTTGAAATGCGAGGATAGGATTCAGGCACCAAGAGATGATTTGGATGGACAGCGCCATTACTGTAGAGCATCTTCTGTTTCCAAAAGGTGTCAAAGTTACACTATATATACACAAAGGTATGTGGACACCCCTTCAAATTAGTAGATTCAGCTATTTCAGCCACACCCGTTGCTGACAGGTGTATAAAATCGAGCACAAAGCCAAGCAATCTCCATAGACAAACATTGGCAGTAGAATGGGCTTACTGAAGAGCTCAGTGACTTTCAACGTGGTACGGTCATAGGAGGCCACCTTTCCAACAAGTCAGTTAATTAAATTTCTGCCCTGCTAGAGCTGCCCCGGTCATCTGTAAGTGCTATTATTATGAAGTGGAAGCGTCTAGGAGCAACAACAGCTCAGCCGCGAAGTGGTAGGCCACACAAGCTCACAGAAATTGACCACCAAGTGCTGAAGCGCTAACCGCACAAAAATGATCTGTCCTCGGTTTTAACACTCACTATCAAATCCCAAACTGCCTCTGGAAGCAACGTCAGCACAAGAACAATTCATTGGGAGTTTCATGAAATGGATTTCCATGGCCGAGCATACAATGAGATTCTAGATCTTCTGTGCTTCCAACTTTGTGACAAAAGTTAGGGGAAGGCCCTTTCCTGTTTCAGCATGACATTTCCCCTGTGCACCAAGCGAGGTCCATACAGAAATGGTTTGTAGAGAACGGTGTGGAAAAACTTGACTGGCCTCCACAGAGCCCTGACCTCAACTCCAATGAACCCCTTTGGGATGAATTGGAACGCCAACTGCGAGTCAGGCCTAATCGCCCAACATCATGCCCGACTCACTGGCTGAATGGAAGCATGTCCCCGCAGTAATGTACCAGCATCTAGTGGAAAGCCTTCCCAAAAGTGTGGAGGCTGTTATAGTAGCAAATAGGGGACCAACTCCATATTAATGCCCATGATTTTGGAATGAGATGTTTGACTAGCAGGTGTCCACATACTTTTGTTAATGTAGTGTGTGTGTACATATATATATATATTTTAGGAACTCAGTCGGGGTCTCAACTTACATTTGAGAGTAAGAATAGTAGAATATAATAGGTGCAATTTGGTTGTGCATCAGCAGTTTTTCTGTTATGTCAGTCACTGACAGTCACTCAATTAGTCACGTCAGCTAACAATTTTTTGATTGGTAGTTAGTCTAACCAGCTATCTAAACATGTAATCATGGCCAAATCATGGCCCTGGCCTCCAGGGGGACCCTATGGATTTTGTTTGTCATTCTCACTCAGATATCATATTAACTTGGCATAAGTCATTACAAAATATGTAGAATTGCAGGAAATATGCTTTAAAATTGCAAAAGTGTCTCTCCACCCCATGGCAAAGTCAGTAGAATTGCATGAAATTATCTGTAAAACTGAATTTTTATTCTCTCTGCCCCATGGCAAAATGAGAAGAATTGCATGAAATCTGTTATCAAATTGCAAAGTTTTCTGTCCCCCACATGGCAAAATGTGTAAAATTGCAGAAAACTTGCTTTAAAGGTCCATTGCAGCTATTTTGATCTCAATATCAAATCATTTCTGGGTAACGATTAAATACCTCATTGTGAATGTTTTCAATTCAAATTGTCAAAAAGAAACAAAAATTGAAATTAAAAGCCAAAGCGTCCCACATACCTCTCCCACGGCTGTTTTAGCAGCCTGACTGTCACTCACACCGAGCCAGCGATTGCTAGCTCATATGTCCCGTGTGTCCTACCCCCGTCTACGCTCCCCTCTGCCGCCATCGTATCATTCCCGCCATGGCTGCGCAGGCCTGTCATGTTGAGCTGGAACAGCTGACAGCTGCTTGCTGATTCTAAGCCGTGGCTTATTTACTCTGTCCGTCTGTTTTGATGTACACATTCGCTTGGATCAGTGGCAGACTGGGGGCTCGTCAGTGTTTTACTGCTTCAGGGTCTTCTAGATGAGAAGACAGGCAGGCTGGGGCAGCACACCACCAACATGTAGAATGCGCGCGCACACACTTTGTGTCTGCCTGTCTGACCTGTCAGGGTTCAGGACTAGGGTAATCATGAGCAGTCCTGGGACAGTTGCTTTATTGTGTAGGTGAGAGGCTCTCCAGGCTTTTGAATATTAAATAAAGGCTGTTTACATTTTGGTAAGGTGTTACAGCCTATTACATGTGGATAAATGTGGGAGAGTATGTTATTATCTGGACTGTCTCTTTTCTCAAGTCTGTCTCACCAGCTCTATGGGAACAAACAACATTGAATTGTGAAAAGGCCTGCAGCATGTGGTAACGTCTTTGGTTTCTATGACCATCTGACAGCAAAACATGGACGGAGTGGCCTGGGTGATTTGTTATTTTGCCCTTTTCAATGACGGCTCGGTTTAAGTAACGCATACACTTAGGCATGACGGCCAGAGAGCTTTATTATCTATAGCAAATTCTATTCAATTTTCACTGCTGGTTCTGGTTCCCACTTCAAATCAACTAGAGAGTCTCTATTTCTATAATTCACTCTATCATACAGCAGTCTAAGGATGGACTGAACTCCTGTAAACCACACACAGAGCTTGCCTTCACAAACTGTATATTTTATTGTGAAAGATTAAATTATCATGGATCACCTTGTGACCTGCATGGACAATACAGTATACAGTGCATTCGGAAGGTTTTCAGACCCCTTGACTTTTTCCAAATGTTTTTGTTAAATTACAGCCTTATTCTAAAATGGATTAAATAGTTTTTTCCCCCCTGTATAAATCTACACACAAAGTCCGTGCTCTGGCTGTGCCACTCAAGGACATTCAGAGACTTGCCCCGAATCCACTCCTGCGTTGTCTTGGCTGTGTGCCTAGGGTCATTGTCCTATTGGAAGGTAAACCTTCGTACAGTCTGAGGTCCTGAGTGCTCTGGAGCAGGTTTTAATCAAGAATCTCTCAGTACTTTGCTCCGTTCATCTTTCACTCGATCCTGACTAGTCGCCATGTCCGTGCCTCTGAAAAACATCCCCACAGCATGATGCTGCCACCAACATGCTTCACCGTAGGGATGGTGCCAGGTTTCCTCCAGACGTGACACTTGGCATTCAGGCCAAAAAGTTCAATCTTGGTTTCATCAGACCAGAGAATCTTGTTTCTCATGGTCTGAGAGTCCTTTAGGTGTGTTTTGGCAAACTCCAAGTGGGCTGTTGTGTGCCTTTTACTGAGGTGTGGCTTCCGTCTGGCCACTCTACCATAAAGGCCTGATTGGTGGAGTGCTGCAGAGATGGTTGTCCTTCTGGAAGGTTCTCCCATCTCCAAAGAGGATCTCTGGAGCTCTGTCAGAGTGACCATCTGATTCTTGGTCACCTCCCCTGATTGCTCTTTTTGGCCGGGCAATCAGCTCTGTGATGAGTCTTAGTGGTCCCAAAATTCTTCCATTTAAGAATGATGGAGGCCACTGTGCTCTTGGGGACCTTCAATGCTGCAGAAATGTTGTGGTACCCTTCCCCAGATCTGTGCTTCGACACAATCCTGTCTTGGAGCTCTATGGACAATTCCTTCAACTTCATGGGTTTGTTTTTGCTCTGACATGCCCTTTAAACTGTGGGACCTTATATTGACAAGTGTGTGCCTTTCCAAATCATGTCCAATCAATAGCAGCACAGAACCTGATATGGCAGAGATAGGTTTGCTGTATATCACCATCCCTGTAACATCTTTGTAAGGCAAAGTATAGAGACTAAAGACCCAGGCTATTTAGAAAAATACAATGTTTGTGAGCCTCAAGTTATCAATATTTTGTATCCAGTTGTGGCATGCAGAAGGCTACACTTGAAGATGATCCGTGTCTCAGATCTCTGCTTTGCTGTTGAAAGATGAAAAGATGCTCCTTTTTACGCTCTGGGCAAAGAGATGAGGAAGAATAGTAATACTGTTGTTAAGAGATAAGATATCCTTCCAATGTCCAGAGTCTAGCAGAAAATGCAAGTGTAACTCCCAAGTGGACAGTTTCACATTGCAAAGAGCAGATACGAGGATAACCATAATCAGCTAGAGTCAAATTCATTAGTAACTAGGATTGCCATGGTAGCTGAGTTGTTGCGTATTCCTGCATTGAGAAACAGAAAGTAATTAATAAGTACATTTTCCACTTTGTTATGATGTTATTATACATTGTTTTACAGCAGAAAAGGGCATTCGGTCTGGTCGATAAGCAATGATTGGGTGGGTGGGCTCCCTGGTATTGGTGGTTGAGGAAATAGCTCAAAGAGATGGTTTTGGCGGATTGGGAAAGACTTATGGAACTCCCAGGTGGCGCAGTGGTCTAAGGCACTACATCGCGGTGCTAGCTGTGCCACCAGAGATTCTGGATTCGAGCCCAGGCTCTGTCGCAGCCGGCAACCAGGAGGTCCATGGGGCGACGCACAATTGGCCCAGCGTCGTCCGGGTTAGAGAGGGTTTTGCCGGCAGGGATATCCTTGTCTCATCGCGCACTAGCGACTCCTGTGGCGGGCAGGGCACAGTGCATGCTGACCAGGTCGCCAGGTGTACAGTGTTTCCTCTGACACATTGGTGCGGCTGGCTTCCGGGTTGGATGTGCGTTGTGTCAAGAAGCAGTGCGGCTAGGTTGGGTTGTGTTTCGGAGGACGCATGGCTCTCGACCTTCGCTTCTCCCGAGTCAGTACGGGAGTTGCAGCGATGAGACAAGACTGTAACTACTACCAATTGGATACCACGAATTTGGGGAGAAAAAAGGGGGTAAAAAAAGGCTTATGAAGTTGGTTTTGGTGGTTGAGTGCAGTTCTCACACCACCTCAGGGCAAAGGGCCTCAATGGCAACACAGGGTTTATCTGGATCAGCAATTACACAGCTTCCTCTACTCTTGTTTTCCCTTAAAATTATATTCTGTATTATAATGGGTCCTACCAGGGGTTCTTTTTTATAATTCAGAGTAATACACATATCTTGACTATCTAATAAAATGGATGAGCAAGGGTATCAACTATCGGCAGCAACATGAAAGAAAATACAAATAACTAATAACCTATATGATGATTGAGCAGCTAGTTATTGACTTTAACATGCTATGAAATCATCTCATATTCCATTCAGCTGAGATATCATCTAACTTTTAGATATTTTTATTTCACAAATACATATATTGTTTTCATTTGATGAAATTGCTAGGTTAAGGTTTATTATTTTGGACAAATCTGAAAATGGCTGTTAGAGTAATTACAATCCTATCCCACATTTAAATAGCCAATTACACCGTTGTGGTGGTGGAGACTTGCGATGAGAAAACACATTTCATGAATCATGAATAGGTTTGAATAAATGTCTTGTTGACTGGGAAGGGAAAAAAAATATTAATTTCACATTTTTCTGACATCTCGACAAAGGCCTAGTAAAATAAAACAGAACATGACCTGTCTACCTTAATAAACACAGCTAGTTTGTCTTCCACCTTGATGTACTGATGTCCTGGACAGGATGAGAGGAAAATAGGTTCAATTATTCTCAGCTAACTGACACATTATGGCACTCGATTCAGAGAGACTGTCATCCTGCTGTCTCTCTAGTCATATTCAATCAGTCATTCAATCAAACTCTACTGTGGTTTTGACACCACTATAGCTTGGAATTCCAGTCCATATTCACATGTAGTTAAGACAGAGAATGTTAAGTACTGGTAGAGGCTTCCCTGCAATTTTTTAGACCCCAAGTACAGTACCGGTCAACATTTTTAGAACACCAGCTCATTCAATGTTTTTTCTATATTTTTAATATTTTCTACATTGTAGAATAATAGTGAAGACATCAAAACTGTAAAATAACACACATGGAATCATTTAGTAACCAAAAAGTATTAAACAAATCAAAATATATATTATATTTGAGATTCTTCAGATAGCCACCCTTTGCATTGATGACAGCTTTGCACACCCTTGGCATTCTCTCAACCAGCTTCACCTGGAATGCTTTTCCAGCAGTCTTGAAGGTGTTCCCACATATGCTGAACACTTGTTGGCCCTGTCTGGGGGTGTCCTCGGATGGGGCCACAGTGTCTCCTGACCCCTCCTGTCTCAGCCTCCAGTATTTATGCTGCAGTAGTTAATGTGTCGGGGGGCTAGGGTCAGTTTGTTATATCTGGAGTACCTCTCCTGTCCTATTCGGTGTCCTGTGTGAATCTAAGTGTGCGTTCTCTAATTCTCTCTTTCTCTCTCTCTCTCTCGGAGGACCTGAGCCCTAGGACCATGCCCCAGGACTACCTGACATGATGACTCCTTGCTGTCCCCAGTCCACCTGACCGTGCTGCTGCTCCAGTTTCAACTGTTCTGCCTTATTATTATTCGACCATGCTGGTCATTTATGAACATTTGAACATCTTGGCCATGTTCTGTTATAATCTCCACCCGCCACAGCCAGAAGAGGACTGGCCACCCCACATATGCTCTCTCTAATTCTCTCTTTCTCTCTCTCTCGGAGGAGCTGAGCCCTAGGACCATGCCCCAGGACTACCTGACATGATGACTCCTTGCTGTCCCCAGTCCACCTGACCGTGCTGCTGCTCCAGTTTCAACTGTTCTGCCTTATTATTATTCGACCATGCTGGTCATTTATGAACATTTGAACATCTTGGCCATGTTCTGTTATAATCTCCACCCGGCACAGCCAGAAGAGGACTGGCCACCCCACATAGCCTGGTTCCTCTCTAGGTTTCTTCCTAGGTTTTGGCCTTTCTAGGGAGTTTTTCCTAGCCACCGTGCTTCTACACCTGCATTGCTTGCTGTTTGGGGTTTTAGGCTGGGTTTCTATACAGCACTTTGAGATATCAGCTGATGTATGAAGGGCTATATAAATAAATTTGATTTGATTTGATTTGATTTGTTGGCTGATTTTCCTTTGCTCTCTGGTCCGACTCAATTGGGTTGAGGTCGGGTGATCGTGGAGGCCAGGTCATCTGATGCAGCACTCCATCACTCTCCTTCTTGGTAAAATAGCCATTACCGAGCTTGGAGGTATGTTGGGTCATTGTCAAAGTTGAAAGAAAATTGATAGTCCCACTAAGCCCAAACCAGATGGGATTGAGTATCACTACAGAATGCTGTGTAAGCCATGCTGGTTAAGTGTGCCTTGAATTCTAAATAAATCAGACAGTGTCACCAGCAAAACACCCACACACCATAACACCTCTTCCTCCATGCTTCACATCGCGTCTCACAAAGACGCAGCAGTTGGAACCAAAAATCTCAAATTTGTACTCCAAACCAAATGACAAATTTCCACCGGTCTAATGTCCAATGTTTGTGTTTCTTGGCGAAGAAGAAGAAGAAGAAGAAGAAGAGGAAGAAGCCAGCACTTTCAGCCAGATGATTTCAAAACGGAACTGAAGTCTAAACTGATGCTGTTACCATGTCGTCGAACACTGAACAGTGATGCTATTCTATCGATATCCACCTTCACATCAAAGAGGGAACTATCTGATCAGCCAACATCAGCACAGCCAAAAAGAAGTCACGCTAGCTAACTAGCTAGCAAACTACATTTGTTTATCTAATCCAAAATCTACCTAGCTGGCTTTCATAACACGCTGGCTAGACATTCCAAAGCATATCAATGTAATTGGGCAGATGCTATCTGGCGATGTGATTTGTTACTTTGCAAGCTAACGTTAGCTTTGTCAGGTTAGGTTTGGTCTGTGTCTTGTTGATGTGTTTACAAGCAGGCTACAACGTCTACTGTAGTTCTCTTTGTATTATGGATGTGTAGTTGATTGTTCATGCAAGGCTTGAAATTGAAATTGGAGAAAAGGAGGTATTTGTAAGGAGGTGACTGACTGGTGTCTGTTGGGGGTGAGTATTGTGTGTGTGTGTGTGTGTGTGTGTGTGTGTGTGTGTGTGTGTGTAGAGGTTATTATGCATGATCTGTTGACATAGGGAGGGGGGTATAGTACATTGTTTGAGTGTGTATTGATGTAGTAGTAAAATGTTGGCTAATCACTGACTACTGTGTGTCCTACAGACTAATCCTGCTTCTGATGATGATGATGACTGTGACCCTTTGGATGAACGCTTTCAGCCAGGAATATGCTCAAGCTCAACATCTGAAAAGGGCCAGGACAGCCAAAGGTATTTATGAAAGCACAATACCCTCTTGAGAAAACAAAATCACAAATACACTAAACTGTCTACAAGACAAGTGCTCCTCAAACTTGACACACCCTTGCAATCATGTCTTTGGCGTGGGGGAAAGGGGCTGTTAGTATACTCTTCTAGCCTATTCACTCTATTGTTGGCAGTGCTTGTCTACTCAAAACCACAACTGTAGGTGCGCATACACAATACACAACTAGACTGTGTCTAGTCAAGCCCGCCTCAAACTTTTCACATCGTTGTTAACAGCCCATCTCAATGCCACATTATTGACTCTGAGTATAACAAAACACATACCCGTCTACTGTATTGTGTTTTGTTTACACATGACCATGGTTTCTTGTATGGCTACACAGCCTCATGATCAGTCTTTGTCTTTCCAGGAGACTTGCAGTATAAATAAATATACTCCAAGTCTCCTGGAGCAGTGGGTTGTAAAGAAAGTGTATGAGAGGCTTGTCTACCTGGCTGTGGAGTGCAGAAAGGACACAGCTGCCATTACCCAACACAAGAAGAGGATCACCAGCTGAACTTTCTGGAACATGCACACTTAGAAAAAAAGGTGCTATCTAGAACCTAAAAGGGTTCTTTGGCTGTCCCCAGAGGAGAATCCTTTGATAAGCCTTTTGGATTCCATGTAGAACCCTTTCCCTCAAAACTGTAATCTATGTCATTCCCAAAACTAGCCTCCCGGGTGGCGCAGTGGTCTAGGGCACTGCATCGCAGTGCTAGCTGTGCCATCAGAGACTCTGGGTTCGCGCCCAGGCTCTGTCGCAGCCAGCCGCGACCGGGAGCTCCGTGGGGCGACGCACAATTGGCCTAGCGTCGTCCGGGTTTGGCCGGTAGGGATATCCTTGTCTCATCGTGCACCAGCGACTCCTGTGGTGCAGCTGGCTTCCGGGTTGGATGCGCGCTGTGTTAAGAAGCAGTGCGGCTTGGTTGGGTTGTGTTTCGGAGGACGCATGGCTCTCAACCTTCGTCTCTCCTGAGCCCGTTGTCACGTTCTGTCTTTATTTACTATGGTCAGGGTGTGAGTTGAGGTGGGCAGTCTATGTTTTGTGTTTCTATGTTTAGGATTCTGTTTCGGCCTAGTATGGTTCTCAATCAGAGGCAGGTGTCGTTAGTTGTCTCTGATTGAGAATCATACTTAGGTAGCCTGGTAGCCACTGTTGGTTTGTGGGTGTTTGTTTTCCGTGTCTGTGTTTGTCACCACACGGGACTGTTTCGGGTTTGGTTTTCGTTCATGTTCACATTTATTGTTTTGTAGTTCTTAGTGTTCAGTTTATGTTTTATAATAAACGATATGGACACTTAACACGCTGCGTTTTGGTCCGATCCCTGCTACACCTCCTCTTCAGACGAAGAGGAGGAAATCTGTCGTTACACCCATACGGGAGTTGTAGCGATGAGACAAGATAGTAACTGCTAACAATTGGATACCACGAAATTGGGGAGAAAAGCGGGTAAAAAATTAAATAAATTAAAAAAATAAAAATCCCAAAACGAATTATTTATTATGAGGGCCATAAACAATAACTAGTAATTCTGCATACTGAAAGAAAGGTTAAAATCTCACCTTTCTGGTAAACAAAGGTATACATTGTTGAGTTATAGCCAGTTTTTAGGACACAAGCTCAAGTACGCTGAACAATTATGATTAAAAAATTAAATATTTTACATTATGTATTTCCTGTTCAACAAACCTGTATGAATAAGGCTTGAAATGACATACAGTATGCTTTCTAAATATAGCATAATGAAATTATATGATGACTAAATCGTTAGGAATTCGCCTTTCATCTCATGAATCGTATCCCTCTATTACAAACAGCAAGTGTTTTTTGTTTAAGACCTATGAATTATTTTATGTCTAAGAGGATATATAGAATGCCTAGTATGCTCACAACTGCATTGTGGTATATATATATTGCTGTTGTATATACAGTATGTATATGATGGTGTTTTATGTCATATTTTTTACAAGTATACTGGCAAGTGAGTAAATGATTCCAATTGCACCAGAAACCAATAGTGTTGACTTCAACTTCTTGATCAATCCATTTTGATAGACATTAAATGTATTTGGATAAACTAGCTTCAGTCTTTCTAAAACAAATGATTCCACAGGTTGGTGTATCATTTAAGCTAATTTGTTGGCAAGTAAACATGTTTTACTAAAACTGTAGATTAGTCTTTCAATATAGCAAATATGTAGACATAGCTTGTATTGAAGACAACGTTTATTTGCTCTGAAGACTGAGGTGAGTTTACATGGCAGTATGCGGGAACAGTTTTGACAATGTATGACATATACAGTAGAATAAAAATATACTACTAATGCTTATAATAAATACTGTAATTCGATAAAGGGAATAATTGCATATGGTGTGTTTGGGTGGTCCAATGAGGTGCTCGGAGTCACTTTTTTTTCATGACGCGCCCAGGTAGGAGGATCATATATATATATATATCGCGAATGGTTAAGAAATCTACAAACTAGAAGACTAGAAAACCATCCCACATGGAGCATTGGCTACACGGCTGGAAATGGTTAAACTCTGAGACTATCGATTCATTACAGAAGGAACAAATTCTAGATACACAAATTACTAGACTGCAGCTAGAAATGAAAACCTAGGATGAGAATACCGACAACCGACGAAGCATGTATTCTATGAAAACATTTCCGAATGGTACTCTGAACTATCCATTCTAACCACCTATGACTTTGATCTTAGGGGAAACGCAACCAGAGACTTTTCTGTCTACTCTTTCCAGCAGATGGACCGGTGACCACAGAGAGAGACAGCAAGAAATACACTTGTAAATATGTAAATTGGAATTTATTTTCAAATGAGCAGTCGTACATGTAAAGTATTAGCAATTTCTATGAGTAATCCTCTATGAGTTTCCCGCTCTTGAACTGCCACACCCCTTTTCTTTGTCTGCCATGGCGTCATATCGGTTTCGTCTGCTAGGGACTTTTTCTTTGTACCATGTAGCAACCCAATGTATGAACTAATTGTGTGTGTTTTCATGTATTTCTGTGATTTGATTAGTTAGTTAGTAAATTTAAAATTAAGCCAGTTTGTATATCGCTGATTCATAATTTATGCTAGGGTTTGTGCAGATAACCAATCATTTTATGACATTTGTGTTACGGCTTTCTTCCCTCGAAGGAGAGTCTGACCAAAATGCAGCGTGGTTAAATCGAGACATCTTTAATGACGATAAATACGAAACATACAAAAACAACAAACGGAAATGTGAAAACCTAATACAGCCTGTCTGGTGACAACTAGCACAGAGACAGGAACAATCACCCACAAACACACAGTGAAACCCAGGCTACCTAAATATGGTTCCCAATCAGAGACAACGAGAATCACCTGACTCTGATTGAGAACCGCCTCAGGCAGCCATAGACTATGCTAGACACCCCTACTCAGCCACAATCCCAATACCTACTAAAACCCCAATACAAAAACACAACACAAAAAAACCCATGCCAAACCCTGGCCTGACCAAATAAATATATAAACACAAAATACTAAGACCAGGGCGTGACAGAACTCAGAAACTCAGGCAGGTAGTAGGCGGATCTGGAGGATCATGGCTGACTGGCGGATCCTGGCTGACTGGCGGATCTGGAAGATCCTGGCTGACTGGCGGATCCTGGCTGAATGGCGGATCTGGAAGATCCTGGCTGACTGGTGGATCCTGGCTGACTGGCGGATCTGGAAGATCATGGCTGACTGGCGGATCCTGGCTGACTGGCGGATCTGGAAGATCATGGCTGACTGGCGGATCCTGGCTGACTGGCGGATCTGGAAGATCCTGGCTGACTGGCGGCTCTAGCTGCTCCATGCAGACAGGCAGCTCTGGCTGCTCCATGCAGACTGGCAGCTCTGGCTGCTCCATGCAGACTGGCAGCTCTGGCTGCTCCATGCAGACTGGCAGCTCTGGCTGCTCCATGCAGACTGGCAGCTCTGGCTGCTCCATGCAGACTGGCAGCTCTGGCTGCTCCATGCAGACTGGCAGCTCTGGCTGCTCCATGCAAACTGACAGCTCTGGCTGATCCATGCAGACTGGCAGCTCTGGCTGATCCATGCAGACTGGCAGCTCTGGCTGATCCATGCAGACTGGCAGCTCTGGCTGCTCCATGCAGACTGGCAGCTCTGGCTGCTCCATGCAGACTGGCAGCTCTGGCTGCTCCATGCAGACTGACAGCTCTGGCTGCTCCATGCAGACTGACAGCTCTGGCTGCTCCATGCAGACTGGCAGCTCTGGCTGCTTCATGCAGACTGACAGCTCTGGCTGCTCCATGCAGACTGACATCTCTGGCTGCTTCATGCAGACTGGCAGCTCTGGCTGCTCCATGCAGACTGGCAGCTCTGGCTGCTCCATGCAGACTGGCAGCTCTGGCTGCTCCATGTAGACTGGCCGCTCTGGCTGCTCCATGCAGGCTGGCAGCTCAGGCTGCTCCATGCAGGCTGGCAGCTCTGGCTGCGCTGAACAGGCAGGAGGCTCCAGCAGCGCTGTAGAGGAAGAAGGCTCTGGCTGCGCTGAACAGGCGGGAGACTCCGACAGCGCTGGAGAGGAGGAAGGCTCTGACAGTGCTAAACAGGCGGGAGACTCCGACAGCGCTGGAGAGGAGAAAGGCTCTGACAGCGCTGAACAGGCGAGGCGCACTGAAGGCCTGGTGCGTGGTGCTGGCACTGGTGGTCCTGAACCGAGGACACGCACAGGAAGCCTGGTACGGGAGCTGCCACCGGAGAACTGGTGTGTGAAGGTGGCACAGGATGGACCGGACCGTGAAGGTGTACTGGAGAGCCTGAGAGCAGGACTGGCACAGGACGTGCAAGGCTAGGTAGGTACACAGGAGGCCTAGTGCATGAGGCTGGCACACTCTTCACCAGCCAACTAACACGCACCTCAGGACGAGTATGGAGCGCTGACCCAGGTGCCATCAAATCCCGACTCGCTCCGTCGGACGAATATCGTACCTAAAGCACCAAACTAGCAACTCCCTCATTACTCTCTCCTCCAATTTCCCCATTAACTCCTTCACAGTCTCTGCTTCGCTCACCTCTAACACCGGCTCTGGTTCTGGTCTCCTCCTTGGCTCCTCACTATAAACAGGGAGAGTTGGCTCAGGTCTGACTCCTGACTCTGCCACTCTCTCCCTGAGCCACTCTCTCCCTGAGCCCCCCCCCCAATACATTTTTGGGGCTGACTCTCGGTCTTCCGTCCACGCCGCCATGCTTGCTTCGCCAACTCCATTCTCTGATAACCTGCTTCGCACTGCTCCAGCGAATCCCAGGTGGGCTCCGGTACTTTCTCTGGGTCGACAGCCCACCTGTCTATTTCCTCCCAAGTAGTGTAGTCCCGATATTGTTGCTCCTGCTGCCGCTGTTGCTTCTCCTCATACCAGCGCCTCTCAGCTCGCCGCCTCCAGTTCTTCTTTGGGGCGGCGATATTCTCCAGGCTGATCCCAGGGTCCTTCTCCGAACAATTCATCCTCCCATGTCCATTCCTCTCTTTGTTGCTTCTGCTGTCGCTGCCTGTCACCACGCTGCTTGGTCCAGTTGTGGTGGGTGATTCTGTTACGGCTTTCTTCCGTCGAAGGAGAGTCGGACCAAAATGCAGCGTGGTTAAATCGAGACATCTTTAATGATGATAAATACGAAACATACAAAAACAACAAACGGAAATGTGAAAACCTAATACAGCCTGTCTGGTGACAACTAACACAGAGACAGGAACAATCACCCACAAACACACAGTGAAACCCAGGCTGCCTAAATATGGTTCCCAATCAGAGACAACGAGAATCACCTGACTCTGATTGAGAACCGCCTCAGGCAGCCATAGACTATGCTAGACACCCCTACTCAGCCACAATCCCAATACCTACTAAAACCCCAATACAAAAACACAACACAAAAAAAACCCATGTCAAACCCTGGCCTGACCAAATAAATATATAAACACAAAATACTAAGACCAGGGCGTGACAGTTTGTAATGAGACTAACAAGGTAATAATAATACATTAATGAGTGACTAATCGATCAGATATTAAAATATCTGAAGAGTTATATTAGAATAATTATAGCTCCATAAATCAACATTTTCGTGGTGCCCGACTTCCTAGTTAATTATGTTTACATGATTAGTTTAATAACATAATAATAATTACAGATAGGAGTATTGATTTGATCAAATAACAGTCTTCATATTTAATGATAGTAAAGACACAACACTTTGATAAAAGGGGAGTTTGTTGTTATGGGACCTTTCACATCTCCTCTTGAAGGCCATCAACTTATTTGTATCCAAGTGGAATTGTCTGTGAAAGAAAGATGAAAATGCTATGACACATTCATGGACAATCATTGTTTACTGTCTGTATTCCTACTCTAGGAGCATGGTGTAGAATATGAGACATCTCACAGACACACGTTATCTAGCTTGCTAGATACAACACACAGGTATAGTTAGTCCAAGAGTAATATGAGTCATCAAGCCAAATTCATTCCTTCACTCTCCACCATCATCATTAAAACCTTTATCCAGTTTTGCTCATAAATGGTAGGCACTGAGGCTAGCTAGCTTGGCTTGTAGTGGTTCTAGCAAGAACCCGCTATGGCCGAATCGATCACCAAATTGTACTGCACTGAACAACACTACCTCAGTTAAAAGAGTGCTTATATTGCTAGTGAGCTACCAACAGCAAAACAACTTGTTTGTCATTGTCACGCCCTGGTCAAAGTATTTTGTGTTTATCTGCCAGGGTGTGGCATGGGGTTTTGTAATTGTGGTGTGTTTGTCTTGGGGTTTTGGTGGTGGTATTGGGATTGTAGCTTAGTGGGTTGTCTACAAGGTCTATGGCTGTCTGGGTGGTTCTCAAAGTGCTTATATTGCTCTGTGAGCTACCAACAGCAAAACAACTTGTTTGTCATTTACCCTTCTGAGTCCTGGTCCAGCTGGTCTAGGCTGGTCTCGCAATTCTGCTCTCGCAATTATTTTCCTCACCGCCTCAACCCCTCGTTAGTGTATTCCGGCTCAAATAAATAGGGATGTTTGTGAGGAAACATCAGAAGCAGCCATTGTAGCTAATTATTTAGCAGTCTCGGATAGACAGTGCATGGTAACATAGCTCCCGAGAAACTGTAAGCTAGTAATGCCACCGTTTTGAAAAGACTGCCTTCGAGGGTGGGAACAAGGAAGTATAGCTCCGGTTAGGCTACAGACTTTACAAAGCCAGAGAAAATGAATCAACCTAGATATCCTGCAATGTCCTGGCAGATAAGAACATTGTTGAAACAAGCCCAAAGGCTCTATTGAACAAGGACAACCATATCTACTTGCGTGATCTTGCAACCGGCGAAACACAAAGGCCACAATAACTGCTACAAAACATTAATTTTAAGATCAGACATTAGGATCAATCAACCAATGAAATCATTGGTGGAACTCTCCCAGCGTGAAAATTGAAAAATACAGCTAAGACACTGTTCCATTTGCCTACTAATGAATTGACATTTCCTCGACCACTCAACCACTTATCGGTTTTCTGGTCATGGAGGAGAGAGGACAGAGGAGAGAGGGTGGAGGATGGACTTTGTCCAAATGGGAAAAGCTCTATGGGTGTGACAAGGAGTCAGCGGGAAGGAACCCACAGCCTATACACATCTGAAGGAAACATAGAACCTTATGGGTTACAAATGGAATTGGGAAATGTTCTTGACTTGTCAAAAAGAGGAGAAATATTTTCTGCTTACAAAGAGATAATGTTCTTGAATTATGCTCTTCGCATTGACAATAAAATGTGAGGTTTGGTGCAATGTTTTAATTTCAACCACCTTTATTTACCACATATCCCTTTTCCCTGAACTACATTTTCACATTTGGCTTCTTATTTGTCTCATGCTAAGTCACACTGAATACATGAATAGCTGATTACTGGGGTGAGAAACAAAAATATTCTTGCAAATGAGATGTCTTCACCAAGCCATCCCTTGTTCACAACGGGCGAGAGTGTCGCTTCCTATTAACACATGTCATTGTGATGTTGTGTTTGTTATGGTAGTTATGCGGGAAACTGTCACATCCCACCTCTCTGCTGCTGTAACACTTCCACCAAGACTCGGCTGTAAACTATCATGTTGTGGAATGGATTACCATAAGAATTATTATCATTGGCACTCTTGTAATATGTTAATTTAAATGAGTTTTCATACATTGCTACCCCTAAATGCAGAACGTAGGGTTGAACTGAGTTATAACAGCTTATTATTGTTACTGTATTGTCTGGTAATAGCACATGTTTCAATAGACGATAGGCTATATGATATATTCAATTATGGTTTCACAGCGAAATGTTTGTACCAAATAATATTAAATTTACTGTCTTACACATCCCCTAGATGTACTACTGTAGGTGTAGGATCTTAATTCAACCAGTTTCTCACAGCAGAAAAATAATACTGCAGCAACAGGAAGTGTGATTTATGTATGGATTATCATTAATGGACATTTTGTAAGGGTTTAGAATTTTTTTTAAATGTTGGTGTAACGGTTTTCTAGTGGTGATGAAGGAGAGTCGGACCAAACTGCAGCGTGTCGATTGCGATCCATGTTTAATACAACAAAGAAACACGAACTTACAAAAAAACAATAAACAAAACCGAAACAGCCTATCTGGTGCAAACTAACAGAGAGTACACATAGGACACTAAGGACAATCACCCACGACAAACTCAAAGAATATGGCTGCTAAATATGGTTCCCAATCAGAGACAACGATAAGCATCTGCCTCTGATTGAGAACCACTCCAGACAGCCATAGACTTTGCTAGACAACCCACTAAGCTACAATCCCAATACCACCACCAAAACCCCAAGACAAACACACCACAATTACAAAAACCCCATGCCACACCCTGGCCTGACCAAATACATAAAGATGAACACAAAATACTTTGACCAGGGCGTGACAGAACCCCCCTAAGGTGCGGACTCCCGAACGCACCTCAAAACAATAGGGAGGGTCCGGGTGGGCGTCTGTCCATGGTGGCGGCTCGGGCGCGGGACGTGGACCCCACTCATTTAATGTCTTAGTCCCCTCTCCCTTCGTCCCTGGATAGTCCACCCTCGCCGCCGACCATGGCCTAGTAGTCCTCACCCAGAACCCCACTGGACTGAGGAGCAGATCGGGACTGAAGGACAGCTCGGGACTGAGGCAGCTCGGGACTGAGGGGAAGCTCGGGAGTGAGAGAAAGCTCAGGAGTGAGAGGAAGCTCAGGAGTGAGAGGAAGCTCAGGAGTGAGAGGAAGCTCAGGAGTGAGAGGAAGCTCAGGCAGGTTGATGGATCTACCAGATCCTGGCTGGCTGGTGGTTCCGGCAGATCCTGGCTGACTGGCACTTCTGGCGGATCCTGGCTGACTGGTGGGTCCTGGGAGACTGGCGGATCCTGGCTGACTGGCGGATCCTGGCTGACTGGCGGATCCTGGCAGACTGGCGGATCCTGGCAGACTGGCGGATCCTGGCAGACTGGCGGATCCTGGCAGACTGGCGGATCCTGGCAGACTGGCGGATCTAACTGATCCTGGCAGACTGGCGGATCCTGGCCGACTGGCAGATCCTGGCCGACTGGCAGATCCTGGCCGACTGGCAGATCCTGGCCGACTGGCAGATCCTGGCCGACTGGCAGATCCTGGCCGACTGGCAGATCCCTGGCCGACTGGCAGTTCTGGCGGATCCTGGCAGACTGGCGGATCCTGGCAGACTGGCGGATCCTGGCAGACTAGCGGATCCTGGCTGACTGGCGGATCCTGGTTGACTGGCACTTCTGGCGGATCCTGAAAGACTGGCGGATCCTGGCTGACTGGCGGATCATGGACTGGCGGATCCTGGCTGACTGGCGGATCCTGGCTGACTGGCGGATCCTGGCTGACTGGCGGATCCTGGCAGACTGGCGGATCCTGGCTGAATGGCGGATCTAACTGATCCTGGCAGACTGGCGGATCCTGGCCGACTGGCAGATCCTGGCCGACTGGCAGATCCTGGCCGACTGGCAGATCCTGGCCGACTGGCAGATCCTGGCCGACTGGCAGATCCTGGCCGACTGGCAGATCCTGGCCGACTGGCAGATCCTGGCCGACTGGCAGTTCTGGCGGATCCTGGCAGACTGGCGGATCCTGGCAGACTGGCAGTTCTGGCGGATCCTGGCAGACTGGCGGATCCTGGCAGACTGGCGGATCCTGGCAGACTAGCGGATCCTGGCTGACTGGCAGATCCTGGCCGACTGGCAGATCCTGGCCGACTGGCAGTTCTGGCGGATCCTGGCAGACTGGCGGATCCTGGCAGACTGGCAGTTCTGGCGGATCCTGGCAGACTGGCGGATCCTGGCAGACTGGCGGATCCTGGCAGACTAGCGGATCCTGGCTGACTGGCGGATCCTGGCAGACTGGCGGATCCTGGCTGACTGGCGGATCCTGGCCGACTGGCAGTTCTGGCAGATCCCGGCTGACTGGCGGATCTGGAAGAGTCTGGTTGACTGGCAGATCTGGAAGAGTCTGGTTGACTGGCAGATCTGGAAGAGTCTGGTTGACTGGCAGATCTGGAAGGGTCTGGTTGACTGGCAGATCTGGAAGAGTCTGGTTGACTGGCAGATCTGGAAGAGTCTGGCTGACTGGCAGATCTGGAAGAGACTGGCTGACTGGCAGATCTGGAAGAGTCTGGCTGACTGGCAGATCTGGAAGAGTCTGGTTGACTGGCAGATCTGGAAGGGTCTGGTTGACTGGCAGATCTGGAAGAGTCTGGTTGACTGGCAGATCTGGAAGAGTCTGGCTGACTGGCAGATCTGGAAGAGACTGGCTGACTGGCAGATCTGGAAGAGTCTGGCTGACTGGCAGATCTGGCGGCGCTGGGCAGCCTGGCGGCGCTGGGCAGACTGGCGACGCTAGGCAGACTGGCAGTGCTGGGCAGCCTGGCGATGCTGGGCAGACTGGCGATGCTGGGCAGACTGGTGGCGCTGGGCAGACTGGCGACGCTGGGCAGACTGGCGATGCTGGGCAGACTGACGGCGCTGGGCAGACTGGTGACGCTGGGCAGACGGGGGCACTGGCGGCGCTGGGCAGACTGGCAGCACTAGCTGCTCCATATAGGCTGACAGCTCTGGCGGCTTCTTACAGACTGACAACTCCTTGCAGACTGACAGCTCCTTGCAGACTGACAGCTCCTTGCAGACTGACAGCTCCTTGCAGACTGGCTGCTCCATGCAGACTGGCTGCTCTATGCAGACTGACATCTCTGGCTGCTTCATGCAGACTGACAGCTCTGGCTGCTCCATGTAGGCTGACAGCTCTGGCGGCTCCGTGCAGACTGGCAGCTCCTTACAGACTGGCAGCTCCTTGCAGACTGGTAGCTCCGTGCAGACTGGTAGCTCCGTGCAGACTGGCAGCTCCGTGCAGACTGGCAGCTCCGTGCAGACTGGCAGCTCCGTGCAGACTGACAGCTCCTTGCAGACTGACAGCTCCTTGCAGACTGACAGCTCCTTGCAGACTGGCTGCTCCATGCAGACTGGCTGCTCTATGCAGACTGACATCTCTGGCTGCTTCATGCAGACTGACAGCTCTGGCTGCTCCATGTAGGCTGACAGTTCTGGCGGCTTCTTACAGACTGGCAGCTCTGGCGGCTCTGTGCAGACTGGCAGCTCCGTGCAGACTGGCAGCTCCGTGCAGACTGGCAGCTCCGTGCAGACTGGCAGCTCCTTGCAGACTGACAGCTCCGTGCAGACCGGCAGCTCCGTGCAGACCGGCAGCTCCCGTGCAGACCGGCAGCTCCGTGCAGACCGGCAGCTCCGTGCAGACCGGCAGCTCCGTGCAGACCGGCAGCTCCTTACAGACTGGCAGCTCCTTACAGACTGGCAGCTCCTTACAGACTGGCAGCTCCTTACAGACTGGCAGCTCCTTGTAGACTGGCTGCGCTGAACAGGCGGGAGACTCCGGCCGCGCAGGAGAGGAGAAAGGCTCTGGCTGCGCTGAACAGGCGGAAGACTCCAGCAGCGCTGTAGAGGAGAAAGGCTCCGGCAGCGCTGAACAGGTGGGACGCACTGTAGGCCTGATGCGTGGTGCTGGCACTGGTATGCCGTGCATGCTATGCCAAGCCCACACCTTTCTTTCTACTCTGTCCAATACATCCTCCACACTCTCAGACTCAGCACTCTGCTTCGCCGACAGCTCCAATTCCATCCATGGCTCTGCCCAGGGTCCTTGTCCGTCAAGGATCTCCTCCCAAGTCCATTTATCCAAAGAGTGCAGCCTCTCCCAATGCTGCTGCTGCCTCTGTTGCTTCTCCTGCTGCTGCCTTTGCTCCTGCTGCTGCCTTTGCTGCTGCTGCTGTTGCTCCTGCTGCACCTGTCGCTTCTCCTGCTGCTGCTGTTGCTGCTGCCTCTGTTTACCACGCCGCTTGGTCCTTGGTTGGTGGGTGATTCTGTAACGGTTTTCTAGTGGTGATGAAGGAGAGTCGGACCAAACTGCAGCGTGTCGATTGCGATCCATGTTTAATACAACAAAGAAACACGAACTTACAAAAAACAATAAACAAAACCGAAACAGCCTATCTGGTGCAAACTAACAGAGAGTACACATAGGACACTAAGGACAATCACCCACGACAAACTCAAAGAATATGGCTGCCTAAATATGGTTCCCAATCAGAGACAACGATAAGCATCTGCCTCTGATTGAGAACCACTCCAGACAGCCATAGACTTTGCTAGACAACCCACTAAGCTACAATCCCAATACCACCACCAAAACCCCAAGACAAACACACCACAATTACAAAAACCCCATGCCACACCCTGGCCTGACCAAATACATAAAGATGAACACAAAATACTTTGACCAGGGCGTGACAGTTGGATACACTACAGGTTTGCATCTCCTGCAGTGCAGGAAATTTCCTGCAACAACAGGGTGATCAAATTAAGATCCTACATCTGTAGCAAGACCCCTGAAAACAGAAGAATGAATCACAATGAAACATAAATAAGTGACTCTCTTACACAGCAACCTGCCCATGAAGAGAAAGAGTGAGAGGTCAGAGACTACAGAAGGATGGAGGCAAGTGGCCTGCCCTGCCTGCTGTGCAGCGCGGCCCAGAAGATTGCTTTGATTTCAGTTCTCTCACTAACTGAGGAATTCTCTGGCTTTTGCAGTTCTGTGATGGACAGTGTCAGTTTGAAGATATGGAGATCAGAATGATGATGAGGAGTCAGCCTGACCATACAGGTACGACCAGGATGAGAAATTAAGTGCAAGGGATATAAAAAAGAATGTGATACACAGACACCAAGACAGACATCTCCCTTGTTTTCTAAAGTTATTCCTTGTGTGGCTTTGAGAGGGTTTAGTCACAAGGGAGAAAAATATGGCGGGTATTGACTTAATATGGCGGGTAGGGACTTAATATGGCGGGTAGGGACTTAATATGGCGGGTAGTGACTTAATATGGCGGGTATTGACTTAAACAAGTGACTGCGGGTATTGACTTAACAATGACTGCATTAAAAAAGGACATAACGTGTGTCCAATGACACACTAGAATAAAAATCCACCTACATGCAATCTTTCTTCTATGTTTGCATGGGAACCTTTTCCAAATCAACTTTTTACAAAACCGCAAAAGCACTAGCAATAAGCTAGTCTTTGCTAATGTCTCTCCAGCAACATATTTACATTGTTCTCCATAACAGGAGAAGACAGAGCATGGCATGTTAATGAAAGTGCATTAGAAATGAGAGAATCCAGATGGTGTACGCTGTTACTTTGCATTTCACCTCAATTGACTCCATTTTCACCACAATAGTTTCATAAATCATATCGTATTGTAGCTCTGCTTCCTAGAATGTGGCTATGAATTCATTGTTTCATGTCACGAAGCATATATAATGTTTTCCGAGGTACAGTATGTTGTCATGTAACCTACGGTCTTGCTGTATGGCTAATGTATTTTCAGTGAGATCACTGCTCTCTCTGTCTGTAGCTGGGCCATTGTGGCTCTGAGTGTTTTAAATTGGCAGCCTTCCCTCTGAGATCCTTTAACCACAATCCTTTGTGCAATATTCATGTTAATGACATTAAAGTCACTGCAGACAGGGCGAACAGCGTGTAGAAGTGATTGGTTTAAAATGAAGACACAAACCCTGAGAGAGATGGGGAGAAAGGTTAACACGTCCTTATTGAGACGATGGCATTTTAAACTTTGATAGGGGGGAGGCTGTGAAGGCAATAAGGCACAAAGGTATCTCTTCTAAGGCCAATATTCTTGATTTTTGCCTGAGCTACAGCTATTGGAGTCATGAAAAGAAACCCTCCCATTGCAAGACACTTCCTCTGATGCACTGCAGAGGCTGAGAGCAAGGTTTAGTGCTTCTGCTATTGAGTCAGGTAAACGAGAATAAATAAAATGTTGCACTATCCATTTATACTGTAACTGTATAAATTGAATAGGTGGTATATACAACCTAGTTCTATATATAGTCAGTTCCAGTGGCGAATTTAGCATGTAATCTTGGTGGGGCAAACAAAAACAAAAAAAATGTAGAAGCATGCCAGCAAAGCCACTACACAACACTACATAATACATTAAGTACACTATAACGGTGACAAACTGTGCCCACAAACTGTTAGGGCCTACATAAAGCTGACCCAGAGTTTTCTTTTCAGCACCATGGAGTGAATCCTTACCACTGCTACACTTGGCTATCAGCGGAGCCTTGTCTGACAGTGAAATAGTTCACTTAGCCTCATTTACTGCCTTTTAAAAAAGGCCAACTTGCTCAAATGTGGTGTTGACTGATAATTGAGATGTACAGTGGCTTGTGAAAGTATTCACCCTCTTTGCATTTTTCCTATTTTGTTACCTTACAATCTGGAATTAAAATTGATTTTGTGGGGGGGTTTATCATTTGATTTACACAACATGCCTACCAGTTTGAAGATGCAAAATATTTTACTGTGAAACAAGCAAGAAATAAGCCAAAAAAAACTGAAAATGCATAACTATTTACCCCCCTAAAGTCAATACTTTGTAGAGCCACCTTTTGCAGCAATTACAGCTGTAAGTCTCTTGGGGTATGTCTCTATAAGCTTGGCACATCTAGCCACTGGTATTTTTTACCAAACTGCTCCAGCTCCTTCAAGTTGGATGGGTTCCACTGGTGCACAGCAATCTCTTAAGGATCCGCCCCTTTTTTCAATTTTCGCCTGAAATCACATACCCAAATCTAACTGCCTGTAGCTCAGGCCCTGAAGCAAGGATATGCATATTCTTGGTACCATTTGAAAGGAAACACTTTGCAGTTTGTGAAAATGTTAAAGGAATGTAGGAGAATAACACACAATAGATCTGGTAAACGATAATACAAATGGCAGCCCCACCCCCACAGAAAATACTAAGCTAGGCTGAAACACTTTGAATTTTTGAGCTCCCTTACGCAAGAAAGCAAAAAAGAGACCATGTTTGCATGCGGCTTTATTAATTATTATTTAAACATTTTACATTCAAACTGATATGTGACGCATATTAATGGCAAAATAACATGCAAAACAGGTAATAAAACAGGTGGGGCTCAAAACAGGTCGCCACTGGTCAGTTCTATTATTACCATAATGCAGATACTTCTAACTATAATAGTAGAATGGGTCACATTAATATTCTTATTTCTGTAAGCAGTGCTATAGTGTGGTGGTCCAGTATGGAAGAGCACGGCAGCAGTACAGAACCAACCAGGAATAATTGTCATTCGAACAGCAGCTTGGTCCGCTCGGCTTCTGAGATGTGCCAGGCCAAGAGGGAGTTATGTGCCATAAAACATTTGGCTCTAAGCACAGTTAGCCCAGCTCATGTCTCTTTAATTAATTAAAAACTTGTTCAGCATAGGGTCTATTTTTCTCAATTTCCGCCTGACTGACGTGCCCAAAGTAAACGGCCTGTTGCTCAGGCCCTGAAGCCAGGATATGCATATAATTGGTACCATTGAAAAGAAAACACTCTGAAGTTTGTAGAAATGTTAAAATAATGTAGGAGACTATAACACAATAGATATGGTAGGAGAAAATCCAAAGACAAACCATATATTTTTTTGAGAGCCCATGCTCTTCCAATGGAACGTATAGGTAAAAAATGTAATCGAGCTCCAAGTATGCAATTCCTATGGCTTCCACAGGATGTCAGTAGTCTTTGTTCAAGGTTTCAGGCTTGTTTCTTCCCAAGCGAGGAAGAATACTGAGTTTTGATACAGGGACACAGACTTACAGGCTGACAACACCACTCGCGTCTCGTGTGCGAGCATTGCAAAATAAATGTAGAAATCTATATTGTTCAATTATTGCACCCACAACTCTCGCACGCGCTTAAGAGCGTCTGCGTTGCCAAGGGCTAAAATAGAAGTCAGTTCTATTTGTGACGCAGATCTGCAAGTCCTGCCTCTCCCATCTCCTCATTGGTTTATAGAAGCAGGTACCCACGTGCCATCTCCTCATTGGTTACACCCACATGGGTGACTAACAGACAAACAAGGTCAGTGGATGTAATGCACCTAATTTATGAAAGTTGCCAATATAAAGTCAAGAGAAGAAAAGGCCTAGAAGGAGGAAAGAGGACAAGAAAAGATTCGGTTGACCGTTTTATGTGTGGATTAATTGGAGTAGAAGACCTTGGACATTTCAGTTAAAATAACAACTCAATGTTTATAACCCAGGACATATTAGCTAGCAACAGCAATCTAGCTAAATAGGATAAATTAGCTAGCAAGTGCAAGCTAGCTAGCTAAATTGCCATAAATGTTTAATGCTTTTTGACCTGTCCCCAAATTAATGTAATTGGCTCAGAGTTTGTTTTGATTTTTTAACCTGCGTGTCGTGATCACCTTTGGTGTGGGAGGACAAAATGTATATTATTCACAATGGCGCACGCACGCAGCCAGTTTGGGTTCCGTGTTAGAAATCAGTGTATGTGCACGTGATGAAGAGGGCATGCACCTGCTAATATCGTTTTCCTATTGAACATTCTTCTTTCCGTATTAAATATTATAGTTTAATTACATTTTAGGGTATCTGAGGTTTAAATAGAAATGTATTTTGACTTGTTTTAACAAAGTTTAGCGGAAGATTTTTGGATTCCTTTCTCTGCATGTTGATCTCTGCAAGATGAACGAGTGGTTTACTCAAATCGATGGCGCCAACTAAACAGACTTTTTGGGATATAAAGAATTATTTTATCTAACAAAACTACACTACATGTTGTTGCTGGGACCGTTTGGATGACAAATCAGAGCAAGATTTTCAAAAGGTAATTGAATATTTAATCGCTATTTGTGAATTTATGAAACCTGTGCCGGTGGAAAAATATTTTGATGTGGGGCGCCGTCCTCCAACAATCGCATGGCATGCTTTCGCTGTAAAGCCTACGATAAATCGGACAGTGCAGTTAGATTAACAAGAATTTTAAGCTTTTAACCTCTTGAAACTACCCCTCCCGGATCCGGGAAAATTGTCATCAACTACACTAATTAGCATAACGCAACAGACAAAAAATGTTACTAGAAAATATTAATATTCATGAAATCACAAGTGAAATATAGTGAAACACAGCTTAGCCTTTTGTTAATAACCCTGTCATCTCAGATTTTGAAATGATGCTTTACAGCCAAAGCAAGAAAAACATTTGTGTAAGTTTATCGATAGCCTAGCATAGCATTATGTCCAGCTAGCAGCAGGAAGCTTGGTCACGAAAATCAGAAAAGCATTAAATTAAATCGTTTACCTTTGATGAGCTTCGGATGTTTTCACTCACCAGACTCCCAGTTAGACAGCAAATGTTCCTTTTGTTCCATAAAGATTATTTTTATAGCTGAAATACCACAGTTTCTTGTCCACGTTTTGTTGAGAAATCCACCGGAAATTGTGGTCATGACAACGCCGAAAAAAACTCCAAATTAGATCCATAATATCGACAGATACATGGCAAACGTTTTTTATAATCAATCCTCAAGGTGTTTTTCAAATATCTATTCGATAATATATCAACCAGGGACAATTGGCTTTTCATAAGGAGCGAGAGGAACAAAATGGCCGCCTTTGTCTATTATGCACAAATCACTCTGAGAGCCACCACCTGACCACTGACGCAATGTTGTCATCCACGCTCATTTTTCAAAATAAAAGCCTGAAACTATGTCTAGTGGCTGTAGACACATTAGGGAAGCCATAGAATCTGGTTGATATCCCTTTCAATGGGCAATAGGGATGCATAGGAACACAGGGGTTTCAAAATAAGAGTCACTTCCTGATTGGATTTTTCTCAGGCTTTCACCTGCAATATCACTTCTGTTATACTCACAGACAATATTTTTACAGTTTTGGAAACTTTAGAGTCTTTTCTATCCTAAGCTGTCAATTATATGCATATTCTAGCATCTGGTCCTGAGAAATAGCCCGTTTACTTTGGGAACATTATTTTTCCAAAAATGAAAATAGTGCCCCCTAGCCTTTAGAGGTTTTAACTTGTTATGGCTGCATCCCGTTAATGGGATAATTGTCATCAACAACCGCTGAATAGCATAGCGCTATATTCAATGAATATTATTACAAATATTTATATTCATGAAATCACAAGTGCAATATAGGAAAACACAGTTTAGCCTTTTGTTAATCCACATGTCGTGTCAGATTTTGAAATGCTGCTTTACAGCTAAAGCAATCCAAGCGTTTGTGTAAGTTTATCGATCGCACGACAAAACATTAAGTACACTTAGCATCAGGTAGCTTGGTCACGAAAATCAGAAAAGCAATTAAATTTATCGTTTACCTTTGATGATCTTCGGATGTTTTCACTCACGAGACTCCCAGTTACACAACAAATGTTCCTTTTGTTCCATAAACATTATTTTTATATCCAAAATACCTCCGTTTGTTTGGCGCGTTATGTTCAGAAATCCACAGGAAAGAGCGGTCACGACAACGCAGACAAATTCCAAATAGTTTCCATAATGTCCACAGAAACATGTCAAACGTTTTTTATAATCAATCCTCAGGTTGTTTTTAAAATATATAATTGATAATTTATCAACCGCAAATGTCTTTATCAGTAGGAGAGGGAAAAGCAATGGCTGTCCAAACAGTTGCGCAAGCAAAACTCATGTGACCACTTGACGCGATGTTATCGTTCTGGCTCATTTTTCAAAATAAAAGCCTGAAACTGTGTCTGAAGACTGTTGACACCTTGAGGAATCGATAGGAAAAGGAATCTGGTTGATATCCCTTTAAAATGGAGCAAAGGGAGGCTATGTAACATGGAGTTTTCAAAATAGAGCCACTTCCTGTTTTGAATTTCCTCAGGGTTTCGCCTGCAATATCAGTTCTGTTATACTCACAGACAATATTTTGACAGTTTTGGAAACTTTAGAGTGTTTTCTATCCAATAATAATAATAATAATATGCATATATTAGCAACTGAGACTGTGGAGCTGGCCATTTACAATGGGCACCTTTTCATCCAAGCTACTCAATACTGCCTCTGCAGCCATAAGAAGTTAACCATTATAAAACACATGTATGTACATAAATGTTTAATATCCATAATTTCTATGATTATTTATTTGAATTGCGCGCCCTCCAGTTTCACCGGAAGTTGTCCCGCTAGCGGAACGCCTAGCCTGAAGATTAAGATGATTCATAGTGGGTCAGAGAGCTAGCATAACGTTCGCCTTATCGATTCATTATGTTAAATTCAAAACTGTATTTTCAATATAATTACTAATGAAAAAGTAACCATTAACCGATGCCGGAGGTAGGGTTCAGAGGTAATGGTGTGTATGTATACATGGTAGTCAGAGAGCAACAGGATGCATGCCCATTGATTTCACAGTAATATATGTACACACTCAGTGGGAACACTCAAAATGAAGGTGAAGAAGGATGGGAGGCGACTTACAGATTGTTCTATTGACATTCTCCATTACAGAGGGGGGATTGTGAATTGAACATTTCCTAGCGGTAAAGTGTGTGTGTGTGTGTGTGTGTGTGTGTGTGTGTGTGTGTGTGTGTGTGTGTGTGTGTGTTTGTGCGTGCATGCGTGTGTGCATGTATCTGTGTTTGTGTGTGTGTTGCTAATTGCTTGTGATTGTTGCCCCGAGGACGCTACACGCATCTCACTTGAGAATTGACCCAGCTATTTCCCGGCACCATCACATAGGATCATACACTGACTGTATCAGTGACTATTTGCAGCAGTACACCAAGCTTAGAGACCAGACAGCTGTTTTGAGTGAGTGATACATTCCCTCTGGGGAGAGGAAAGCTATGACTAACGTCTGCTAATTGAGGAAACTTTTTTTCCTTCTCGTAAATACAGTATACTACCCTGTAATGGAGTCTATTCCCTTCCCTCGCAGCATGGGGCACAGGAGCCTAATTTAGATGATTTTTTTCATCCTCTTTAAGAGTAATTTGGCTCTAGCCAGTTGGGGAGTGAACCTGGACAGGGAGGGGGGATGACACTGTGACACTCCTTGGCTCCAATCAATAGGAAACCATGCTGAATGCACACAGAACACAGTTTCCTACCACTGCTCTCTGTTTGCCTCTTTCAAGAAGAGACAGGGCTGTCCACGCTGGCCATTGTGTGCCATGGCAACCTGTCTGTTTGCTTTGTACCTGATTTATCAGGTCCTCTCAACTCCAAACACACACCAGAAGTTGTTGAGTTACTTCAAGAGAAACTGAGAGGGGAATTGGTTTCTGAACTGCTTTGCAGGAACATGTGAAGCTTTGCATCACGTGTATTTTGAGGAGTGTGTGTGTGTGTGTGTGTGTGTGTGTGTGTGTGTGTGTGTGTGTGTGTGTGTGTGTGTGTGTGTGTGTGTGTGTGTGTGTGTGTGTGTGTGTGTGTGTGTGTGTGTGTGTGTGTGTGTGTATTTACCATACTAATTGAAATGTAACCATTTAACGATGCCGGAGGTAGGGTTCAGAGGTGGTGTGTATGTATACATGGTAGTCAGAGAGCAACAGGATGCATGCCCATTGATTTAACAGTAATATATATACACACTCAGTGGGAACACTCAAAGTAAATGTAAAGACAGATGGGAGGCGACTTACAAATTGTTCTATTGACATTCTCCACTACAGAGGTGGGATTGGGGAAGGGAGAGGGGGATACCTAGTCAGTTGTACAACTGAATGCCTTCAACTGAAATGTATCTTCTGCATTTAACCCAACCCCTCTGAATCAGAGAGGTGCGGGAGGCTGCCATAATCGACATCCACGTCTTCGGCGCCAGAGGAATTTAACACTTGTTAGCGTGTGTGTGTGTGTGTGTGTGTGTGTGTGTGTGTGTGTGTGTGTGTGTGTGTGTGTGTGTGTGTGTGTGTGTGTAGCAAAGCAAATCAGGCTAATTTAGTTTAAATTCTGTGTCGTCTTTGCAATCTGAGCCAGTTGTAATATGAGTGGGGTGATAGGCTCTTTATCTGCGTCTCCACACATATTTCTCCATTCCATTTTGCATTGTTGTGTTAATTAGTAAACCAAGTCATATGCTGTCTCACTCCGAGTAGGTCATTTCCCACTATCTGCAAAACACGTTTGAATACAGTATTATTTGAAGAGTCTGTCATGTTGTTGTTCGCTGATAAAAAAAGAGCAGGTACAACTTCTGGTGTCAAACTTGTCAACATGTTGACAGATGTTTTATATTTAAGCAATAAGGCCCGAGAGGGTGTGGTATATGGTCAATATACCACGGCTAATGGCTGTTCTTATGCACAACGCAACTCGGAGTGCCTGGATACAGCCCTTAGCCGTGGTATATTGGCAATATGCCACAAACCCCCGAGGTGCCTTGTTGCTATTATAAACTGGTTACCAACGTAATTAGAGAAGTAAAAATAAATTATTTGTCATACCCGTGGTATATCGTCTGATATACCATGACTTTCAGCCAATCAGCTTTCAGGGCTTGAACCATCCAGTTTATAATGTAGGCTATATCAAGTAGATTATTTATTTTGTGCATTTGCCACACACATGACACAGATACTAAATACACTGCTTATTTTTATTTATATATATATATACATATATATACCAACTTTTGTGCATTTGACTGAAAACAGATCATGAAGGGTAGATATTCCATTATCCCCGCTGTGGATGTTCTGCTGTGCAGGGAGAGCCATAAAGCCAGAAGCTGCTACCAAGCTCAAAGTCACAACCATGACCGCCCTTAGCAGATAACTATGGTACAACACCCACAGATTACCAGCTAATTTTCACAGCTACTGACTTTCATTACAAATGGCACTGGGTCTTTAAGCCTAATGGCAAAAGGTTTGCAACTTACATTTTACTGCTTTATTAAAACAAAGTGTGTGTGTATATTCTGTGTACATACGGTACTGTATAGCTAGCTGGTGTTTATGGTGCATGCAAAATAGTGCTTATTCCTGTAGGGACAGGTGGCTGAGACAGCATTTCTTTCCTTGGATAAGGAATGCCAGTGTCACGTGAAAAACTGCACAAAAGGGAAGTTGTAGAGGTAATGGTGAGAAAGGGAGCTTCAGAGGCAGGGACGATCTTTCCTGATTTCACAGGTATTATTCTGGCAGCCATTTAAAAACCACACATCACATCTCTTAAGCGAAGAGAAGAAAAGGGGACGAGAAGTAGAGAAGTGACAAAAGACTTCAAGGTTAAGGACTCTGCAAAAGAGGTCTGACAGCCCAACTTGTTGTCGTTTCCAGAGGATTCAGCGGTGGTGGTGTCAAATATGATTATTTTGGGAGCGAAATGGAGTGACCATGTGGAAAATTCCCTTGGCTATTTCATTTCGGAAGGGTATCTCTGCACATTAAGTAACCTATATTATGTATAAACCATGTTTGACAGGTAATTATTTTAGACAATAAAAGGGAGAGGGAAAGTTGCCTCAGAGTGTAATTCAGCCTCGGTAAGAGTCCAACCGTGCCTGCAGTCAATGTGTTTTAACCCCCACAATGACAGACGTCGTTATTTAAAATTTCATCTTTGCACATTTCATCTTTATTTCAACACTAAGGCCTCTCTTATTTGTTCAAATATGCTTTGCATTCAGAGCTGTGTGTGTGTGTGTGTGTGTGTGTGTGTGTGTGTGTGTGTGTGTGTGTGTGTGTGTGTGTGTGTGTGTGTGTGTGTGTGTGTGTGTGTGTGTGTGTGTGTGTGTGTGTGTGTGTGTGTGTGCTAAGTGAAAGCTCAGATCTATCTTGATAATTATGCACAAGTCAAGTGTGGACAGAGTGTAAGTCAACTGCAACGAGAAATTTCTCATGAACAAAAATGATAAGACTGAAGTAAGTACACTGAAATGGTGGACACATCAAAAATCTCTAACAACGCAGGTCTGTCCACCTTCTGTTTTGGAATACTAGTCACTTTAATAATGTTTAAATAATATTTACATACTGCTTTACTCATCTCATATGTATATACTGTATTCTATTCTACTGTATTTTAGTCAATGGCACTCTGAGCAATGTCAATCTAATATTTATATATTTTTTTTACTTTTAGATTTGTGTGTATTGTTATGAATCATTTGTAGATACTACTACACTGTTGGAGCTAGGAACACAAGCATTTTACTACAGCCTTAACATCTGATAGATATGTGTGTGACCAATAACATTTGATTTGGCTCTGTTCCATTTTGTTTTATACTCTGTTCATCTTTAATAATGTCTATATTTTGCCAGCAACATACCACCCTGCATATCACTGCTGGCTTGCTTCTGAAGCTAAGCAGGGTTGGTCCTGGTCAGTCCCTGGATGGGACACCAGATGCTGCTGGAAGTAGTGTTGGAGGGCTAGTAGGAGGCACTCTTTCCGCAGGTCTAAAAAATATCCCAATGTCCCAGGGCAGTGATTGGGGACACTGCCCTGTGTAGGGTGCTGTCTTTTGGATGGGACGTTAAACGGGTGTCCTGACTTTCTGAGGTCATCAAAGATCCCATGGCACTTAACGTAAGAGTAGGGGTGTTAACCCCGGTGTCCTGACTCTCTGAGGTCATCAAAGATCCCATGGCACTTATCGTAAGAATAGGGGTGTTAACCCCGGGGGTCCTGGCTAAATTCCCAATCTGGCCCTCAAACCATCATGGTCACCTAATAATCCCCAGTTTACAATTGGCTCATTCATCCCCCTCCTCTCCCCTGTAACTATTCCCCAGGTCGTTGCTGTAAATGAGAACGTGTTCTCAGTCAACTTACCTAGTAAAATAATGGATACATTTTAAAAAATTACAAATATATATTTACATCCTTCTGATCTGCCTGTCCATAACATCCATCTACAGTATATACTCTATTTACTATTGATATAGAATTAATTATGGGTTCTCTATGGTAGTTACAACATTCTGCTCTGCCCATCCTTGCTAATGTCCCTGTATTTCCTGATGTAAGACTGTGTATATGTTCTGCTGGATGCTATCCTGGGGTGGCAGTGTTTTAGTAGACTTATCTAGTCACAGATGTGTGTGACAGACATGTGACCTGGGCTGGCCCGGGTGCTCAGTGGAAGTGCTCTCCTGGGTGAAAGGCTGTCACATTCACTCACTTTGGGGACCATTTCACACTACCCCCTTCTCTCTCACTCCATCTTTCCCTCTCTCTCTTTCTCGCTCTCTCTCTCTCTGACTCTCTATTTCTGTTTCTCTCACACACTCTCTCTCTCTCTCACCGTATCTTGCAAGCACTCTACATCTTTCTCTCTCTCACTCTCTCTCTCCCACTCTCACTCACCTTCATGCTCTCTGTCTGTCTGACATTCATACAGTAACATTCTCCAACATGGCCTCACTATTTCTCTAATCTCACTTGAAAATAGCTTCTTGCTCCAGTACATATGTGGTTATTTTTTCAATTGTATACCCCACACAAATTTCCCCAAACTGATACATTCACAAGGAAACCCCCATCTGAAGGGAGTCAGAGATGGAACAATTCACAGAGAAATAGGTGACACAGATTGCGTGGGAGTGTGTGTGTGTATGGGAAAGTCTGTAGTGGATTATGTGCTTCCACACACACACACACACGCACACACGCACACGGCAAAGCATCTTCTTTTCAAACCACAGCAAATCCCTTTAAAGATAATGTCTCTAACTACCTTTGTCTTGTCATGCATAATGTTTTTTTAAGCAGTACTCATTTGTTAAATGTGAATCTCATAATGTTATTCACTCATCTATATAAATCGTTAATGAGACAACTTCCAGGTTATTTTTAGGGCTATTTGTTCAGTTAGAATAAATATGATTGATTTGGAAAGACAAACACTATGCTACTGGTGTCTCTCTGCATGCTGTGAAAACTGTGCCATCACTTGAGGTCAGGACAAAACATGCAGCAATTATTTAGTCTAAAGACTGAGGAGTTCGGTCATGAAACCTCAACGGTGTCTGCATTACAAAGCACGCTTGCACCATCTTGAGGTCATTCACTGCAACTATATCATACCAGGAGAAAAGGCAGGAAGTTTAATGCTGTGTTTCTATGCTCTCTGTATTTCGAGTTAAGTGGGAAACAATATTTCATTCTGAGACGTGCATAATCAACTGAAGTTTTGGGGGGGCAAATAGTCCTTCTATATTTTAGTAAATATTTTTTGTTTGAATGAAAATATTAGTCTAAAGCACTCATGGGTTAGCTTTCTGTTTTGAATAACATTGAAAAAACACTGCTCCCCTTAAAAAAACACTGCTCCCCACTCCTTTGGAATGTCTTAAGATTAGAAAGAAAATACAATATATCTGGTCACCCACTTTTGATCTAGATCCAAATAAAATCATTGATTATACACATATGCCGCTAGGTGGCTATAGGCTCTTACAAAATGAATTGACGCTCTATTGCCTTGTCCCATATCCAATTAATCTCAACTGTTAAACTACTGACTGTCAGTGTATGAGGTCCTTAACCTAGGCAGTCATTGTCTCCATAGGATTCAGCTTGCAGAATATACATACTGTAGGTTTACTGTACTTGCCTTGATATGGTTTCAGGGTACAACCACTCAGTGCAGTGATGGAGAAGATGTTGTATGAGGTTGATTCTATAAATACAACACTGTTACTGACTGTGCATATACAATGCTAAGCACTGACTCAAATTTAAAGGAGGTCATGCCTTTGTGTATCAATGTTGTTATCCATCAACAGTGACATTATCAGTCTATACACAGAGGGAAACAGTCTTCAATTGGTTTACTGACTGTTCTGGAGATCTCTAGCAATAATGCTGTGTGCCTGTCTTGTTATAGTACATACCTATATTACCTCTTTCTGGCTTTATATCTCCATGTTTGCTGCAATCACCTCCAGTTACACCTAAAGTCAGCCTCGCCCATGGGGTTCACAGCTGCACCCCTGTCCTAAATGACATCTAATAGCTGTCATAGCAGAAGGGTTCTGTATGTCCTCTCTCGCCAAGAAGGTGATTTTTACTCTAGGGGCGCGCCATACACCCACTTTTCCCCACTGAGCGTTCAACAGGGTACAGCAGGGTGGGCTGTGGGGTGTGGAGGACTGAGACGAGGTGTTTGGCTGCACTGGGATGGCAGGCGCAGGCAAGTGGAGAGCCCCGGTAACGTGAGACCCAGGCTGGCAGACGTTACTGCATGCCAGGGCCATCTCTGGATGGGGCAGGAGAGGTTATTGCTGGGTGAGTTAAGGCCAGAGGGGGGACTACCCACTAGGCAAAGATGTCAGATGATTCATGTCTACAATTGGATTGATGTTTGGTTGAGTTGTCAACGAACGTAAATTACATTTGAAATTCAGCCAAACTTTGAAACACTACTGGATATTTGGTTCAAACCTGGGCAAAAAAAATCATATTATGGTTTAAACAGTGTACTTTGGTGACATGAGTGATTGTTCAAACAACGAGTCCTTGTAGGCACAGTGTGAACTATAAGCAGTACTGTGTTTATCCCTAGGCCCCTATCGCTGTCGTCTTCATTGTAGTGGTATTTGCACAATCAGCATTGATAATGAGTTTATCTTCAGCTCTATGGAGCATGTCTGAATGACGGGCAGGCCTTGGAGTACACAAACAAATCTACAGCAATGCTCATGGTCAGCATGCAGCTCAGTCATAATACCAAACCCCATATTGATCATATTGGGAATATGGCAATAATTAATCTCTGAGTTTGTAAAGGCAACTCACAGAGTGTAAATACATTACAGCTACATTAAGCCCTCAGCTCATATCATACCCTCTGCTATTTCCTGTGCTATAGGAGATGAAGATGATGTTTTGCAGCGGCTGCACCAGACTCCTGCGGGGGAGCAGAGCTGACAGCATGTCTCTATGAAGGATTGGTAATGAGAGAGTGTTTTCAGTGCATACATGTGTCTCTTAAGTTTTAGAGCCTGTGTGAACACTGTAGTTTTCCTTTAACACAGTCTGAAGAGCAAACAGTAGGTAGAGGAGCAGTTACAACATCCAGACATCACATCTACACCAGCTGTTTCACTTCTGGTTACAGTCTATAAACTCTCTGTTTTCGATATCTACACAGGAATCTATTGTGAGTTATGTTTATTTCACTTACAATAATACCATCCAGTTTTTTCTACACACCATCATTTATACTTTGCTCTGTTAGTTCTTCTTAGGAGACTTTGTCTGTGGTGTGGAGAGGGTTAACCAGGTAGTCACATGACTCGAGTAGTGCAGGTTCAAATCCCAGGAAGTCTATAAGCCACAGAAGTAAACTTCTGGATCTCCTGCTGCCTACTGATACTCACTATCAGGACTACATCGACTAAATAATGATGCAGCGCAACGACAAGACACTAAATTATCCGTTTGTGTAACATGTTGGATCTTGTGCTGTCTCCCAGTGGTTTGTCTCTGTGTCCCAGTGCAGCCCAACAGGCAAGCTGCGTTTTTTTTAGCAAACCATGCTATTCAGAGAACACAAGACTAATTGCCTCACTAACAGCCCTAACTTCTCTGAGTGGATCTGCTGAGAGGAGAGTGCATTTTGTCAGTTTGTGTGTGTGTGTGTGTGTGTGTGTGTGTGTGTGTGTGTGTGTGTGTGTGTGTGTGTGTGTGTGTGTGTGTGTGTGTGTGTGTGTGTGTGTGTGTGTGTGCGCACGCGTGCTTGTGTGGTTGGCAAGTAGCGGTTAAAAGTGTTTTGCATCTGCTAAATGACTAAAATGTAAGTGTATGTGTGTATATGTGTGTGTGTGTCTGTGTATATGTGTGTGTGCGTGTGTGCTTGTGTGTGTCCATGGGTAAACTGTTGCTTAGGAACAGCTAAGTTAATGGAGTGATTGATTGTGACCAAAGGTTTTAGGGGTCATGCCCTGAATCATGGTATGGCTCAAAGCCTCTGGGGGTTAGGCCCTGTGGTGAAGCCTTCTTGGGAGAACATGGTTAAGTGAGTAAATGGTTAGCCAATGTTTTCATCTTCATGGTGGTTCATGAACAACTCAATTGATACAGTCAGGGATATAGTCTAAAAGCCTAAATATGTCCAAAATGATAGCCAGCATGAACAATTTGTCCACCTCTAATGTGCTTGTCCAGAACCCAAATGAGACATGGAAAGACAAACAAATTCCCTGTATCTCTGTTAGCTACTATAATGGAGAGATATTTATCGTCTTTACTTACTGACTGATGAATTACATGAATCACTCAGAAGAACCAAGACATGCATGGTGACACTAGTATTTCTGAGAACCGAGAGGGCAGCAAATAAAACCATTGACTCTTAGATGAAGTATACCACCCAGTAAAGACATTAAAGACATCTGTTTACTGACTGCCCTTTAGCCTGCTAGAGAGGGAGCTACTGGTCCAATGAATGGGATAGGTTAGCCTAAAAGGACATTTTTGGATACTACATTTACCTTTACAACTTTCTCATTGACAATATTGGGTCTACCTGATGAAGTATAATGCATGTGCAAATAGAGACAGACTATGACTGGTCTTTAGAAGGGATTCATGGAATGTGTGTAGAGTGAGTGTACATGTGTGGGTGCACGTGCGTGTACGGAGATTGTACGGAGAGTGTGTGTGTTATGGTGGGGGACAGATGGACCACTCTTAATGCTGCAATTCTTAATGGTGAGACTGCCATGTCTGTTTGCGATATTACAAGAACAAAGAAGTTGCTGTTAACACAACACACAGTTTTTTCCCCCTCTGACGTCATTGTACGCATGATAGAAGAGCACAATATGTACTGCATTTTCTTTCTACCGCGCTCCTCAGCTCAGCAACAAAAACAATAACAACAGTGATAAGGTGGCCAGTGGCTCTCAGCTTTAAATCCCCAGAAGATGATACTACTTATGCTGACAATGATGATGATGAGATGTTCTATGTCACATGAGTGCTTGTGCTGTCCAGTGTGATTGTGGCCAGGGGAGAAGGTCAGCCAGTTGAATAAACATCCCTTTAACTATACAAACACTGGTTGATTTCCAAGATTACATCGCCTGGATGTAATTACAGGTTAAAGAATTGCTCAGTTATCTTACTACAAATGTTTACAGGTGGATAATAAACAAAGTTGCAAATTGAGTCTCCATCAATGACAGATTTGATAGGAAGTGAAGTGTAATAAAGCTGTCCATAAAAACATCATAATCAACATATTTCTGGCTGGGAATTCCTTCCAGTGTTTACCCATTGGCTGGATGTACCCCATAAGGAGAGGGTCGTGCTCATGTACCCCATGCGAGGAGGCCACGCACAAGGCTGAATGGGACTAATGAAGCTTTCTGGAATGTGCCCTCTCATCTCTCTCTGGCCTAGAAAACATTGGGATCTTGACACATTGTTTTTGTCTGACAGCACACTAATCCCAACAGCTCCCGAGTGTGTAAATGTGTGTATCCATAGTATGTGCGTGCATGTGTGTATACATATCTGTGTGTATGTTTGTGCACGTGTGTGCGTGTATTTCTATGTGTTGGTATTTGTTTGTAAAAATCTATCGTTCTGCCCCTGAACAAGGCAGTTAACCCACTGTTCCTAGGCCATCATTAAAAATAAGAATTTGTTGTTAACTGACTTGGCTGCCTTGTGCAGGTCTACAAGCCTATACTTGCGTAAACTAACACAGAGACAGGACCAAATACACTAAGGACAATCACCCACGACAAACTCAAAGAATATGGCTGCCTAAATATGGTTCCCAATCAGAGACAACGATAAACACCTGCCTCTGATTGAGAACCACTCCAGACAGCCATAGACTTTGCTAGATAACCCCACTAGCTACAATCCCAATACAAACACACCAGAACCCCAAGACAAAACACACCACAATACAAAAACCCCATGCCACACCCTGGCCTGACCCAATACATGAAGAAAAACACAAAATACTTAGACCAGGGCGTGACAGAACCCCCCCCCTAAGGTGCGGACTCCCGAACGCACCTCAAAACAATAGGGAGGGTCCAGGTGGGCGTCTGTCCATGGTGGCGGCTCCGGCGCGGGACGTGGAACCCACTCAGTTAATGTCTTAGTCCACTCTCCTCGCGTCCCTGGATAGTCCACCCTCGCCGCCGACCATGGCCTAGTAGTCCTCACCCAGAAACCCACTGGACTGAGGAGCAGATCGGGACTGAAGGACAGCTCGGGACTGAAGGACAGCTCAGGAGTGAGAGAAAGCTCGGGAGTGAGAGAAAGCTCGGGAGTGAGAGAAAGCTCGGGAGTGAGAGAAAGCTCAGGCAGGTAGGTAGATCTACCAGATCCTGGCTGGCTGGTGGTTTCAGCAGATCCTGGCCGACTGGCAGATCCTGGCCGACTGGCAGTTCTGGCTGACTGGCAGATCTGGAAGAGTCTGGTTGACTGGCAGATCTGGAAGAGTCTGGTTGACTGGCAGATCTAGAAGAGTCTGGTTGACTGGCAGATCTTGAAGAGTCTGGTTGACTGGCAGATCTTGAAGAGTCTGGTTGACTGGCAGATCTGGAAGAGTCTGGTTGACTGGCAGATCTGGAAAAGTCTGGTTGACTGGCAGATCTGGAAAAGTCTGGTTGACTGGCAGATCTGGAAAAGTCTGGTTGACTGGCAGATCTGGAAGAGTCTGGTTGACTGGCAGATCTGGAAGAGTGGCTGACTGGCAGATCTGGAAGAGTCTGGTTGACTGGCAGATCTGGAAGAGTCTGGTTGACTGGTAGATCTGGAAGAGTCTGGTTGACTAGCAGATCTGGAAGAGTCTGGTTGACTAGCAGATCTGGAGAAGTCTGGTTGACTGGCAGATCTGGAAGAGTCTGGCTGACTGGCGGATCTGGAAGAGTCTGGCTGACTGGCAGATCTGGAAGAGTCTGGTTGACTGGCAGATCTGGAAGAGTCTTGCCTGACTGGCGGATCCTGGCAGACTGAAAGATCTGGCTGCTCCATGCTGACTGGCGGCTCTGGCTGCTCCACGCTGACTGGCGGCTCTGGCTGCTCCATGTAGGCTGACAGCTCTGGCGGCTTCTTACAGACTGGAAGCTCTGGCGGCTCCGTGCAGACTGGCAGCTCCTTGCAGACTGGCAGCTCCGTGCAGACTGGCAGCTCCGTGCAGACTGGCAGCTCCTTGCAGACTGGCAGCTCCTTGCAGACTGACAGCTCCTTGCAGACTGACAGCTCCTTGCAGACTGACAGCTCTGGCTGCTCCATGCAGACTGACAGCTCTGACTGCTTCATGCAGACTGACATCTCTGGCTGCTTCATGCAAACTGACAGCTCTGGCTGCTCCATGCAGACTGACAGCTCTGGCTGCTTCATGCAGACTGGCAGCTCTGGCTGCGCTGAACAGGCGGGAGACTCCTGCAGCGCTGTGTCGGAGGAAGGCTCTGGCTGCGCTGAACAGGCGGGAGACTCCGGCAGCGCTGGAGATGAGGAAAGCTCTAACAGCGCTAGATAGGCGGGAGACTCCGGCAGCGCAGGAGATGAGAAAGGCTCCGACAGCGCTGGAGAGGCGAGGCGCACTGTAGGCCTGATGCGTGGTGCTGGTACTGGTGGTACTGGACCGAGGACACGCACAGGAAGCCTGGTGCGGGGAGCTGCTACCGGAGGGCTGGGGTGTGGAGGTGGTACTGGATAGACTGGACCGTGCAGGCGCACTGGAGCTCTTGAGCACCGAGCCTGCCCAACCTTACCTGGCTCGATGCCCACTCTAGCCCGGCCGATACGAGGAGCTGGAATATACCGCACCGTGCTATGCACCCGCACTGGGGACACCGTGCGCACCACTGCATAACACGGTGCCTGCCCGGTCTCTCTAGCCCCCCGGTAACCACAGGAAGTTTGCACAGGTCTCCTACCTGGCATAGCCATACTCCCTGTGAGCCCCCCAAGAAATTTTTGGGGCTGACTCTCGGGCTTCCGTCCGCGCCGCCGTGCTTGCTTCGCCAACCTCATTCTCCGATAACCCTTCCGCGCACTGCTCCACCGAATCCCAGGCGGGCTCCGGCACTCTCCCTGGGTCGACCGCCCACCTGTCTATCTCCTCCCAAGAAGTATAGTCCATACTGTACTCCTCTTTGGGCTGCTCCTGTTGCCTCCTCTCCTGCTGCACCTGTTGCCTCTCCTGCTGCTCCTGCCTGTTGACACGCTGCTTGGTCCGTTGGTGGTGGGTGATTCTGTAACGGTTCTCTTGTGGTGAAGGAGAGTCGGACCAAAATGCAGCATGTAGATTGCGATCCATGTTTATTCAACAAACGTAACACGAATCTAAATACAAACACTATAAAACAAATAACGTAACGAAAACCGAAACAGCCTATACTTGCGTAAACTAACACAGAGACAGGACCAAATACACTAAGGACAATCACCCACGACAAACTCAAAGAATATGGCTGCCTAAATATGGTTCCCAATCAGAGACAACGATAAACACCTGCCTCTGATTGAGAACCACTCCAGACAGCCATAGACTTTGCTAGATAACCCCACTAGCTACAATCCCAATACAAACACACCAGAACCCCAAGACAAAACACACCACAATACAAAAACCCCATGCCACACCCTGGCCTGACCCAATACATGAAGAAAAACACAAAATACTTAGACCAGGGCGTGACACAGGTATTGAGTGGAGAACAGGAGGGCTTCTTAAAGAAAAACGAACAGGTCTGTGAGAGCCGGAATTCTTACTGGTTGGTAGGTGATCAAATACTTACAGTGGGGCCAAAAAGTATTTAGTCAGCCACCAATTGTGCAAGTTCTCCCACTTAAAAAGATGAGAGAGGCCTGTAATTTTCATCATAGGTACACTTCAACTATGACAGACAAAATGAGAAAAAAAAATCAGATTGTAGGATTTTTTATGAATTTATTTGCAAATTATGGTGGAAAATAAGTATTTGGTCACCTACAAACAAGAAAGATTTCTGGCTCTCACAGACCTGTACCTTCTTCTTTAAGAGGCTCCTCTGTCCTCCACTCGTTACCTGTATTAAAGAATAACCAGGCATCCTCTACTGACGGGATGAGGTCAATGTCATTCCAAGATACCCCGGCCAGGTCAATTAGAAAGGCCGGTTCGCAGAAGAGTTTTAGGGAGCATTTGACAGTGATGAGGGGTGGTCGTTTGACCGCAGACCCATTACGGATGCAGGCAATGAGGCAGTGATCGCTGAGGTCTTGGTTGAAAACAGCAGAGGGGTATTTGGAGGGCGAGTTAGTTAGAATGATATCTATGAAGGTGCCCGTGTTTACGTATTTGGCCTTGTACCTGGTAGGTACATTGATCATTTGTGTGAGATTGAGGGCATCAAGCTTAGATTGTAGGATGGCCAGGGTGTTAAGCATGTCCCATTTTAGGTCACCTAGCAGCAATTCACATATGGTGTCCAGGGCACAGCTGGGGGCAGAGGGTCTATAGCAAGCGGCAACGGTGAGAGACTTGTTTCTGGAAAGGTGAATTTTTAGATGTAGAAGCTCGATTTATTTTGGTACAGACCTGGATAGTAAGACATAACTCTGCAGGCTATCTCTGCAGTAGATTGCAACACTGCACCCTTTGGCAGTTCTATCTTGGCGGAAAATGTTATAGTTAGGGATGAAAATTTCAGGGGTTTTGGTGGTTTTCCTAAGCCAGGATTCAGACACGGCTAAGACATCCGGGTTGGCAGAATGTTCTGAAGCAAATCAAATCAAATCTAATTTTATTTGTCACGTACACATGGTTAGCAGATGTTAATGCGAGTGTAGCGAAATGCTTGTGCTTCTAGTTCCGACAATGCAGTAATAACCAACAAGTAATCTAGCTAACAATTCCAAAACTACTACCTTATAGACACAAGTGTAAGGGGATGAAGAATATGTACATAAAGATATATGAGTAAGTGATGGTACAGAGCGGCATAGGCAAGATACAGTAGATGATATTGAGTGCAGTATATACATATGAGATGAGTATGTAAACAAAGTGGCATAGTTAAAGTGGCTAGTGATACATGTATCACATAAAGATGCAGTAGATGATATAGAGTACAGTATATACATATACATATGAGATGAATAATGTAGGGTATGTAAACATTATATTAGGTAGCATTGTTTAAAGTGGCTAGTGATATATTTTACATCATTTCCCAGTGAATTAAGCAAACTTAGGAAGTAGGCTTCTAATGTTAACATGCATGAAACCGAGGCTTTTACGGTTACAGAAGTCAACAAATGGGAGCGCCTGCGGAGTAGGTGTGGAGCTAGGCACTGCAGGTCCTGGATTAACCTCTACATCACCAGAGGAACAGATGAGAAGTAGGATAAGGGTACGGCTAAAGGCTATAAGAACTGGCCGTCTAGCACGTTCGGAACTGGGAGTAAAAGGAGTAGGTTTCTGGGCACGATAGCATAGATTCAAGGCATAATGTACAGACAAAGGTATGGTAGGAAGAGAGTACATTGGAGGTAAACCTAGGCATTGAGTAATGATGAGAGAGATATAGTCTCTAGAGATATTTAAACCAGGTGATGTCATCGCATACTGTATGTGGGAGGTGGAACAACATAGTTGGTTAAGGCATATTGAGCAGGGCTAGAGGCTCTACAGTGAAATAAGACAGTTATCACTAACCAGGACAGTAATGGACAAGGCATATTGATATTAGGGAGAGGCATGCACAGCCAAGTGAATCGTGTGGGTCCAGTGAGTGGTTGGGCTGGCTAGCAAGTTAGCAGAAGGGCCTTAGAGGGACGTGGCAATGGGGGAAAGTCTGTTTTTGCCTCCTCATGTGGTTACGTCGATAGACCAGTCGTGGAATGGGTTGGGTTCCAAGTAGCAGACGGGTCCAAGTCCAATTGGCAAAATGGGTTTAGTGGTCCAAGAAACTGGCTGATGGATCGGCTAACAGTCCAATGTGCTCTAGATAGCTAGCAGGCCACAGTTACCAGAATGGGCCTTCAGGGGACGTCGCACCTGAGGGGCCTGTTGGAATCCTCGAGCAGATTATGAGGGTATTCCAGTCATGAAGGATCGGCAGGGTTCCGTGCCCCGTACCGGCAGTAGAAGGGGGTTGGTTCGGATATTGTAGCCGAGGAGTGGGCTTCAGGAGTAGCCCAGGAGCCCGCGCCGGGAGATGGGCATAGCATGGGCTAGCTGCAGGCTAATTGGTGCTTGCTCCGGGACGGAAACGTTGGCCAGGAGTAGTCAACCCAGATTGCGGTTAGCTAGCTGCGATGGTCCAGATGAAAAGGTTCAGAGGTTGCGGTAGGAATCCGGGGATATGGAGAGAAAAATAGATAAAAAAGTACATATCTTTCCCTTCTCCCCAAATTGATTCAGGCTTGTAATGCTCTTGTTTGAAACGCGTTGTATGAACTGTCGAGAGCTTTCTGAGCTAAAGGTTAGCTGATGACCGCTAGCAGTGGTTAGCTGACTGATAGCTGGTAGCTGGTTAGCTAGCTAGCTTCAGTTGAGGGATTCCAGTTCCGATGTAAGTAGAAATAGTTTAGGGGAAAAAAACAGATCCACACCACATTGGGTGAGGCGGGTTGTAGGAGAGTATTTTGAAGATTAGGTTTAGGAAAAATATTCAATAGAATGTGGAGAAAAAGATATAAAAAGATATGTACATGGGACAACACAAAGACAGACGTCTGACTGCTACGCCATCTTTGATGCTATGTTGGTTGAGTCCACCAGTATTTGGACAAAATTCTTGAAACTTTTCCTGTTGCTGTAACAATTGCTTGTAGGCATTTTTGTTGATTTAAAAGATCACGCACCTGTGATAGCAAAACACTGTTCTCTTACTCCAACCTTCTTTATCTTTGGGCGGCATGATGGTAGCAAATTCGGCTAACGCTGGTACTGCACATAATTCCAGACAGCACAGCTTGCAGGGATGATGGAAACAGCAACAAACAGCAGGGATTTAAACAGTCAAAACCCGGGACTATCCGCGATCCCGGCCTCAAGGGCTAACTGCATCATGGGCTGTGTTCAAACATGACTAGCTTGATAGCTAGCAGCAAGGTAGCTGCTTAGCCAAGCAGCAGCTCTTCAGACTTTAGGGTTTGTCAGTGTACCCGGGACAGACATTAGCGGTCCCAGCAACTGAGGCTAACAGCATTGTGGGATCAACATTAAACAGGTAGCCTAGTAAACAAACCTTTTCCAGGAAAAACTTCAGAAACTTTCAAAACAAACCGAGCTCTCTCTTGTTCCGTGGTCAGCATGCATCATGCATGTTTGCACAAGTGTGTATGTGCGTGCATCAGTGGAGGCTGCTGAGTGGAGGATGGCTGGAATGGAGTCAATTGAGTGGCATCAACCACATGGAAACCATGTCTTTGATGTGTTTGATGCCATTCCATTGACTCCATTCCAGTCATTATTATGAGCCATCCTCCCTCAGCAGCCTCCACTGGCGTGCATACGTACATGCAGGCACATGTGTGTTAGCTGGCTTCATGCGTGCCTGCATGCGTGTGTAAGTGTGTGATATGTTAGCTGTCTTCTCATGTACCTGCATGATGACCAGATCTGACAATTAATGGTCTGTTTCGATCCCTTGTCCAATTAATACATGTGGGGCTCGTAAAAGCAGACAGTCACATTTCCTTCATTTTCTTCAATAAGAATCAACCTCGGGACTCTCTTTCAAGTCCTGAATTTCGAGAGGAGGGCAATGATTTGGCCCCATGTTAGATCTATAGGTTATGTTGGGGTGAAGAGACTGTTTGCCATGTGAGAAACCTGGCCGCGTGCAGTTGAACAAAGGGGATAGATGCTGCCCAGCGAAGAGTGGTGATATTACTCAGCAGGACAACATGGTCCTGATCAAAACAGCTCGGCTTTCATCATTAATGAATTCATATGATTCAAAGGACTAATAGCCATAATACACACTTGAGGACATACCAATTTAGGAATTTTCCCTTAAGTGATCCAGAAAAATGAGCAGTATAGAAGTAAAGATTTTGCACACAGAAAAATGTAAACATGTAAAAATGACCATACAAATTAAGATTTCTAGGGCAAAAATAACTGAAGTTGAAACTAAACTAACACCTCTGGAGGGTGCTTCTGAAATCAAACAGAGTCCTAGTTTAATTATCAACTGAGATGAGTTGACTCCACTATAAAGTACACAAATGCAAATGTTAAATATGAACACTGAAAGCTTTTAATTAGTTAATGAGAGATGCCTCTGATGTGTGTTGAGCCTGGAGGAACAAATTAAACTTGGAGCAGCCAGGAAGAGACTTAACGATAATACTAATGAGTTACTCTATTATCACTATTAGTAAAACTCATACATATTCAAGATTAAATATACCATGGGTTTAATCTTAATACATACTATGAGTTTTCCTTGAAGTCACATTTACTATAATAAAAAAGTTTGTTATGCTCGTACCCGAATAATGTTTGCAGGTTGACGTTTATTGTCATGAGTCTTATCCTGGAGACAGAACTGAGCAATTTCAAAATCAAAATTGGCTATATTGTAAATATACCTGAAAACCAATATAGCTTTTTGGTTTTCATTTAAGGTTAGGCATTAGGGTTAGAAGTGTGGTTAAAGTTAAGGTTAGGAAAGGTTTAATGTCAGATTTTATGACTTTGTGGCTGTGCCAGCTAGTGGCCACTCTCTAGAGCTGCCTCCAGAACAAGATTCATGACAAAAATATGTTAACCTGCATGTTCTTGACTCATCCTTGGATAAATAAGAGAAGAAAAAAAAACACTTTAAAAACCAAACCTCAAACTTGTATCTCAAACAGGCCGTTTGCTATTTCCTCATAGAGGATGATGTCATCAGTGGTTTAATCGTGTTTTTTAAATTTTAAATGACTGGTACATGCCCGCTACATTCTGTTGTTGGGGTATGAACACACCATTCCAACTCAGAAAAGCTGAGTTTTAACATACATACCCATTTTTGTAAGGAAAACTATTTCACTCATATTGTAATTAATTCTAGGTAATTAATTCTAGGTGTTTTATAGAAATCAAACACTGGACTCGACCCCAATAGATATCAAGGACTGTAAAACTAAAGTCTGGGTGGCAGCCTGCTTAGCTTTTAATGCTCTTTAAACGCTCAACTGAGTTGAGCGTTTTAGATCAGTAGATATTGATCCAATATCAGGCATAATGCCACTCAGTAATAAGAAAATGACAAACGGTTTCTGTTCAATTTATTGAAAATGAAATACAGCAATATCTCATTTACATAAGTATTCACATCCCTGAGTCAATACATGTTAGAATCACCGATTACAGCTGTGGGTCTTTCTGGGTAAGTCTCTAAATGCTTTGCACACCTGGATCGTACAATATTTGCACATGATCATTTTTTTTATTCTTCAAGCTCTGTCAAGTTGGTTGTTGATCATTGCTAGACAGCCATTTTCAAATCTTGCCACAGATTTTCAAGCTGACTTAAGTCAAAACTGTAACTAGGCCACTCGGGGACATTCAATGTTGTCTATTGGCCTTGTGTTTTAGGCTATTGTCCTGCTGAAAGGTGAATTTGCCTCCCAGTGTCTGTTGGAAAGAAGACCGAACCAGGTTTTCCTCTGTGATTTTGTCTGTACTTAGCTCTGTTCTCTTTCTTTTTGTCCTAAAATACTCCCTAGTCCTTCCCGAAGACAAGCATACCCCTATCATGATGCAGCCAACCCCATGCTTGAAAATATGAAGAGTGGTACTCAGTGATGTGTTGGATTTGCCGCAAACATAACGATTTGTATTCAGGACAAAGTTAATTTCTTTGCCACATGTTTTGCAGTTTTAAGTGTCTTATTGCAAACAGGATGCATGTTTTGGAATATTTTTATTGTGTACAGGCTTCCTTTTCACTCTGTCATTTAGGTTAGTATTGTGGAATGACTACAATGCTGTTGATCCATCCTCAATTTTCTCCTATCACAGCCATTGAACTCTGTAACTGTTTTAAAGTCACCATTGGCCTCATGGTGAAATCCCTGAGCAGTTTCCTTCCTCTCCGGCAAGAATAATTAATAACTTCACCATGCTCAAAGGGATTTTCAATGTCTGTTTTTTTTACCCATCTACCGATAGGTGCCATTCTTTGCTAGGCTTTGGAAAACCTCCCTGGTCTTTGTGGTTGAATATGTGTTTGAACTGCTTAAGGCCAAAAACCAAGCAAATGTATGTTAGGTAGTCAGCAGTCCCTTAACGTAATACATTCAAATGTACTGACGGTAATAATTGTACTGATGGGTAACCTGTCTAAAAAGTAATCCAGTACACACAATGGTACCAAATCCTTCTAGGCTAATGAAACACACTTGTGAAAGTGCAGTGAGCAAAATCCACTATCTGCACCAACTGAATTCCAGGCTTAGCCTCATTGAAGGTTATACCTAGCTGGCCAATGTCCAATTCTGTTTTGGGTTGTATGCCTACAGGGCAGGCTGAAGTAAGTGGTCATGTTACCTGGCAAGACAAGCACTCACACACGTCACTGGAAATATACAAGTGATACGACAACTCAACCAACAGTTCATATTTCATGAAACAACACTAGTAGTAGTCATATGCTTCCAAACTCAAATATGTTTCAATGTCTTTAAGAATATCTGAATATCTGTAGTCTTGCAAACACACTTTCCCCTTGACAACATTTTCCGTGACCCTAAGAGAGTATGACTTGTTTTAGAATATTATTATTGTGATGTAATGGAAGATGAACTAAGCACTAAGGATGTTGTGTGACAATCATTATTAAATCAGAGCACTCAACCTAAATGATTCTACCTCACATTGAACTGTTCCAATCTGCTGTCCTTGGGGACAGGGTCACCTACAAGCTATAAAAAATGAAGACTCGCACTTTCACTGCAGGACACACTATGGTTGACTCGCACTTTCACTGCAGGACACACAGGCAGCCCAATTCTGATATTTTTTCCACTTTTGACCAATCAGAATTGGGCTGCATATGTGTTTCTGCTGGACCACATACACTGACAGAGGCATCATGACAATATGGGGTACGTGCCCCCCTCAGATTTGTCCTGTTGAAAAAACGTTTTTGTTGTTGTTTCTCTGTAATGCTAGTATGAAGCTAGCTTTAGCTAGCCCAGATAGGTTCTCAATCTCCCAACCTCATAACTAACTACCAAGAAGCCATGTCAGGCTAACCAGTCTAACTACAGGTAACTGCCAAAATAAAATAAACAGTAACATAAAGTGTGTTTAATAGGGCGTTGGGCCACCACAAGCCAAAACAGCTTCAATGCACCTTGGCAAAGAATCTACAAGTGTCTGGAACACTATTGGAGAGATGCGACACCATTCTTACACGAGAAATTCCATAATTTGGTGTGTTGTTGATTGTGGTGGAAAATGCTGTCACAGGCGCCGCTCCAGAATCTCCCATAAGTGTTCAATTGGGTTGAGATCTGGTGTGGCTTACATTGATGTCATGTTCATCAAACCATTCAGTGACCACTCGTGCCCTGTGGATGGGGGTATTGTCATCCTATGGTGGTGTAGTCATAGTAACAAAAATAAGGGCCTGCCCAGCATTTTTTTACATGGCCCTAAGCATGATGGGATGTTAAGTGCTTAATTAACTCAGGAACTATGTGTGGAAACACCTGCTTTCAATATACTTTGAATCCCTCATTTACTCAACTGTTTCCATTATTTTGGCTATTACCTGTATGTTAGCTGGCAAGGTTGAGACTTTAGATAAGCACGCAATAACCCAATGTACTGAATTAGACTCATATTCCTTTCAATATTTTACCCACATTTTAGCAGAGATGCAGAGAAGCATAATACGTTTCTTTAAAAAAGAAAAACCACCAGTTAGGTGGAAACAAACAGCTCAAGAGGTATGCTTAGATGTTCAGAAAAATAAACATTTTTATGTAGAATTAAGCATATTGATTATATCTCTAGATTGCAGGGAAAAGCTGTTTCAGGTGTTTGAAATATGCCAAATTCTCCAACTTCCAGACAGGAGGACTAGCCCCCCTCCAGACCATCCCCCAGCCATCCTCACATACTTAGTGCCTCCTCAGATTTTTGGCCCCTGTCCACTGATACTAACTACTACTACAGTATACATTCTTCTTTTGTATTCCTGGAGGGCACCACCACCACCAAACATAGCCTTGTGAGACCAGTACAACCTTGAAGAGATTCTGTAATTCCCGATTCCCTCGTAGCTACAACTTAACTTAGGGCTGCAATCCCGTTAAAGGGATCGATATGACAACAGCCAGTGAAAGTGCAGGGCGCCAAATTCAAATCAACAGAAATCTCATAATTAAAATTCATCAAACATACCGTTTTAAAGGTAATCTTGTTGTTAATCCCACCACAGTGTCCGATTTCAAATAGGCTTTACAGCGAAAGCACCACAAACGATTATGTTAGGTCACCACCACCGCCATTTTTCCAGCCAAAGCGAGGAGTCACAAAAAAGCACAAATAGAGATAAAATGAATCACTAACCTTTGATGATCTTCATCAAATGACACTCATAGGACTTCATGTTACACAATACATGTATGTTTTGTTCGATAAAGTGCATATTTATATAAAAAATCTCAGTATACATTGGCGTGTTACGTTCACTAGTTCCAAAAACATCCGGTGATATTGCAGAGAGCCACTTCCTTTTACAGAAATACTCATTATAAATGTCGATGAAAATACAATTCTTAGACATGGAAATATAGATATACCTCTTCTTAATGCAAGCGCTGTGTCGGATTTTTTTTTAAACATTACGGAAAAAGCAAACCATGCAATAATCTGAGACGATGCTCAGAAAAGAAAATACAATTATCTGCCATGTTGGAGTCAACAGAAATCAGAAATCACATTATAAATATTCCCTTACCTTTGATGATCTTCATCAGAATGCACTCCCAGGAATCCTAGTTCCACAATAAATGCTTGATTTGTTCGATAATGTCCATTATTTATGTCCAAGTAGCTACTTTTGTTAGCACGTTTAGTACACAAATCCAAACGCTCATGCAGGTCCAGCCGAACGTTGGACGAAAACTTAAAAACGCTATATTACAGGTCGAAGAAACTTGTCAAACTAAGCATTGAATCAATCTTTAGGATGTTGTTATCATAAATCTTCAATAACGTTCCAACCGGAGAATTCCTATGTCTGTAGAGAAGCATTGGAAGGCAGGTCGCTATCATGTGAAATGCGCATGACGAGGACCTGGCTCTCTGCCATACCACTGACTCAAACAGCTCCCACCCGGCTCCACATTACAGGAGAAGCCTCATTCAAAATTCTAAGGATGGTTGACATCTAGTGGAAGCCCTAGGAAGTGCAACCTGATCCATATCCCACTGTGTATTCAATAGGAGCTGGGTTGAAAATCGACCAACCTCAGATTTCCCACCTCCTGTTTGGATTTCTTCTCAGGTTTTTTCCTGCCATATGAGTTCTGTTATACTCACAGACATCATTCAAACAGTTTTAGAAACATCAGAGTATTTTCTATCCAATACTAATAATAATATGCATATATTAGCAACTGGGACTGAGGAGCAGGCCGTTTACTCTGGGCACCTCTGGGCATCTTTCATCCAAGCTACTCAATACTGCCCCTGCAGCATAAGAGGTTTAACAATGTCAAATCAAATCAATCAAATCAAATTTTATTTGTCACATACACATGGTTAGCAGATGTTAATGCAAGTGTAGCGAAATGCTTGTGCTTCTAGTTCCGACAATGCAGTAATAACCAACGATTAATCTAACTAACAATTCCAAAACTACTACCTTATACACACAAGTGTAAAGGGATAAAGAATATGTACATAAAGATATATGAATGAGTGATGGTACAGAGTGGCATAGGCAAGATGCAGTAGATGGTATCGAGTACAATATATACATATGAGATGAGTATGTAAACAAAGTGTCATAGTTTAAAGTGGCTAGTGATACATGTATTACATAAAGATGCAGTAGATGATATAGAGTACAGTATATACGTAGACATATGAGATGAATAATGTAGGGTATGCATTGTTTAAAGTGGCTAGTGATATATTTTACATCAATTTCCATTATTAAAGTGGCTGGAGTTGAGTCAGTGTGTTGGCAGCAGCCACTCAATGTTAGTGGTGGCTGTTTAACAGTCTGATGGCCTTGAGATAGAAGCTGTTTTTCTGTCTCTCGGTCCCAGCTTTGATGCACCTGTACTGACCTCGCCTTCTGGATGATAGCGGGGTGAACAGGCAGTGGCTCGGGTGGTTGTTGTCCTTGATGATCTTTATGGCCTTCCTGTGACATCGGGTGGTGTAGGTGTCCTGGAGGGCAGGTAGTTTGCCCCCGGTGATGTGTTGTGCAGACCTCACTACCCTCTGGAGAGCCTTACGGTTGTGGGCGAAGCAGTTGCCGTACCAGGCGGTGATACAGCCCGACAGGATGCTCTCGATTGTGCAACTGTAGAAGTTTGTGAGTGCTTTTGGTGACAAGCCAAATTTCTTCAGCCTCCTGAGGTTGAAGAGGCGCTGCTGCGCCTTCTTCACGATGCTGTCTGTGTGGGTGGACCAATTCAGTTTGTCTGTGATGTGTACGCCGAGGAACTTAAAACTTACTACCCTCTCCACTACTGTTCCATCGATGTGGATAGGGGGGTGTTCCCTCTGCTGTTTCCTGAAGTCCACAATCATCTCCTTAGTTTTGTTGACGTTGAGTGTGAGGTTATTTTCCTGACACCACACTCCGAGGGCCCTCACCTCCTCCCTGTAGGCCGTCTCGTCGTTGCAAGACAGTCTGAGACATCTGAACATGCTGCTGGCTTTCTCTTTTCTAATCTAGCGAAAGATTATCTCACACAATGTAACAAAGAACAGAAAATGGTATGCTGTTACTGCACCATGAAGCATAATCAAAATATAAAATATTGACAAAATGTTCAAATAAATAAAGGCAATTTTGTAAGTGGTATTTTTTAAATATCTTTAGAGTATCCAATCAACCTATTTTCACCAATCATCTAGCTAAGGAGCTAGTCAGTCAGACCTTACGGTGTCTCTGCATATATATTCAATGCAGGGACAATGGAAATGTCATGTTTCTCTATTAACCAAAACTGTCCCGTCCATCAGACATGAACATTAATCAGTGGGCGAGTTCATTCGGGTTTAACCCACTTCACGTTTGTTTCACGGGGCATTCATTGAAATCCCTTCTATGACTTAATCAAATATGGCAGCCGGCAGACAACAAAGAGTAAAAGTCAGAGGTTTGGATGGAAGGCCATTGGCCTCACCTAATCTCTGATCATTTACTGATATTACTCATACTTGTGATTTTCATCAGATACAACTAGAGTTGTGCATACTAACTCCATTATGAAGGGTTAAAAGAAACATTGAGGTAGGTCCACATTCACACACATTCACATTAGAAAGATATTTGGAATTTTGGACATTCTGGATGAATATTAGGACAAATTCAGCTAAATAAAAAACGTACAGAATTAGTGAGCATAGTGCTCGCAATGCCAGGATAGTGCTTTGATTCCCTGGACCAACCGAACATAAAATGTACGCACACATCAAAAACACGTTTTTCAGGCATTGAAAATATGTAATTTACTGACATCGAAAATGCATATTTTTTTTGTTAATAGGTCCAAGGAAGTAAGCACTCTATCACAATTTTCCAAACCTCTTAATATAGTAAAGAGGATGCAACTGAAGAATATTTATTATTGCTTCTATCTTTTTCAAAAGCTTTAAAACTGGCAGCAATAATGTTCAAAGTGATCCAACCTAGAGAAGAAACCAATAGACCTGCTCAACTACAATAACATTGTCACGTGTGCTCCCTCTCCAGCCTCTAGGTCACCAAGCTGCTTGTTATGGCACACACCTGTCACCATCATTACATGCACCTGTGAGTCATTAGACTCACCTGGACTCCACCACTTCCCTGATTACCTTCCCTATATATGTCACTCCTTTTGGGTCCTTCCCCAGGTGTCATTGTTTCTGTTTCATGTCTGCGCTGTTCTCAGTAACAGTTATAGATATTTTTTCTCAGTAACAGTTATAGATATTTTTTTGCTAGGACTGTGATATGTTGTTTATCTACCTTAGTCGAATGCACTGACGGCAAATCACTCTGGGTAATTGCGTCTGCTGAATTACAAAAATGTAAATGTAAAAACACGTGCAACGCATGCTGGGTATTATTCAAATGAGCTCCGCCCCCAACCAAGTCACTGCAGACTAGATCCAAACCTGAATGAATCATAGATGTCAAGATTGTTTTCACATTATAGTACGGCACAGTTTAGTACAGTAGAGCACTGTTAAGTACAGGACAGTCAAGTTTTATTCAGTAGAGTACAGTTTAATTCTGTAGAGAAGAGTACATTAGAGTAAAGTAGGGTACAATACAGTACACTATACTTTACTGTACTCTACTGTGCTGTACTGTATAGCGCTGTACTGTGCTGTCCAAACATATGAACAAAAGATGTCTATGATTGGTTCAGATTTCGTCTGGACTGGACCCAATCTGAACCAATTATAGATATCTATGTATGGGACAAAACAAGGCCGGTCCAAACCGGACCAAATCTGAACCAATTATAGACATCTATGTTTGGACCAAATAAAAACCAGACCAAAAATAAATGTCCTTGGATGTTGAAATCAAGTCCGGACTGCACAAAAAAAATAAAAAATAAAGACGCCCGTTCCAGACATGAGCAAAAAAGGATGTCCAAAAGACATCGTCGGTAAATGCTTAGTGGGCAGCCATCACTTCAATCCAAACTAATTTGGGTTGATGTCACCAATAGCACAATAGAGTTAGGTAACCATCACCTCTTTACTTTGATGGAGTAATCCTTGCAATCATTTTGTGTCTTGAGACAATATAGCTATATTGAGAGCACAAGGGGGCCTCCTAGGAGGACAGCTGGCTACAATCTCCAAGCTTTGTTTTAATGTTTAGATACATTATTAATCCTCGCTAGCGATACTGTTTTCCAAACCAACTGTCAAGGCACAGGAGAAGACCCAGATGCAGACAGTTTCGAAGTAACAAATGTTTATTACAAAAACAGGCAAACGACAGGTCAAGGGCAGGCAAAGGTCAGTAGTTCAGAGCAGAGTCTGAAAAGTACAGAACGGCAGGCAGGCTCAGGGTCAGGGCAGGCAGGGGTCAGTAATCCAGGGTGGTGTGACAAGGTACAGAACGAAAGTCAGGGCAGGCAGAATGGTCAAAAACAGATGCAGGAATGCCCACATGCAGGAAAGCACCGAATTGCATGCAGCAATTGCACCCTTCTCTTACAATTGGGAAAATATTTAGTTTGTTTCAGCATGTTTATAATTCTGATAAGAACAACAGTTCTGAGTAGGCTAGGAGGACAAAACAATATTGCGGTTGGTCAGGTGACTCCATCACTCTATGCAAGATTTCTGCAAGAGTTATCTCGTGGGCGGGAACTGCTCTGCCCTTGATACTGAAGTCTCCTCCTCCTCTGCAAGCTGTTTGCTTAATTCTCGTGGGGGTGATGCCCCGTTACTAACGCAATAAAGCTCCTGGATGCAATCCACGGCACAATGCATGGATCATTTTCATCGGACAGACCCACTACTACTTCCTCCTCCCCTCTCGCACTGTGTCATTACCAGCCAACTGCTGCCTGCCTGTAAGTAGACATTTTGGGACTATTTGTTGGATTTATTTATTGTGCAGTACAAAGAACAGGGAGACATTTCTCTCATTCAATCGGATTGTTGCAGAATGAGTGAAGAGAAAGCAATAGAGGAGAGTGGGAGATCTTGTATTAATTTATGGTAAGTTCTAAATGGAGTTAGGAAAATTGTTATTCGAGAAATAATAACGAGGTAGAACACAATGCAAACCAGTTATTTGCCATGTTAATGCATATTGTTTTTACCCTCATGAATACAAGACAAGATGTGAGGTGTGAGTGAGTTGATATCCTCAGTTAATGCATAACCTATTTATAAAACATGGAAGCATTTGCCACACTTATCCATGTAAATAAATGTATGTTATTGATGACATATTTAACTTGTTAGACTTAAATATGATATAGCTGTCAAACATTTTATCTTCTGATATATAATATTAACTAAAGTCATAAAAGTCAAATATGAGTTCTGGTCAATCATTAGGTCACTGGGTTTAGGTTCTCTATGGGTCAAGGATGTGATATATTGCAGCTTCCAAGAGAGTCACCTGTTTTATTTGACAACCCCCTCCCCTCTCTGTGTCACTCTCTTTCTTTCTATCAAGTATCTTCATGTCCCCCCTCTTCTCTTTCACTCTCTCCATTTCTCTATCCTCATTGAACCTAGTCCATCGTTAGAGTCCAAGTGTACCCACAATTTGAAAGTAGTCTACTATAAACTCATTGATTACAAAATGACATATTGCATCCCTCTGTGCTGTCTGGCATAGTGTCACTGGTTCAATTCCCTAGTGGAGTAATAAATGTTGTGTCCAGGAGCAAGTTCCCTTCCCTGGAAGGGCTAAGTGAATTTCAAGGCATGCAGACAGATAGATATCTTCCAACTGAGGATAATCATTTCATTAATATATTTATTATTACTTTGCCAGGAGCTGCCTGTCGGCGTGTAACCAGCATCCCATGATGGTGGCATTCAAAGGAATCTGGACCAAGGACTTCTGGCGGGCTGTCTCAGCTGAGTACCTAGCAACCATGATCTTCGTCCTCCTCAGCCTGGGCTCCACCATCAATTGGGCGGCCGAGTCAGACAACCCTCCCCCTGCAGACCTGGTCCTCATTTCATTTTGCTTCGGGCTGGCCATTGCCACAATGGTGCAGTGCTTTGGTCACATCAGCGGTGGCCACATCAACCCGGCAGTCACTGCAGCCATGGTGGTGACCCGGAAGTTGAGCCTGGCCAAGGGTGTGTTCTACCTAGCTGCCCAGTGCCTGGGAGCGATCACTGGGGCAGGGCTCCTCTACCTGGTGACACCAGTGTCTGTCAGAGGGGGCCTGGGAGTGACTATGGTAAAACATATAGATCGGCCTGTAATCACAGAATCTGTATTATAGCCAAACAAGTATAGCAACAGTCAGGGTTGACACTATGCATAAGATAGTATTTGAATCTATTTAGCTCTTTTGGGACTATTCCATCAGGCAAGCTCAATCAAGCACAGCTAAAGTATTTGAAAATATACTATTTGAACACAGGTCTGGGATAGTTTGTCATGAAAAGTATTGTTCAGTCACTGTTACTCTTGTTCCCCAGGTGAACCCCAAGCTCAACGTGGGCTGCGGCCTGTTGGTGGAGCTCCTGATCACCTTCGAGCTGGTCTTCACGGTGTTCGCCACCTGTGACCCCAAACGCTCTGTTAACGGCTCGGCTGGCCTCGCCATCGGATTCGCTGTAGCCATCGGTCATCTGTTCGCAGTGAGTGTGATTCCATTTCTCACTTATTAGTGCTAGAATTACAGCAAACCTGAAGGCCTCAGAAGTCAGACATTACATTTAAATCAATGCATCTATGGAATAAAATGTGTAGTGTGTTGATGTAGATTGATGATGTAGTTTGTACTTTAATCATCATAATGGTGAAATAGTACAACAGGTATACCATAGAACATTAGTTCACAGTACAGTAGAGTATACAAATGTCTCTCAGACCTGCTCTCACATACACATCCTCAATGGGTACCGCTGTTGCAACTCCATGGCAACCAATCACGAGGGAACTACCTAAACCACACTGAGCAAATGAATGCTCCTGAAAGCGACATGCTACCTACTTCTCTTCACAGCGCAGCTTGATTTCAATGTGCTGCTTACATGCCACTAGATTATCCCTGCTAAACTAGTACCTTGTATACCTATGGAATACCTGCATTTAAACTACCATTCCCACAATTATATAGGTTTCATTTTATTATGATCTACTTTATGAATTCATGTGGAACAATACGCTACTGTAGATGTTGTGGCAGCTCTGGCTAGGTCTTGCTCCATCTCTCTCTCTCTACAGTCCCCTCATGTTAGCATCTCTATGCCCTGCTTTGTTCTAGATTCCATACACAGGAGCCAGCATGAACCCCGCTCGCTCCTTTGGACCTGCAGTTGTCACCATGAACTTTGAGAACCACTGGGTAAGAAAGAAACTGCTGCAGCCTTCTCACCCTCAAAGGCCCATCCAAGATAGCATATTTGGATCCTTGGAAGTTGTGGAAACATACAGTACATTTTTGGTTTCCCATTGGTTCTGGGAATGAAGCCATAAGTTTCCCAAATGGCAAAACTGGACATTTTTTAAACGTTCTGAGAACAGAAGTAAAAATGTTGCCTGTTCTGGGAATGTACATGTTTATATTGCAAGGAGGATCTGAGAATGTTTTTCTACGGTTCGCTGAAAGTTTTCTTTGAAGGTTTTATTAACTGAGAATGGACATTCTAGGTTATATGGAGGTTTTTGAATAACTTCCTTAACTTTAATTTAATGTTTCAATTCCACTTCTAGATTTGTTTGAATTAACTATTTTGAACTCCAAGTACAGATAGGACACATGGAAATGCTCTCTCTTGGCTCGCAAGCGTAGCTACATACAATAATACCAAAGATAATATCATCATGTGAAGTGGCTAGTTAGCTGTAAAATCGCCCTTTCCCACAGACACACAGGGCGCATTGGGAGATGGTATTTGAAGGATAAACTATATGGTTATAAATAACATTCTTAGAATGTTCTTTGAACGTTACTAAAGTTCTTGTGTTTTTTAAATGTTGCTTAAATGTGCTGAGAATGTTCCATTCCCAGAACAGAATGTTGTGGGAAGGTTGTATGCTAAATAAATATAGGACAACCATGCTCTCACCAAGCTCCAAGAAACATATGGTTCTCAGAACATTATGTGCTAGCTGGCATACTCATACACAGTTGTGGGTGAAGGGCAGGGATTACATTGGGCTGGGGCCTGCAGGCACCTACTGTATGAGCCAAATGAGAGCCAGGATTAGATTAGGTTGTGTGAACTTTGTCTACAACAATATCTAATGAAAATCTAATCAGAATACTGGTATTGTACCCCGTGTCGCCCGCCCCGTATCGTCAAGGCATAAGAGACTCTTGTGCACCTACTTCTCTGACTGCTCACACAGGCTTTGCCACTACTATACAATTGCTGCAGACACACCAAGAAAAAGGAACATTACATATTTTTTTTTGGTCCAAGAAGCACTTTGAAGACGCTATTGTCCACATTTACTTATCCTCAGCCAACAATCAAACAACCCCATAGTAGAATAGTTTACATTTTCAATTAGCTTGTTGCATTCTATGTGAGAAGTGGTGCTTTTAAATTGTGTGTGCCACGGGGAGAAAAACATGCATTGATATGCATATACCCAGCCACTGCACTGTCACGGGAAATACACACATTTGAAGGGGGTTAATGGCCATTGTTAAAAAAGGAGGATCCCAGCTTTCCAATATTACTACATATTTTTATTTCTCAACTCCTAATAATGAGTGAACTGCATCATTTTCAAACAGGAGAATAAACAGAATGGTTTAGGTGTGTTTAGCTCTTGCCTTTCATGTTGAGTTTAGCTCTTGCTTTTCACATTGACCGGGGCCCAATGTTACATGGGTAAAGTGTAACAGATAGGCCTGCATTATATTTTTGGGACATTCAAGTCATCAATATGATGCTATCTAGCAACAAGATAATGTTTAGAGTTTGTGAGCTAGCTAATGATTAGCCCAATGGGGTAAAAGAAGATGGGAATTCCCATTCTTATTAATTAGCCACTGTGCCAGCCAGGCCTAATGCTTTTTGCTAAATAGCACACCTGACAGGCATGGACCAATATGTTATTCAACACTTTTATGGATGGGCAAATCGTATTTTAGATCGTGCCAGCATCATTTTATTTCATTGAATTGGAGTAGAATGTCCTTTTAAAAAGACACCAGAACTGACTTTCTCACAGTCGTTCTACAAAGAAAGAAAATATGCCACCACTGCTAAAAAATGATCTGGAAACACTGACCATCCATTGATATTTTAGTTGTTAAAGCCTGGACACTTCAAATGAAGAGAGAGCTTCAAGCCTAAAGTGGAGTGACTTTTCATGTTTGAATATAAAAAGTCACTCCACTGAAATGTCATAATCTGAGCATTACACAGAAATCACCAGCTATTTGGTTGTGAAGACATGGGGTAAACAGATGCCAGTTATTACAGCAGTGTATTAATAAAGAGCTGGTAGTATACTTTCATGTGTGCTATTTGTTTATATAGTTTAGGTTAGTGCATCATTGTGTGATAAGTGTTCAGGCCATCTCTGTCCTCCAGTAGCTAATGTTGTAAATATCATTATAAGTGGGGGGCAACGGTTGGGGTAGGGGGGCATACTGAAACTTAATAAGGTCACAGTGCATATCACCATGCCATAGCAGCTACGAAGGATTCCACCTAGTGTCGATCAAGGACATCTTAACCCCCCATAGAGGGCATGAGCGCTACAGACTGACATCAGCAATCCATAGAAACACAGAGTGCTTCATAGGTAGAGAAACATTGAAATGGTCAGGAAATGCTCTTAAAAAACATGTGTCATCAATGGTTCACTTGACCTTGCTACTAGGTATAGATTCATTCATTTCAGCTTCCTATTTCAGAATAAAATGAAAAGCACATCTGTGGTATAGACAACTAAAGACAGGTGTTCTGGACATTACCCACAGCATATGTTTCTTTAATTAATTATCCAGGGCAATTATTGTCACAGAGGTGTTCATAGTAGCATGGCACAGCATGGTGTGTGTGTGTGTGTTTATCTGGGTCTTGGGTATAATTAGGAAAGCTCCTCAGAACTGAGAGTGGTGTCATATCTGACAGGTGTTCTCTCTGTCTCCATGACAAATGTTTGACTTGGCAAAACCTAAAGGTACCTGGCTCCAATGAGAATGCCCATAAACTATGATTGCTGCCTCTTTACAGACATGACAAGACATGACATCTGGTCTAATAATGTATGACAGCTCTGTCATAACGCGGTATCCCCTAGCTCTGTCTGTGGTTATAGGTTCCTATTTGTCTGAACAGAGTTTTACCTTACCTGTCTTGCAGGTGTACTGGGTTGGTCCAATCCTGGGTGGCATCATGGCGGCTGCCCTCTATGAATACCTGTTCTGCCCTGACCCTGAGCTGAAGAAGATGTTCCGCAAAGTCTTCCAGAAGGATCCAGCTTCGGGGAAGTACAGGGAGGTGGAGGGCAGTATGTACCAGACGGAACCAGACGACCTGATCATCAAGCCAGGCTCCATCCACCACATCGACCTGGAGAAGGGGGAGAAGAAGGACCCTTTCCTGGACTCGACGACCGAGGTGCTGTCCTCTGTATGACTACCACGGGCACTGGAGAGGGAGACCAACCTATAGAGCAGGGGGAGATCCAGAGCGAGACACTTTGATTCTGGGTCCTCCACCCCTGTACCTATACCATAAGCCCCGTACCCCCAAACCCCATATCCCCATAACTAAACCCCCACAGACTCACTTCTCAGGCAGAATAGGATTGGTGCATTTCCTCTCAATGCATGTGTATTCTTGTACATGGTGGTGAGCCTTCCTCAACATTTTTGAAGTAACTGGATAATATACACAACCGTTCAAAAGTTTGGGGTCACTTAGAAATGTCCTTGTTTTTGAAAGAAAAACAAACATTTTGTCCATTAAAATAACATCAAATTGATCAGAAATACACTGTAGACATCGTTAATGTTGTAAATGACTATTGTAGCTGGAAACGGCTGATTTTTTACAGAATATCTACATAGCCGTACAGAGGCCAATTATCAGCAACCATCCCTCCAATGGCACGTTGTATTAGCCAATCCAAGTTTATCATTTTTAAAGGCTAATTGATCATTAGAAAACCCTTTTGCAATTATGTTAGCAAAGCTGAAAACTGTTGTTCTGATTAAAGAAGCAAAAAAACTGGCCTTCTTTAGAATTGTTCAGTTTCTGGAGCATCAGCATTTGTTGGTTCGATTACAGGCTCAAAATGGCCAGAAACAAAGAACTTTCTTCTGAAACTCGTCCGTCTATTCGTGTTCTGAGAAATGAAGGCTATTCCATGTGAGAAATTAACAAGAAACTGAAGATCTGATAAAACGCTGTGTACTACTCCCTTCACAGAACAGCGCAAACTGTCTCTAACCAGAATAGAAAGAGGGGTGGGAGGCCCCGGTGCACAACTGAGCAAGAGGACAAGTACATTAGAGTGTCTAGTTTGAGAAACAGACGCCTCACAAGTCTTCAACTGGCAGCTTCATTAAACATTACCCGCAAAACACCAGTCTCAACGTCAACAGTGAAGAGGCAACTCCGGGATGCTGGCTTTCTAGGCAGAGTTCCTCTGTCCAGTGTCTGTGTTCTTTTGGCCACCTTAATCTTTTCTTTATATTGGCCAGTCTGAGATATGGCTTTTTATTTGCAACTCTATCTAGAAGGCCAGCATGCCAGAGTCACCTCTTCACTGTTGCCCACAAATGCTGATGCTCCAGATACTCAACTAGTCTAAAGGCCAGTTTTATTGCTTCTTTTATCAAACGTTTTCAGCTGTGCTAAAATATTTGCAAAAGCGTTTTCGAATTATCAATTAGCCTTTTAAAATGATACACTTGGTTCAGCTAACACAATGTGCCATTGGAACACAGAAGTGATGGTTGCTGATAATGGGCCTCTGTACGTCTATGTAGATATTCCATAGAAAATCTGCTGTTTCCAGCTACAATAGTCATTTACAACATTAACAATGTCTACACTGTATTTCTAATCAATTTGATGTTATTTTAATGGACAAAATGGCCTTTTCTTTCAAAACAATTTCTAAGTGACCCCAAACTTTTGAAAGGTAGTGAAACTTTGCATGCTGCTCACCCTAACCAATTACCCATCATGTGAAATCTATTGATCTCCACAATCTTGTCCCATCATTATCTGTCCCAGCTGTGTTTGCTTGTGGCACTCTGCTGCACTGCAGAGTGATAACAAAAGACTACATTTCTGTAAGGGAAAAATGTCCAGGTCAACCAATTACATGGGGTCATGACACTGAGTTGGTAAACCAGAGAGGAAACATCAAGCTTATTATTTTGGGATTAGTGTCACATATTGAATATGAACACGATGGCATAAGAGATCTTAACTACATATGGTCGTTAAGCACATTATAGAACTCATGTTGTGAAGGAAAAGTTCTACCCAACATTTACAATCTTCAGCCCACTCCTATATTGTTAGTATTTATTTTCCATTTTCAGTGCACATTGGTCAGGGAGAAAACTATTAAACTTTACAATTTTATTTCTTTGTAGAAACATATGTCTTAAAACAGATTTTAATTGCCAAGCAACAGATAGACAAACCATCAGATATCAGTTATATAGATTTTCATAACCATAAGCACAAAATAGAATCAGCTCTTTTGATACATTTGGAATGATTGCATTATTATTATTGACTGTATTTTCATACTGAAATTATTCTTGTACTTACTTATGAAGTGGTGTGCCTGCTTTACATTGCTTGGTCTTGAAATGCTTGCCTCCATACCAACCACTCTGGATTTGAGTATTGCATAGATTTTAATGTTAGAATTGAATACTTGAAAACTGCACCTTGCTGCAGTTTCTGTGTTGATTTTGAATTTCATGAAATAAATTGTGATTTCCACATCTTTAGTGTGAACAATGTTGCTATTATACTGTAAGTACATGCAAGCCTTGGTTTGGCTTCTGTTAGTACCTCTCAAAACACAATACCATAATACTGTACGATATACCAAATAGATACAAAAATGTATTTCTGTCTCTGATATATAGCTCTTCTCATAACAGCTTTTAACAAATGTTACAGTTTAAAGCCAAAGGCTGGGTGGAGAATTGCTCCTGAAGAGTTATATCAGCTCACAGTAGAAGGCAGTAGCAGTTTACAGTAGCAGTACGACAGAAAACCATCTCAGCCATGATGGATAGCCTCCTCCCCTCTAGATAGTGTCTCCTCATAGCCAGACAGATGGGGATGATGTGTATTCTCTTTGAGTAAAGTCTGAGACTATAGCTCATAATCTCATTCCATCAGTGAAACACCACAGGAAAAGCTGGGCCACTTTGCCATATAGAGTAGAGGTGATCTGTCACAATCTCTATTTCCTTTAGAAAAGTACAGACAATTGAATGTGGAGAGAAGCCAAGCGAACTGCATATAATGCTAGCTAGGTGATGAAAAACGGTTGACTTAGGTTGACTGATTGTGTTAATGCTGTTTATTTTTTTTTCACTTTGGTTCTGTCATGGTTCCACCTGTCACCAGAGACCGTCCTTGTCATGTTTGTCGTAACAATGAGACCAAGGTGCAGCGTTATATGAATACATTCCTCTTTAATAAAGAAAGAACATTAAACAAACTAACAAAATAACAAAACGAACGTGAAGCTATATATAACGAGTGCTGACATGCAACTACACATAGACAATAACCCACACAACCAAAATGGAAAATGGCAACCTAAATAGGATCCCCAATCAGAGACAACGATAAACAGCTGCCTCTGATTGGGAACCAATTCAGGCCACCATAGATCTACATTACCTAGACATACAAAAAAAATACACAGGCCAAAAAACGCTAGATAGGCCAAAAACACACATACCCACCCTCGTCACACCCTGACCTGACCAAAATAACACATAAAACATAGATATCTAAGGTCAGGGCGTGACAGTCCTAGAGACATTAACGATACTCAGGTGTGTGCAATTTACTCATTATGATTTCCCTGTTAAAAGAGTTGTGTTTTCTGTTGTCCTTTGTAGAATATTGAATTGTTTACTGTGTGCAGTCGTTTCTTGAGTAAGTTTTCGAGATTTAGTGTTAGCTCTTTTTTTTTGCTGTGATCCTGCAGCTACTGTTTCTCAGGAAAGTATTATGCTCATCCTTAACCACTGATTCCTCATCTGGTCTCTTCTCTGCACCTGGGTCCAACCTTACCACGTTCCAGCAAGCTTCTGCCAAAACATGGACCCAGCAGAGATCACCCAGATCAAGAATGTTGGAACGCACCAAGGAGCACTGCGGGGGCGGCAGCAAGAACAACTCAAGATCCCAGCCCCCGAGCGGTATGACGGCCACCCAGGAGGATGCAAGGTGTGCCTCACTCAGTGTTCTCTGGTGTTCGAGCTATAGTCCTCCTCGTTCCACACCAATCGGCCATGATTGCCTACATCTCTCTACTCTCGGGCAAGGCCCTGGTGTGGGCAACGGCAGTGTGGGAACAGCAGCCACCATCCTGCAGCTCCATATTAGCCTTCATTGCTGAGCTGCGATGAGTACTCGTCCACCCAGTCGGAGGACGAGAAGCGGCCAGCCAAGTATTCAACATCCTCCAAGGGGCCAGACCAATGGCTGACCTCGCCATTGAGTTCAGCACACTCGCTGCCGAGAATGGGTGGAATACAGAGGCCCTGGTCACTGCTTTCCACCAGGGTTTGTCTAACTCTATCAAGGATGAACTGCACTCTCGGAAACCTTGAGTCCCTGATAAAGCTGGCAATCAGGATCGACAACCGCCTCAGAGAATTCGTGAGACAGTGCCTTTTTGACACCATTCTGGTTTCCTGAGCACCCCAAGCCACCCGAACCCAGCATTGAGGAGCCCATGCAGCTGAGACGCACGCGTCTGAGCCCACAGGTGCGTGACAGGCGTATTGCAAAGGCTGCTGCCTCTACTGCGGAAGTCTTTACCATCTCTGTGCTACATTCCCAGAGCTGACGGGAAATGCCAGGGCTCAGCAGGACAAGGAGAGACCTTGACGAGCTGTGCAGTTACCCCCTGGCTACCCGGTCACCGCAACCCTCTACTGGGACAACCGTCAGCACCAGATTCAACCCTTCGTGGACTCCGGGGGCCGAAGATAATTTAATTGATCAGGACTTCAACCAGAGAATTACAAATCCCCTGCGTGAAGTGACCCATCCCTCTGCAGATTCAAGCCCTCGATTGGTGGAATATCAGACCAAGCCCATTCTACTGAAGGTTGGGGTGAACCACTCAGACTCTTAGTTATATTTGATCACTGCTCCCAAGAATCCCTTTATTCTAGGGTACCTCTGGCTAGAGCTACATAACCCACTATTCTCATGGTCCACAGGGCACCTACTAGACTGGGGTAAAGACTGCCAGACTAAATGTCTAATAACCCCACCAAGAGTCTTGTCCTCCTGCATCCATTGAAGACCAAGACTTCTCCACTCTCCCTCCCGAAGTGCATGAAGATGGCGCCGGAGGGGATGGCTGCATTCTTATCGGCTCTTAACCAACTATGCTACTTTGTTTGTTTTTCGCATTGTTTGTAACATGTTTTGTACATAATGTTGCTGCTACCACCTCTTATGACTGAAAAGAGCTTCTGGACATCAGAACTGCGATTAATTACCTCAGATTAGACAGAGTTTTTCTTCAATGAGTCGGATGGGAGGGAGATACTACAGACACCCGACCAGGCCCAGATCCCAGACATTCGCTGCAGAAGGAAACAGAGATTTTGCCGAAAAAGATGGGGGTGCCTTCTGAGGATCAGGTGACGAGTGGCTAATCTGCCTTTGCCTTCCGTCCTGCTAGCTAACGATCAATCGATAGAAAATAAATGGGACAAACTGAAAGCACGTACAGTTGAAGTTATACATTTACATACACCTTAGCCAATTACATTTGATCTCGGTTTTTCACAATTCCTGACATTTAATCAGAGTAAAAAATCCCTTTCTTAGGTCAGTTGGGATCACCACTTTATTTTAAGAATGTGAAATGTCAGAATAATAGAAGAGAGAATGATTTATTTCAGCTTTTATTTATTTTATTTCTGGGTCAGAAGTTTGCATACATTCAATTAGTATTTGGTAGCATTGCCTTTAAATTGTTTAATTTGGGGCAAACGTTTTGGGTAGCCTTCCACAAGCTTCCCATAATAAGTTGGGTGAATTTTGGCCCATTCCTCCTGAAAGAGCTGGTGTAACTGAGTCAGGTTTGTAGGCCTCCTTGCTCGCACACGCTTTTTCAGTTCTGCCCAAACATTTTCTATAGGTTTGAGGTCAGGGCTTTGTGATGGCCACTCCAATACCTTGACTTAGTTGTCCTTAAGAAATTTTGCCACAACTTTGGAAGTATGCTTGGGGTCATTGTCTATTTGAAAGACCCAAGCTTTAACTTCCTGACTGATGTTTTGAGATGTTGCTTCAATATATCCACATAATTTTCCATCCTCATGATGCCATCGATTTTGTGATGTGCACCAGTCCCTCCTGCAGCAAAGCACCCCCACAACAAGATGCTACCACCCCCGTGCTTCACGGTTGGGATGGTGTTCTTTGGCTTGCAAGCCTCCCTCTTTTTACTCCAAACATAACGATGGTCATTATGGCCAAATAGTTATATTTTTATTTCATTTCATCAGACCAGAGGACATTTCTCCAAAAAGTATAATCTTTGTCCCCATATGCAGTTGCAAACCGTAGTCTAGCTTTTTAATGGCGATTTTGGAGCAGTGGCTTCTTCCTTGCTGAGCGGCCTTTCAGGTTTTGTCGATACAGGACTCGTTTTACTGTGGATATAGATACTTTTATACCTGTTTCCTCCAGCATCTTCACAAGGTCCTTTGCTGCTGTTCTGGGATTGATTTGCACTTTTCGCACCAAAGTACGTTCATCTCTAGGAGACAGAATGTGTCTCCTTCCAGAGCGGTATGATGGCGACGTTGTACTATGGTATTTATACTTGCGTACTATTGTCTGTTCAGATGACCGTGGTATCTTTAGGCATTTGGTAATTGCTCCCAAAGATGAACCAGACTTGTGGAGGTCTACAATTTTTTTTCTGAGGTCTTCTGAGGATTTCCTTTGATTTCCCCATGATGTGAAGCAAAGAGGCACTGAGTTTGAAGGTAGGCCTTGAAATACATCCACAGGTACACCTCCAATTGACGCAAATAATGTAAATTAGCCTATCAGAAGCTTCTAAAGCCATGACATCATTTTCTGGAATTTTCCAAGCTGTTTAAAGGCACAGTCAACTTAGTGTATGTAAACTTCTGACCTGCTAGAATTGTGATACAGTGAATTATAAGTGAAATAATCTGTCTGTAAACAATTGCTGGAAAAATTACTTGTGTCATGCAAAAAGTAGGTGTCCTCACCGACTTTCCAGAACTATAATTTGTTAACACAAAATGTGTGGAGTGGTTGAAAAATGAGTTTTAATGACTCCAACCTAAGCGTATGTAAGCTTCCGACTTCAACTGTATAGGCATACAGAGGCCCATTATCAGCAACCATTGCTCCTATGTTCCAATGGTACGTTGTGTTAGCTAATCCAAGTTTATAATTTTAAAGGGCTAATTGATCATTAGAAAACCATTTAGGAATTATGTTAGCACAGCTTAGGTTTAGTTAATTCATTTGACCGTTTAAAAAAACAAGCACACATAAATCTTGAAAAAGCCATACATGCACATGAATAAAATCATTGAGGATAACACACAATAAAGTCTGAGACTTATTTCCATTGTGGTCCTCTTGAGACAAGATGGCTAGACAAGATCGAACACAGTATGGCAGTGAAATAATAACATTTTATTTGACTCCAGTTTGAAAGGAAGCCTCAATAGCAGAGTATGTGTTTGCAGAGGCCTTTCTTTCGACTTGGATGGTTAATATTTTACTTTTGAGGATAGGCCCGGGGCCCATGTTTAGACTTGTGGGGGTCTGCCACTACGGTCACTGATCCCAGCTGGATAGCTGAGTCATTTTCAGAATCTTAAAACAGCTGAAAGTAATATGCTACAGTACTGTAAATGACAGTTTTTACATTAGGCAATAACCTTACATTACCCAACTAAATTGAATAAAAATGTAAGAAATTAAATGAATGAAAATAAAACAACATTTAGCACACATTGATTTGCCGGTCTTGAGCATTTGGCCATAAATTCTCATCCACATCAGTGAATGTCCTCATTGTTCACGCACCGTGGGAAAAACATTTTGGCATGGCGAATCGAAGCTTGACATTAGTCTGCATTGATGTCATCGCATGTCTCATCTATGGCCAGAAGGAGCGTGGCACACTCATGGGGATGGCGATTGTACACCTTCTACCTCCATACTGAAAAAAATCCTCAATAGGGTTGACTCTTCTTATAACTCTTCTTTTTAGGATTTTCATTATAATCTTCATTAAATAAACAGTCTGTCTAAACATTAAAGATAGTCTCATCCAGCATGGTATCCTCGTGATTGAAGGAATCAGAGCCATCTACTAGGTTTGGAGGAATGTATTTGTCATCCCACTGGTCGGAGCTCGGAATCGGTCCGTACCTCACCATTTGTTGCATCATCGACCTCTCCAGAGTCCTAGTGATTAGACGTCTCACACACGGAATCAAACGGTAACCACACAACACCAAATCATACAGGTGAATGCAGCCCACAGCACGGTGATTATAACATTTTTCCATTTTCAAAACATACTATTGAACCACCCAGTCAGTGAGGTATCCACCCCAGAGTTCTTTGCTAACTCGTTAGCCAATGTGGTTAAACCAGCTAGGGCCTTGGTCACTGATCCCATCTGGTGATGTGTTATTAGGAATAAACGTGCAGCAATGAACCCCTATCATTCTACATACCCAGCCCTTTTCTGCCAGATTTGGATAGAAAACACCCTGAAGTTTCGAAAACTGTTTGAATCATGTCTGTGAGTAGAACAGAACTTATGTAGCAGGCGAAACCCCAAGGTCACTCTGTTTTCAATGGTTTCTTATTGGGAATTCAGATTTCTAAGGGACCTTCTTGCAGTTCCTACCGCTTCCACTGGATGTCACCAGTTTTTAGAAATTGGTTGAGGTTTTTCCTTTGTATAATGAAGAAGTAGCCCTGTTCAAAATGAGGGTCACTTCAAGTGTACTGTTAGATAGAGGCGCATGACCAGAAAGCTAGCTACAGTTTGTTTTCTTCCTGTATTGAACACAGATCATCCCGTCTTCAATTTTATCGATTATTTACATTAAAAAATACCTAAAGTTGTATTACAAAAGTAGTTTGAAATGTTTTGGCAAAGTTTACAGGTAACTTTTGAGATATTTTGTAGTCACGTTGCGCAAGTTGGAACCGGTGTTTTTCTGGATCAAACGCGCCAAATAAATGGACATTTTGGATATATATCGACAGAATTAATTGAACAAAAGGACCATTGGTGATATTTATGGGACATATTGGAGTGCCAACAAAAGAAGCTTTTCAAAGGCAAGGCATGATTTATATTTTTATTTCTGTGTTTTGTGTCGCGCCTGCAGGGTTGATATATGTTTTCTCTCTTTGTTTACGGAGGTGCTACTCTCAGATAATAGCATCGTTTGCTTTCGCCGAAAAGCCTTTTTGAAATCTGACACGTTGGTTGGATTCACAACACGTTTAGCTTAAATTTGGTATCTGCCATGTGTGATTTCATGAAAGTTAGATTTTTAAAAGTAATTTATTTGAATTTTGCGCTCTGCATTTTCACTGGCTTTTGGCCAGGTGGGACGCTAGCATTCCACATATCCCAGAGAGGTTAAGGAGGTAATCCCTGAACCCTGTTTGTACTCGGTTCTTCTCCTAACTCTGTGTGTGATCAGCAGTGCTTGTATGTGTTCCTACCTTTTTGCAGTGGGTAACGTAGACCCAAGTAGCTCTCTCAGCTATTCAAACGGCAAAGGCGATGGTTAACAGAACCTGATATGGGCCTTCCCAATGGGGCTGCTTCCAGTCTTTTCTCCTCAATGGTTGAACCACACCCAGTCTTCCGGTTGGATCGAGGGAATCACCTTCTTCTGTAACTCGCCTTTAGGATACAAAAGCTTTGACATACTGGTGTGGTTAACAAACAACCTTCTCATGTGTTCTGCATGTTGTGTTCTACTTCTATGTCTGCCTGTTCTGGTCTGCCTAACTCTGGCATTCGGGTCTACCAAAGACTTTCTCAAACGGGGACAACCCATCTGTATCTGGGGTTATCCTGATTGTCATTAATACTATTGGTAAGCACTGTCCCCAGTTTCTTCCATTACTCATGTATATCTTCCTTAACCTACTTTTAATCGTTCTGTTCATGCATTCAATTAAACCAACGTGAACAATTTTTTATTTTTTTAAAGTCTTATACCATAGCCACAGTGTTTCCTAACCTATCCTACTCAGTATTATACCATTCCTAACCTACTTTACTAACCTACTTTACCTTTACCATCCCCCCTGTTGACACATGGCTTTGCCCATGTGTCAATATTGCCACATATCAAAATAGTGACCTTTGTAAGATTGATAAATTATCCTTATGCCAGACATTATCTTATGGGATTGCTCCTTTCTTTTTCCACATGTTCAATTACTTATGTTATTTTAAATAAGGCCTCCTCACAGCCAGGATCTGGGCCAAAAGTTTAGTTGTACCATAGGTACAATGTCCACCGTCATCCTAGTCTATCCATGCAGTACTTCGTCTACAATGTCCACCGTCATCCTAGTCTATCCAGGCACTACTTCGTCTACCAATTCCACCAATATCTTAAAAACATCTGTGTGGCCCCGTTAAAATAAATCTTGACAATACCAATGACCTGGTTCCCCTTTGCCACACACAACCATCTTATCACGAACCACATAAGCTTTCATTCCCCTTTCAGTTGGGGTAATAACTACTTCAACAAAATCATCACATCTCTTCCTAGCAAATTTACTAAACATGAACTTAAAATAAAAACTAAAATACCTGCCTGTCCTCCTAACTTTTCATATTGTTTTAAAACTAATGGAGCAAACAGTCTTTCCACAAATTAATATCCTAAAACTAAGCAAACCAAAATCTCTTCCTCATTTGATTCCTGCAGACGAGGAAACATATATGTGACATTTTAAAAAAGAAGAGAGAAATACATGAAAAATCATTATTGGTCCAACTCTTTTTCTATAGTGAACCGGTTTCACAAGCTTTCCACGCGCTAATTAACAATCATTTTAAATTTAAAGATAGACTCTTGTGGAATGACCGTTTTTGTGCACCACTCAGAATGGACGGACAAGCGCACAACCTTTCTGTTGCTGATGAAAATAGCCGAAATGTGGGAAAGAAATGTAAAACTAAACTAAAAGAATGGAAAGACAAAGGCAAAGGAAGATCTTACGGGATGCGGGAAAACCCTATACAAATCCTAAGGGTCAAGAAAAAACTGGGTAAAGCTGTCCAAAAGAGGTTAGTGGAAGAACCATATAAAACAATCAAGCTAGCTAGCTATAGAGTACAGTAACTAACATGCATGTTCTGGGATGTCTAATTTGTAACTATAGAGAAAACATATTAGCTAAAGTTCGTTGGCTACTAACTTATACATTATCGTTACAAATGTTATTGCTAGATTATAGAAGAAACATAGCTAGCTACTTTTCTCCATCCACCGGATGATTCGACATGGCTACAGTAGCTAGCTAGTTATATGTAACGTAACACTGTATCCTGTAGGGAAGAGCGTGTTCCACGACGTGCAGAAAGGATTGTGGAAAGTTCACTGATGAGCGCAAACTGCATCTGTTCAACAGTTTCTACACTGTCCCATACGAGAAACAACAAGCGTTGATTCTCTCTGGCTTAGAACAGGTTTGAAATAAGACAAAACTTAATTGCTGATCATAGTGTTAAACGTAAAGATAATGGTTTTCTGAACGTTTTGTAATATTGACCTTAGGGACCTGCATAATGGACATGCATATTGGCACATCACATTGATCCATATTTGCTATGTAGAAGTTGTGCTTGTTTTGATTGAATTAATTTAATTGTATTCTATTTTTGCAGTTATTCTATGGTATGTTCACATTGAGGGCTTCATTTTAAATGAGACTAATATTTCATGACTCAACTTTTAAGAAAAATCATCAGTGCTAAAGTTGATAGACCACCTTTAAATGAACCTCCATACAAATGAATTAACTACATATTGCATTTAAGTTATTTACATGAAGGGCATCTGTACTTGAAAGTACTTAAAACCTCATATCAGGTGTTAAAAAATGACATCTTACAAGAGTCATGCAAAATGTCACATATACTGTTCTTCCACAAACTGAGATCATCACTGGAGATAAACTGTTCTTCCACAAACTGAAATCATCACTGGAGATAAACTGTTCTTCCACAAACTGAGATCATCACTGGAGATAAACTGTTCTTCCACAAACTGAAATCATCACTGGAGATAAACTGTTCTTCCACAAACTGAGATCATCACTGGAGATATACTGTTCTTCCACAAACTGAAATCATCACTGGAGATATACTGTTCTTCCACAAACTGAAATCATCACTGGAGATATACTGTTCTTCCACAAACTGAAATCATCACTGGAGATAAACTGTTCTTCCACAAACTGAAATCATCACTGGAGATAAACTGTTCTTCCACAAACTGACATCATCACTGGAGATATACTGTTCTTCCACAAACTGAAATCATCACTGGAGATATCCTGTTCTTCCACAAACTGAAATCATCACTGGAGATAAACTGTTCTTCCACAAACTGACATCATCACTGGAGATATACTGTTCTTCCACAAACTGAAATCATCACTGGAGATATACTGTTCTTCCACAAACTGAAATCATCACTGGAGATATACTGTTCTTCCACAAACTGAGATCATCACTGGAGATATACTGTTCTTCCACAAACTGAGATCATCACTGGAGATAAACTGTTCTTCCACAAACTGAAATCATCACTGGAGATATACTGTTCTTCCACAAACTGAAATCATCACTGGAGATATACTGTTCTTCCACAAACTGAAATCATCACTGGAGATATACTGTTCTTCCACAAACTGAGATCATCACTGGAGATAAATTGTTCTTCCACAAACTGAGATCATCACTGGAGATATACTGTTCTTCCACAAACTGAGATCATCACTGGAGATATACTGTTCTTCCACAAACTGAGATCATCACTGGAGATAAACTGTTCTTCCACATTCTAAAAATTAAAACGGCAACAATTATTTTATTTTTTTAAATAACAAAAAATATCAATTATTTTTGGAAGATATGGGCATGGTGAATTATTTGTCAATAAAACACCTAATGTGGTACACACAATTAATAATATAAAAATAACTGATTATCTTAAAATGGAAAAATTGACACAGACATGGTTCTTCGTCTGTAGGATTAATTTATTCTTATTCCTTCAGGCTTATCGGTCGCGCAAATGGCAGTCGACAAGTCCCAATATCACACCAAAAATGTATTTTCTTCCCTAACACTATTAACGTCAGATATAATGTCTGCTCCTGCTGCAGTGCTAAATCTACAGTACCCATTTCAAACACTTCTGTCACAGCCGTCGTTCAAGGAAGACCAAGGTGCAGCATGGTGAGCATTCCTTTTCTTTTAATTAGTCAAATGTCGCCAACAAAAACGACCATGAAGCTTACAAGGGCTATAGTGCCCCTAACAAAGACAACTTTCCACAATAACAAAAGGGGGAAAGGCTGCCTAAGTATGATTCCCAATCAGAGACAACGATAGACAGCTGTCCCTGATTGAGAACCATACCCGGCCAAAACATAGAAATACAAAAAACATAGAAAACAGAACATAGAATGCCCACCCAAATCACACCCTGACCAAACCAAAATAGAGACATAAAAAGGATTTCTAAGGTCAGGGCGTGACAACTTCACAGTCTAGTTCCAATAAGTCCTTGCTCTCTCTCTATCTTGCTCTCCTCCTGGCCCCCCCTCATCTTCCTACTACTCCCAAACTATCAAGGTCACTTCGGGCTCAGCATAGTACGGGGGAGCCCTTCTCCGTCTGCCTTTCCTACTATCTGTTTTACGCTCTTTCTCTCTGTTCTTTCTTATGTGTCTTTTCTTTCCCATAACAGTCAGTGTCAAGTATGGTTTCTGTTTCCAAATATTGACTACCTGTCTCACTGTCTCCCTGTTTGCACTCATGGATTTTAGAAAAATCAACATGTCTATGGTAGTAATCTCTAAGATTATTACATAGTTGATGAAGTTTATCTCGATACTCTCAATGATCCTAGATCACCACAGATGCCATATATCCCTGTCAACTTTCTACCATAACATGGGTTAATCTTAAATCAGTCTCATCAATAATTGAATATATGTTGCATAGGTTGGGATCCATTATCTACAGTAATTTGCCATCCCTAAGAACTGTAACATATTTATTTTCATAATTCATTTTAACGCTTATAAAATCCCTGTTTTTCTATCTTCATCTATTTTTCTGCCCTGTTGGCTTAAAATATGGCCTAAATACGTAACATGAGTCTACCATAATTAAAACTTATTCTAGCTAACTTTATAACCTTATTAAACAAAAAAAGACAATACTATAATATCAATTTCACATCCTTGTTGTGTTAAATTTCACACAAAAATATAATCTACATACAACAACAGCTAACTACCTAAGGGAGAATAAAACTTTGCTAGGTTACAAAACATTACTTAAGCAAAAATAGTGGGAGTTTTAAAACAACCTTATAACAATCTTTTATAAACCCACCTTTGCCCCAAAAATAAAATCCAAACCTCAAAGGACCGTATCCTCCCCCATTTTTAACACATCAAATCAAATTTTATTTGTCACATACACATGGTTAGCAGATGTTAATGCGAGTGTAGCGAAATGCTTGTGCTTCTAGTTCCGACAATGCAGTAATATTGGCAAGTGGCAAGATGCAGTAGATGGTATCGAGTACAGTATATACAGTGGGGCAAAAAAGTATTTAGTCAGCCACCAATTGTGCAAGTTCTCCCACTTAAAAAGATGAGAGAGGTCTGTAATTTTCATCACACATACACTTCAACTATGACAGACAAAATGAGAAAAAAATCCAGAAAATCACATTGTAGGATTTTTTATGAATTTATTTGCAAATTATGGTGGAAAATAAGTATTTGGTTACCTAAAAACAAGCAAGATTTCTGGCTCTCACAGACCTGTAACTTCTTCTTTAAGAGGCTCCTCTGTCCTCCACTTGTTACCTGTATTAATGGCACCTGTTTGAACTTGTTATCAGTATAAAATACACCTGTCCACAACCTCAAACAGTCACACTCCAAACTCCACTATTGCCAAGACCAAAGAGCTGTCAAAGGACACCAGAAACAAAATTGTAGACCTGCACCAGGCTGGGAAGACTGAATCTGCAATAGGTAAGCAGCTTGGTTTGAAGAAATCAACTGTGGGAGCAATTATTAGGAAATGGAAGACATACAAGACCACTGATAATCTCCCTCGATCTGGGGCTCCACGCAAGATCTCACCCCGTGGGGTCAAAATGATCACAAGAACGGTGAGCAAAAATCCCAGAACCACACGGGGAGACCTAGTGAATGACCTGCAGAGAGCTGGGACCAAAGTAACAAAGCCTACCATCAGTAACACACTACGCCGCCAGGGACTCAAATCCTGCAGTGCCAGACGTGTCCCCCTGCTTAAGCCAGTACATGTCCAGGCCCGTCTGAAGTTTGCTAGAGAGCATTTGGATGATCCAGAAGAAGATTGGGAGAATGCTATATGGTCAGATGAAACCAAAATATACATTTTTGGTAAAAACTCAACTTGTCGTGTTTGGAGGACAAAAAATGCTGAGTTGCACCCAAAGAACACCATGCCTACTGTGAAGCATGGGGGTGGAAACATCATGCTTTGGGGCTGTTTTTCTGCAAAGGGACCAGGACGACTGATCCGTGTAAAGGAAAGAATGAATGGGGCCATGTATCGTGAGATTTTGAGTGAAAACCTCATTGAAGATGAAACGTGGCTGGGTCTTTCAGCATGACAATGATCCCAAACACACTGCCCGGGCAACGAAGGAGTGGCTTCGTAAGAAGCATTTCAAGGTCCTGGAGTGGCCTAGCCAGTCTCCAGATCTCAACCCCATAGAAAATCTTTGGAGGGAGTTGAAAATCCGTGTTGCCCAGCAACATCCCCAAAGCCCACTGCTCTAGAGGAGATCTGCATGGAGGAATGGGCCAAAATACCAGCAACAGTGTGTGAAAACCTTGTGAAGACTTACAGAAAACGTTTGACCTCTGTCATTGCCAACAAAGGGTATATAACAAAGTATTGAGATAAACTTTTGTTCTTGACCAAATACATATTTTCCACCATAATTTGCAAATAAATTCATTAAAAATCCTACAATGTGATTTTCTGGATTTTCTTTTCTCATTTTGTCTGTCATAGTTTAAGTGTACCTATGGTGAAAATTGCAGGCCTCTCTCATCTTTTTAAGTGGGAAAACTTGCACAATTGGTGGCTGACTAAATACTTTTTTGCCCCACTGTACATATGAGATGAGTAATGTAGGGTATGTAAAAATATAAAAGTGGCATTGTTTAAAGTGGCTAGTGATACATAAAGATGGCAAGATGAGGTAGATGGTATAGAGTACAGTATATACAGTGTGGAGAACAAGTATTTGATACACTGCGGATTTTGCAGGTTTTCCTACTTACAAAGCATGTAGAGGTCTGTAATTTATATCATAGGTACACTTCAACTGTGAGAGACGGAATCTAAAACAAAAATCCAGAAAATCACATTGTATCATTTTTAAGTAATTAATTTGCATTTTATTGCATGACATAAGTATTTGATACATCAGAAAAATAGAAGTTAATATTTGGTACAGAAACCTTTGTTTGCAAATACAGAGATCATACGTTTCCTGTAGTTCTTGACCAGGTTTGCACACACTGCAGCAGGGATTTTGGCCCACTCCATACCTTCTCCAGATCCTTCAGGTTTCGGGGCTGTCGCTGGGCAATTCGGACTTTCAGCTCCCTCCAAAGATTTTCTATTGGGTTCAGGTCTGGAGACTGGCTTGGCCACTCCAGGACCTTGAGATGCTTCTTACGGAGCCACTCCTTAGTTGCCCTGGCTGTGTGTTTCGGGTCATTGTCATGCTGGAAGACCCAGCCACGACCCATCTTCAATGCTCTTACTGAGGGAAGGAGGTTGTTGGCCAAGATCTCTCGATACATGGCCCCATCCATCCTCCCCTCAATACGGTGCAGTCGTCCTGTCCCCTTTGCAGAAAAGCATACCCAAAGAATGATGTTTCCACCTCCATGCTTCATGGTTGGGATGGTGTTCTTGGGGTTGTACTCATCCTTCTTCTTCCTCCAAACTCAATGTTAGAGGTGGCTGTTTAACAATCTGATGGCCTTGAGATAGAAGCTATTTTTCAGTCTCTCGGTCCCTGCTTTGATGCACCTGTACTGACCTCGTCTTCTAGATGATATCGGGGTGTACAGGCAGTGGCTCAGGTGGTTGTTGTCCTTGATGATCTTAGGTGTCCTGGAGGGCAGGTAGTTTGAGAGTAATGTATTAAAAAAAACACTACTACTGGTCAAAAGATAAAACAAAATTTCAAATAACATAATCAAATTAAAATCACTACTCTGAAAAACTACTCTAAAAATGATTGGAAAATAGGAAAATGACTTAGTCAAAGGCAATGCCCTTTCTTTCTTCACATTGGTCCAAATTACAAATATGTCTAAGAACTTCAAACTTCATCATAATTATCAATTTCACTAATTACCTTGAAATCAGTATTGCAAATTACCTTAAATTCTCCATCCAAATAGCTTTCGAATGAGGGTGATCAAACCACAATGGAAAGTCATGATAGAGGTCATAAGTCATACACACCCTTCAAAGAAGTGTTTCTTACTATATTAGACAAATTAAAGAAAAATAGTCAAACATTTCCTACATGTTTTATCCCAGGTTCCCAGAGCATTCCTTTATCAGAAACTTGTTTCAGTCTTCCAGAGATTTGAGACTGGGATGGAGGTTCACCTTCCAACAGGACAATGACCCTAAGCATACTGCTAAAGCAACACTCGAGTGGTTTAAGGGGAAACATTTAAATGTCTTGGAATGGCCTAGTCAAAGCACAGACCTCAATCCAATTGAGAATCTGTGGTATTACTTCAAGATTGCTGTACACCAGCGGAACCCATCCAACTTGAAGGAGTTGGAGCAGTTTTGCCTTGAATAATGGGCAACAATCCCAGTGGCTAGATGTGCCAAGCTGATAGAGACATACCCCAAGAGAATTGCAGCTGTAATTTCTGCAAAAGGTGGCTCTACAAAGTATTGACTTTGGGGGTGAATAGTTATGCATGCTCAAGTTTTCAGTTTTATTGTCTTATTTCTTGTTTGTTTCACAATAAAAAATATTTTGTATCTCCAAAGTGGTAGGCATGTTGTGTAAATCAAATGATACAAGCCCACCATAAATCAATTTTAATTACAGGTTGTAAGGCAACAAAATAGGAAAAATGCCAAGGGTGTGAATACTTTCGCAAGCCACAGTAGCTTCGCACATGGAGATGTCACGCCCTGACCTTAGTTATCTGTGTTTTCTTTGTTATTTTGGTTAGGTCAGGGTGTGACGAGGGTGGTATGTTTAGTTTTTGAATTGCCTACGGGTTTGTGTATGTCTAGGGGTATTTGTATGTCTAGGGGTTTATGTCTATGGTTGCCTAGATTGGTTCTCAATCAGAGGCAGCCGTTTATCGTTGTCTCTGATTGGGGACCATATTTAGGTAGCCATATTCCTTGGGTACTTTGTGGGTTGTTATTCTATGTTTAGTTGCCTGGCTGCACTAGTGTCATGGTTCATTTTGTATAGTTTGTTCAGTGTTCTTTCATCATTAAAAGAAGCATGTACGCTTACCACGCTGCACCTTGGTCTCCTCCATATGACAACTGTGACAGAACAACCCACCATAAAAGTACAAAGCAGCGTGAAAAGGAGGAGCAGCGTATGATGGAGCAGACAGCATGGACATGGGACGGAATACTGGACGGTATAGGATCCTGGACGTGGGAGGAAATACTGGCAGGAGAGGATCGCCTACCATGGAGGCAGGTGGAAATAGCACGGTAGAAACGGTGACGATATGAGGGTACACGGCTAGCACGGAAGCCTGAGAGGCAGCCCCAATAAAAAAATGTGGGGGGTGGCACAAGAGGAGATTGCATGAGTCAGGTTGGAACACACGGTGTCTCCAGTACGCTATTCTAGCCCAATGAGCTCTATTCCAGCTCCTTGCATTGGCTGGGCTAGAATGGGCATCCAGCCAGGAAGGAGGGTGCCGGCTCAGCGCTCCTGGTCTCCAGTGTACCTCCTTGAACCAGGATATCCTGCACCGGCTCTGCGTACTGTGTTTGCACAGCCCAGTGCGTCCTGTGCTGCACCTCCACAGCGCCCTGCATCTAGTGCACCTCCACAGTCCAGTACGTCCTGTGTCTGCTGCCCACACTCGCCCTGAGGTGCGTCACCAGCCCAGTACCACCAATGCCGGCACCACGCACCAGGCCTCCAGTGCGCCTCCAGGGTCCAGTACGCCCTGTTCCTGCTCCTCGCACTCGCCCTGAAGTGCGTGTCCCCAGCCCGTTACCACCAGTGCCGGCACCACGCACCAGGCCTACAGTGCGCCTCGGCAGTCCAGTACGCCCTGTTTCTGCTCCTCACACTCGCCCTGAGGTGCGTGTCCCCAGCTCGTTACCACCAGTGCCGGCACCAGGCCTACAGTGCGCCTCGGGCAGTCCAGTACGCCCTGTTCCTGCTCCTCGCACTCGCCCTGAGGTGCGTGTCCCCAGCCCGGTACCACCAGAAGCGGCACCACACACCAGGCCTACAGTGCGCCTCGGCAGTCCAGAGTGTCCGGCGACAGTACCCAGACCGGAATCTCCAACGACAGGGCACAGTGCGGAACCACCAACGACGGTCCACAGTCCGGAACCTCCAATGGCGGACCCCAGTCCGGGGTCTCCAGCGACGGTCCCCAGTCCAGAACATCCGCCGATGATCCACGCAGCGAGGGTCCCCAGCCCGGGGCCTACGGCAAGGATCCACAGTCCAGAGCCTCCGACGATGATCCACGGGTCATTGCTACAAGAGCGGACTCAGTGTAAAGAAGGGGGGCGGCGTCCAGATACCAGAGCCGCCACCGAGGTTAGATGCCCACCCAGACCCTTCCGTATAGGTTTAGGTTTGCGGGCGGGAGTCCGCACCTTCGGGGGGGCCCTGACCTTAGTTATCTTTGTTTTCTTTATTATTTTGGTTAGGTCAGGGTGTGACGAGGGTAATTTGTTTCGTTTTTGTATTGTCTAGGTTTTGTATGTCTATGGGGTTTTGTATGTCTAGGGGTTTATGTCTATGGTTACCTAGATTGGTTCTCAATCAGAGGCAGCTGTTTATCGTTGTCTCTGATTGGGGACCATATTTAGGTTGCCATATTTCTTGGGTATTTTGCGGGTTGTTATTCTATGTTTAGTTACCTGTCTGCACTAGCCATATTGTTGTTTTGTATAGTTTGTTCAGTGTTCTTTCTTCATTAAAATAAGTATGTACGCTTACCACGCTGCACCTTGGTCTCCTCCATATGACGACCACTTCATCAACAAATATATTCTTATGATGGGTCACAGCAGCATCAAACACCATCACCCTCTAAAAATATATTTTGGTGAGTTATTTTTACAGTATAGTTCCAATATGGTATTGTCAAATAGTAACAGTAATACAGTATATAGTGCTGTACCTGAAATTACTCAGCCAGCAGTTGTTTCACCCGGTCATTGTTTCTTTCAAAGGGCACCAATTAAAAGTGTTTTATAGATAGCTGGTGCCTCTTCAAAAAGTAGCAAATGTTGGTAGGCTGATGGATGCCACATTGGCAAAGGTGTCATCACAGCCATAAGTCATTCCTGGCACACACCATTTCCACCACTGCCCACTCCTGCTGGTCGGTCAGCACACTGCCACGGCCACCACCGTCTTCTGTCAATTCTGAGGGTAGAACAGAGTATACTGTCAATAGATCATACCTTTAGAATACTAACATGTTTTGTGAACTTGACACTAAATATAAGGGTAAAGCATTGTGCATATCCTGCAGACTTGTCCTCATGATTGAATTGACAGTTGATCTTTTCAGATTGGGGTGAACTACTCTGCCAGCCTCTGCCGCAGTAAGGCCTCTGTTTACCACATGGTCAATGACGACGGCACGGACTTCATTAGACAACAGTTCGCTGCCATCTGCCTCCTTCTCTGATGTCCACCTCCTTGACGGGGTCCATGCCCACCTCTTTGATGGGCCCGTTGTCCACGAACTCTTTGATTTCTTCCTCCCTTGCTGTCTGCTCCATTGTGAAAGGAAATGACTTTATATGAAAGGTATTTCTAGATGAAACACTGAGTAGGTTTGGTGAAACATTTACTCTGTGGTTTGTGTTGTACTTGGTCAATTGAAAATGTGCTTAAAGTTAAGAAAAACAGCCTTTTTGATCTGTTTTGAGTTTCGTACTAAGAATTGTGAAATTTTACCACACAATTGTGAACATAGTACAAAAGCGATTAAAAAAAGTGTTCAAAAGGTAAAGATAGAAAGCTTAACTCTAACAATATTACAATAAGGACAATCGTATACCATTTTGTTTTAATTCCCCTACCTCCCTCCCCAACTTAGTTTAAGATATTTACACATGCCAACAGCGCCACCCCCTGGGCACCATTGTTTTTTGAGGAAAGTAAGGTATACTATGGTTGGTTTCATGGGGCAGCAGACAGCCTACTGGTTAAGAATGTTGGGCCAGTAACCGAAAGGTTGCTGGTTTGAATCGCTGAGCCGATAAGGTGAAAAATCTGTTGATGAGCCCTTGAGCAAGGTACTAAATTCGAATTGCTCCTGTAAGTCACACCCCACATTTTGTCAACTTATTCTTTAAAGTTGGAATAGTAGAATACACAAGGTGCAATTTTGAAATTGGGTAGTGGTAGTTCATCAGTTTTCCTCTTGTCATGTAAGTCATTGCATACAATAGAGAAATATTTCCAACTTGTCATAAATGTCCAGATCAACTACCCTATGTCAGCTAACATTTGTTAGCCCATAGATTTCGTTGTAATATTTGAGTCACTCAAATATCACATGAAAACACATTAGACGCGGGATGTTCCCTAGTGATGGAAGTGGAACCTGAGTGAAAAGGTTTGAGAACCCCTGTGCTAACTGACTAAAATGTAAATGCATCTGCTATTAGACTGTTAACCAGAGGAGGGCAGTCACAAGCCTCACAATAGACTGTCAGGGCTAAGGAGGTGAGGGGGACTCAAAGGGAGATTATCATTTGAGCAAAGGACCGTCCTCTCTCCTCCATGACCCGAAAACTGATAAGTGGTCGAGGGGTCAAGGAGAGTGTCAATTCGTTAGTAGGAAAACGGAAGAGTGTCCTCCCCTCCTCGATAGCCACCTTTCATCAAGGATAGTCATGTGTATCCTACCATCACGGAAGAGTTTTGAGATCCGCTACACTCCCCTTTGAATCAGCTGTTATCCTTTTATCTATTAAATGTCTTGCACAGTAGTTACATTTGTTTTGATAGCTTCATTTATTTTGGGATCCAACCCTGTAAACTTCATTTTCCTGATGACGCATGAGTGGAGGAGAGGCTCATTACATACAAGCGCATTTGTTTCCACATTTCCTCTCCTCGCCTCCTCTCCTCGATTACCTTTAACATTTTATCAAAAAGAGGCAAGGGGAGTACAGAGGACGTAGGAGTTAGCAAAGCTAATTGAGAATCTCCAAAGGCAACTTGATTCCAAAGCCTGTCCATGAATTGATTATTGTTGTAAATTGTAATGTTCTAACAAAAGAAATCTGAAAATAACATTAAATCCCATCTAACACTTGTACAACTACCATAAGTGACTTCATGGCACTACAGAATTGAATTTACTCTGTAGCTGATTTGAAAAGGATCTTAAAGCTCTGCTCAAATAGATATTGGCCTGAGTCCCCAAGTAGGCTGGACAGGTCATAGTACTACAACCCCCCTTCCCCCTCCACTCCTCTCTCCCCAGCCTACGGGCTTCCCTTCAGGGCCTTAAGGCCACAGTCCAACACTCTCAGTTCGCCCTATATCCTCTTTATGGCCCAAATCAATTAGCATCTGAGGGCGACCTTCAACTATTTCCTCATGTAATAGGGTACAGGGAAAGCTCTGTCTGCCACAAGTACTGATTTACAGATCTAGCTCATCATAGGACCAGGCCGAAGGGAAGGGAGTGGACAGGAAAAGAGCTCAGATCAGTCCCTAATATAATTAGTAACTACAGGTTTAATATAGATAAGAAAGAAACAGATGATGTATCACACTTTATTGCACTAAGGAACAGTATTACATTGTCATGTTTGTGAGTGTAATGCATGACGACCTATGTTCTGTTCAACCCCTGAATAATTAGATTCCACTGCAGGATTTTGTATCCAATCACCTTTCCACACACATAGTTAGATAGAAACATCTCCCTGTATTCCTCCTGCCTCTGCTGCTGTATTACATACACTGTTTGATGTTCCAGATTGACACCAAGCTTGCGCCAGACACCAACAGTACTTCAGGACCAAGCAAATACAAAATGACATTGAATAATGGGTTCATGCTTCTTCTGTTCAGCTGCTCAGGTGATGAAATGCCTAATGAGTGATGACAGTTCTCTTTAAGATGACGGTTCTTACACAAAAAAATGCAGTGTTAGGTTTGGCAAAATAACTGTATTTATTTTTTACATTGATGCCTATTTAGTGAGTCAGGGATGGCCTGAACAAGGCTTTTATTAACTCTACGTGACAATAAGGCTATAGGCATTGATCATATGTAATAAACAACAAAGTAAAAAATAGTGTAACATTTGTGAAAATTCACAAAAGTCTGTCCTATAGTAGACCCGACTGAAAGAGAAGTTTATTTGTGCTATACCGAAGCAATTACCACATCATGCATATTATACAGAAGGAAACGCATTATCTAATTCCCTCATCTAACATTCAACACATTTACTGTATGTAAAATTTTCTAAACTTAAAGCTTCTGATGCAAAATGCCTCTCAGCAGCCGATACAGCTTAGGGGGGCACAGAGATAAAACACACACCTTAAAGATCATTAGCAATTAATATTTGGGGATTCATGAAGAAAAACAGCGTTAAACACTTGTTTAATAATTCATACTATAAACAAGAAAGTCTCTCACTTCCTTAATAATTTAGACGTAAGCTAATGTTGATTTATTCAGGAAGGTCTCTGCCACCAGCACTGCCTGGAGTTCCCAAATTTGAATTAAAGTAGGACAGTAGCAGGCGAGTCTGTAATAACATTTGTATAATTTTATTATTGCTCTGGGCTCAGTTCATTTCCTCCTCCAGTAGCTGCGTGAAATTGTTTGATTCTGGAAACCGCCTTGAGTCTGCAGCTCTGGGGTTGGAGGGTGGTACAGGAACAGGAAGGAATGCGACACACTCTCTCTCTCTCCATCTCTGTTTCTCTACCTCCCTCTCTCTGTCTGACACGTATACACACACTCACACACACACACACATAAATAACCCTTTGTTATTCGGGGCTTCATAATACTGTTACACTGGCTCACTTAATAACTACATCTGTCTGGAGAATATGATTGATATCCTCACTCACCTTGTCGCTTATGATAAATATTGTGCTATATTTGCATGAGAGAAATGGGAGACTGAGTACAATTGGCATTTATCAGATTTATCAAATAACGCCGAAATTAGGTTTTGTGTTGGTGCACTATTTGAACACATACTTTGCCATTTTCAGTTAACATTGGCCCCAGAATTGATGAAGTTCAACCATTGTCAGTCATTCTAGGATACAGGTTTCTAGAATACATTCCTAGGTTAGAGAGTACACCTCACGTCTAGGATACAGAGTACACCTCACATGCCTAGGATACAGATTACACCTCACGTCTAGGATACAGAGTACACCTCACATGCCTAGGATACAGAGTACACCTCACATGCCTAGGATACAGAGTACACCTCACATGCCTAGGATACAGAGTACACCTCACGTCTAGGATACAGAGTACACCTCACATGCCTAGGATACAGAGTACACCTCACATGCCTAGGATATAGAGTACACCTCACATGCCTAGGATACAGAGTACACCTCACATGTCTAGGATACAGAGTACACCTCACATGCCTAGGATACAGAGTACACCTCACATGCCTAGGATACAGAGTACACCTCACATGCCTAGGATACAGAGTACACCTCACATGCCTAGGATACAGATCATATCATATCATTAGCTCGTAATACCTTACAAAAGCCTAACTACTTATATTGCAAATATAAGTGCCTGGATTTCATATCCTAAGGTTTAATGGCTTACCAGACAGTACCACCATCCAATCTGCAGCAACTGTGTGATGCCATCACGTCAGCATGGACCAACATCCCTGTGGAACTTTTCCGACACCTTGTAGAATACCCTGAAGAATTCAGGTTGTTCTGGAGACAAAGGGGGATCCGACCCGGTATTAGACTGGCCAGTGAGTGTATTTCAAATTAGTGCATGTTATGTGTTCCCCCCTGCCCACTTAGCTAAGTGTTTAAATATTAGGCTACATATAATGAAAATATAATAAAAAAGAGAGAGAAGAGAGAGCCGGCCAGTTCCTTAATGTTTTGGTTGTATAATACAGCCAATGGCTACATTAACGAACTGACCGTCTCTCTCTCTCTCTCCCTCTCTTTCTCTGTTCTATTGAATTCAATATAAAACCTTCTGTGTTTGTCATAGAACGATGCTGGCACTAGTTGATGTGGATAGATTTCCAGCGTTGTGCTACGTTTGACAGTATGCATATCTTGCTGCAGAGAAGTGACAGGCCTTTCAGCAAATGAAATAAGTGGGAAATTGGTGGGACTTTCCCGCCTCCAGTGGCAGTGGCTATGTAATGTAATCCGACACCAGAGTCATTCGTTACTACAGCTCATAAACTAAGACCCACTAGCAGGCTGAAGAGACTGAGAATCAGAATCGAATAAATGTTGATAAAACAATTAAAATACACATACTCCCCGAACAAAAACATGGACCTGCCCATCTGGCATTTGCCAATCTGCCCATGGAGAGTACTTTTCACATGGTCTAGCATAGAAAGTACACCTCACATGTCTAGGATACAGAGTACACCTCACATCTAGGATAGAGAGTACACCTCACATGTCTAGTACAGAGAGTACATCTCATGTTTATTTTGTAGCTCATACAGCAACTTACAGAATGATCATAACGAGATTTGTGATCCTTACAGTTTTGCTACAGTTATCCTTGTTGTTGTTGTGTTGTTATACCTCTCTTGCATTGCAATTTTGTTGATTTGTCAGTGATTGGACTTTCATTTTCCAAAATGGTAATTTACAAAACCCAGACTACACTAACACACAAACAATCAAGTTTAAGCACTATTAGCCTGTGTAGTGCACACCTGAGACCCCGGTGGCTTAGCGACAGGAAGAGGGTGGAGAAGCTCTGATTGGTTTCCTCAGGGCTTGGTTTCTCTCTGTTCCCACCCCCACATTCCCTCACTCCTTCTCTCCCTCAGCCCTTCCTCCTTCATCCCCCATTCCCTCTATGCAGAACAGCCCAAACTCTAGTTTGATGAAACACATTTGTTTGGCTTAACTCTTCCATTGCCATTACTACGGCCAAATCTCGGAGGCCTCAGAGGTGAAACGTGGCCCATCAGCCATTTAGCTAATGAGACGATATATGTAGGACTATGGGACTTCACCGGAGGACCTGTTTCCATTTGGGTCTGGCCTGCACTGCCGTGTTATTAGGGAAACCTTTATTATTGTTGCCCTCTAGTGGGAAACATAATAGGATTACATTTTATTGAAGCCTCCCAGCATTACCCAACCAGCCTCCCTTCTCCTCGTCTCTCCTCTCTTCCTCTTATTGCAGTGTCATTACGTCTTCTGTCCACTGTGGGTGGGGTGGGTGTATGGTTGGTTTTGGGATGGGAAGGAACGGATGTATGGATGAAGTTGTGATAAGATAAGAGTATTCGTGAAGATAGGAGGGGTTCTATCTTCACGAAGTTGTTCAGTCTGTCTGAGCAGTGAGCACCATGCCTAGCATCTATCTGAGGGCTACCCCATTGAATGGTGGTATGCTGCTATGTGTATTCTTTTACTATGATATATCTTGTATATTCCACTATCGAAACTAGAAGTGTGGCCAATTAATTAGGGCCGATTTCAAGTTTTCAAATCTGTATTTTTGGACACCGACTTGACGATTTTTTTTTTATTTTATTTTTTTTACACCTTTATTTAATCTGTATTTAACTAGGCAAGTCAGTTAAGAACACATTCTTATTTTCAATGACGGCCTAGGAACGGTGGGTTAACTGCCTTGTTCAGGGGCAGAACAACAGATTTTTACCTTGTCAGCTCTGGGATTCAATCTTGCAACCTTACAGTTAATGAGTCCAACGCTCTAAACACCTGCCTCTCATTGCACTCCACGAGGAGCCTGCCTATTACGCGAATGCAGTAAGCCAAGGTAAGTTGCTAGCTAGCATTAAACTTATCTTTTAAAAAACAATCAATCAATCATAATCAATAGTTAACTACACATGGTTGATGATATTACTAGTTTATCTAGCGTGTCCTGCGTTGCATATAATAGATGCGGTGCGTATTCGCAAAAAGGGACTGTCCTTGCTCCAATGTGTACCTAACCATAAATAGCAATGCCTTTGTTAAAATCAATACACAGAAGTATATATTTTTAAACCTGCATATTTAGCTAAAAGAAATCCAGGTTAGCAGGCAATATTAACCAGGTGAAATTGTGTTCATTGCATGCAGAGTCAGGGTGTATGCAACAGTTTGGGCTGCCTAATTTGCCAGAATTTTACGTAATTATGAAATAACATTGAAGGTTGTGCAGTGTAACAGGAATATTTAGACTTATGGATGCCAACCATTAGATAAAATATGGAACGGTTCCGTATTTCACTGAAAGAATAAATGTCTTATTTTCGACCATATTAATGACCTTAGGCTCGTATTTCTGTGTGTTATTATGTTATAATTAAGTCTATGATTTGATAGAGCAGTCTGATTGAGTGATGGTAGGCATCAGCAGGCTCGTAAGCATTCATTCAAACAGCACTTTCGTGCATTTTGCCAGCAGCTCTTTGCTGTGCTTCAAGCATTGCGCTGTTTATGACTTCAAGCCCATCAACTCCCGAGATTAGGCTGGTGTAACCATGTGAAATGGCTAGCTAGTTAGCGGGGTGCGACTTGGAGTAGTTATTCACCTTGCTCTGCATGGGTAACGCTGCTTCGAGGGTGGCTGTTGTCGATGTGTTCCTGGTTCGAGCCCAGGTAGGGGCAAGGAGAGGGACGGAAGCTATACTGTTACACTGGCAATACTAAAGTGCCTATAAGAACATCCAGTAGTCAAAGGTTAATGAAATACAAATGGTATAGAGGGAAATAGTAATATAATTCCTATAATCTAAAACTTCTTACCTGGGAATATTGAAGACTCATGTTAAAAGGAACGACCAGCTTTCATATGTTCTCATGTTCTGATTAAGGAACTTAAACATTAGCTTTCTTACATTGCACATATTGCACTTTTACTTTCTTCTCCAACACTTTGTTTTTGCATTATTTAAACCAAATTGAACATGTTTCATTATTTATTTCAGGCTAAATTGATTTTATTGATGTATTATATTAAGTTAAAATAAGTGTTAATTCAGTAATGTTGTAATTGTCATTATTACAAATAAATAAAACAAATCGGCCGATTAATCGTTTATGGCTTTTTTTGGTCCTCCAATAATCTGTATCGGTATTTGCGTTGAAAAATCATAATCGGTCAACATCTAATCGAAACCATAATGAGGGCTAAACAAAAGAGAACATTTTCATACAGATATTTCATTTGTTCTTCATTATAGGTATTACCATCGATGGTAACAATCCCAACATAAGCCAACTGCACAGTTCGCTTTACCAAAACAAGCTAGCTGCTACAAAGCCTTCCTTCAAAAGTTATATATCCCAGTGCCAAAAATACTATGTGATGATAAACTGCAGGCAGCCCTAAACTATACATGGCCGTAGGACAGATTGAGTCAGATTCTAGAACAATCTCAACCCTCTCCCTTTCCAGCCCACTCCCTTACATAACCACGGGCCATTACAGGGGTGTGGTGTGCACAGCAAGAGTCATTAACGTGGTCCGAGGCAACATAACAGCAAGATCTCTCAGTATGTTCTGAATGAGGATAACTATAGCCACTGTGTGATTGAGTTCATTAGAACTATGGGGAGAGCTGGCATCTAACAGAGAGACTGGCCCTAATCATAAGTCATAGAATGATAGAGCCATGGACATTTTGACTGAGGGAAATGGATATCAAGCCATCACTACTCAGTACACACTAGTCTGAACTGAAGATGCAAGAAGAAGCACAAATTAACTTCTCACTGATGACACATCCAGAAGCTACGAGTACTTCACTTATAGTAAACAAAGGATAAATAAATCTTGCGAAGAACCAGAATAATAAAAAGAGAGCCATCTGTCTCAAACAGGGAACAACTGATAAATATATATTAATTGTGAGATACAATTAATATACAGACATAACGAAACCATGGCTTTGTATAACTGTGTCTCAGTTTAATCCTGTTTTCCAGAGAGTTGGAAAGTAACTCAAGCCTCCATACAGTGTATGCATGTATAATAACCACAGGCATGATGTCATCAGGCACTGTCGCCTGGCTGGGTCTGTTTGGGGCGAATCACATCTGCAAGCCATTTCACTAATTTGCCCACCAAAATATAGCTCTGACAGAGCTCTCCTGCTGTTGCTGCTGCAGCAGCTAGGTTCCTTTCCAAGTTAAACACACCCCACAACCACAGTATTAGAACAATGGACTTGTCTTTGGCCCCCGAACACCAAGCAAGCATATTCAAAAATCCCCACTGGCTAGCTGGTTTTCATTTCTACAACATCTAATGCATATCTTGAATACTGAATCGTGAGGGCCCCATTATGACTTGGCTCCATTTGTGTGGAAAATGGGGAACATATACGATTTTGAGGCCTGGGGTGCTCTCAGTTTGCTACAGTTTGTCAGCCTGATGGCAAAGATTTTTTTTTTTTAAATGCAGGAGGACGGGGAAAATAGCAAATGCAAGGCTTGGTGTTTGTGTGCCAGCCGGCAACCTCTGGGGCAAATAACTCCATCGTAACACTTTAATCCTGTGTTTATTTTTTCCCATGGGATACATTGGTCAAACAGTGGAAAGTTAAAAAGGCCACTGTGCTCTGGATGGTCTAAGGATAGCAGGCCCTGGCCCTTCCTCAAAAGCAATCTCTGGTGATGATCTCTGTAGAATGCAATGGGAAGAAGTGACTTGTTTGATCTACAATTTTTTTTGTTTGTTGCAGTTATGGTTTGTGGGGTGTCTGAGAATTCGACCCTCAGAGTTGGTCAGTGGCCAACTTGCTACAGTCGGTAATTTACCCTTGGTACAGCCTGAGGGAATGGCTATGAGTGGTCCTACTATGAGCGATCCTGGATAATGTGGTTCTCTTGTTTCCTAAATTCTTTGTTTTCCATGTCATTTCAGAAAGCCATGACACACACCATCTCATATTGTTCTGAAATCGTTTCAGTAGTTAGAAACAGGTAAGATTGGCATTCCAGAAACATTTTGTTGAAATATAATTAGATCTTTAAGAAATTAAGTTAATTGATTGCACCCAAATTGGCAATTTTAATTTATATGATTCAGATAATATTACCTTAATAGTACCCAACATCTGATTTGGACCAACCTTCTTCCTACCAATGAGTCAGACCTGAGGAATCCCCCCGAAATTGTCAAAAGCCACTCACAGACACCCCACGCCAATCCAACCCCAACAACCAGCATACAGTATCAGTTCTCTAAGTTTGACAAGTAGGATACTGCGGCTTGGAGAATTGCTTCTCCATACTATATAATGTATTTCCTGTTCAGAGAAATGAGTAATTGAAGTCGCTTTATTTACCATAAAGTGCTGTGAAAGTACCAGGTTTTGACCACTAGATGCAGCTGTTTCTGCTATACCACCACAATTTATTTTCATAATGAGCCAAATCTATTGGTTTTCTACCCGAAGTTGCAAAATAAATGTTGTGATATATTTAATAAACACAATAGACCAGCAAAATTGATTAAAAAAAAGTGTGTGGCTGTATAAATCAAATCAAATTGTATTTGTCGCATGCGCTGAATACAACAGGTGTAGACCTTAATGTGAAATGCTTACTTACAAGCCCTTAACCAACAATGAATTTCAAGAAATAGAGTTAAGAAAAGATTTACTAAATAAACTCAAGTAAAAATAAATTTAAAAAGTAACACAATAAAATACATAACAATACCGAGGCTATATACAGGGGGTACAGGTTAGTCGAGGTAATTTGTACATGTCGGTAGCGGTAAAGTGACTATGCATAGATAATAAACAGCGAATTGCAGCTGTGTAAAATTTGATTAATAGTCTGGGTGGCCATTTGATTAATAAGTAGAATAGCAGGAACAGCGGCATCTACTGGTCAAAACCTGGTACTTTCACACTACATTATGTTAATGCATTTCGGATGCTGGGTACTATATTTATTGAATATTATCTGAATCCTATAAATTAAAATGGCCAATTTGGGTGCAATCAATTAGTTTAATTCTCAGAGATCAAATTATATATTTTTTAAAACAATGTTTCAGGAATGCTAGTCGTATTTGTTAATAACTACAGAAACGATTTCAGAACAATCTGAGATGGTGGGTGTCAAATCCTATTTTTTGTGCTTTTGAGGTGGAACAACCCAATGGTATGACCCTCACATCTAGCATGTTTGAGTACATGGAAAACGTTTACTTAAAAGGCACCTGCTTTAACAGAAATATATCTATCTTCAAGCAATACTATTCTTATGACTTTCAGCCATGATGTGTCAAGCACTAGCTACACAACTGTATTCATCCTTTCTTCTCATTAGAGTTTTGAATAGCTTAGTCCAGGAAGGACAGACACAGCAGATGAACATCAACATCATTAGAAATGTCTGCTGCGGTTATGGAGAAATGAACCGCATATTATTCTGAAACCTACGATGGTGAATATATTTGCATAAGCGTGAGATCCTTGTATTCCCCATTCAGAGCAACTAGTGCTTTTAACAGCAGGGGGCGAGAGAGAGAAGATGGAATCATTTTTATTTTATTATTGTGCTTATTTGTAAAGGGGGGTCAACACTGGTGTTAATGTCTATGCAGTAGATGGGGTTCACTGTTGAACATAGTTCTCTCATACTAAAATGTAGAATGAATAAGTTATATCTGGCATGTGCCTCTGTTATAGGGAAAAGCCATGTAAAAGGATATAATTAAAATGATTGTGCATCCAGGTAATGTAAAAATGTCATGTTCTGCATTATATATATAAATCAATGAAAGCAAGAACTTCACTCAGATGGCACAATACCCTTTGCTGTCAATATCCCGCAGTTTGATACTAAAAGCTTAAGAGCCTCAATCGTCCTGAAATTATGCATGGTTGAACGTTTGAAATGAGCTCGTGCATCAGCCCCAGGCGTTGATTCAGACTTGATTGGGGAAAAGCAGGCTGCAAGTGCTTATTTATATAACTACGTCATTTGGGAGGTTGGCCAAAGAAATAATAATAAAAGGAAGTGTCGATTTTCCATTAGAATCCATCGATTTAAAAAAGTTGATTGTAATCAACTAGTTGTGTGATGTACATGCTGTGTCCATTTATGTTTGAGCTCCATATCTTAGACGACACGTTTGGAAGAAAAAAAGAAAGAAAAAAGACTCAACCAACAATCTATATAATTATCATCTGCTGCTGCTTTTCCTCCCTGGCAAAGAAACACTTCATCCATTTGCAGAAATCGCCCGCGGGAATGTTACATCAAAACTAATCATAACGATTAAAATCTGCTTTTCTGTGCGAGAGGAGGGCAATGGGCGAGGATGTTGTATGCCGAAAAAATAGCAAGATATCTTTACACGATTTTATGAAGAAATATAAAATGCAATTTCCAGAAAGGCCGACGCAGTGCTGTAAGTGATCTGCTCTTTAGCTCGGAGTTTTATTGTGGAGATTGGTTTAGACTGGGGTAGAGACATGAGCTAATTGTATCCTGATCTTTGCCTTGAGGGGTTTCGGAGCCCTGGAGCAAGTACTCTCTGTATTTTGTTCTGTCTACCTTAGCCAAGCTATTGCATTTCTCACCGGTGTAGGAAGGGAAGCAGCTCGCAGGCCAAATCGGAGGGAAAGGGTTCTCAAAAAGATACTTTATGCCCATCCATGTTTCAGGTAAGCAGAGAATTATTTGGTTTGCTAATATATCCGAGGCTGGTTTGACTGGGACATTCAAGGCGCAGTCGCTTTTACGCATGTGCCAGGCGATGAGCACCATAGTTCTAACAAGAAAATATTTAACCACTTCCTGGATATTGTTCGGTGTTTTACAACTGTATGTTTGTTAAAGTGCCGACGACTGGCTTCAAATGCTTATTTGTATTTTCACCGAATTGTAGGACCTTCGTTGAGCAAACACCGTAGCTATCCGCCCGTGTGAATTCGCTCCTGGCGCATTCGCCTACTTCAGCCCCAAACACATTATCGTCTCCGTTTTCCCCGTCGGACTTCTTGTCACACTCTTATTACGAACCGAGTTCAGCATTTCGATACAGGCTTTTCCTATATTCGTTTGTCCTAAACCAGTTTCATTTCCTGAGTGCCCCAGATCTGGCTAATGAAAGACGCCATTGTGGAGTAATTTTGCCGGAGGGGATTTCTTATTTTGTAAGACAGGACGTACCTATTCAACACACGTCAATGCAGATTCTGTGAATAATCTCATTGTATTCACCATGATTTTGTAACGAGAACCCTATCTATGTAAGCCAAGACAAAATGTAGGCTACAGTATTTTCCTTTTGCTTCCCATATAGATCTCTTGCGGGGCTGACCTATACCCGTGCGCAGGGAATTCCACGGTACAGACGCGCCACTGCAAATAATTAAACTCCCGGGCGGAAGTCTGGATCTATGTTTGCATCTTTGTAGCTGTGATGTTATGGAGACAAAACATGATATATATGGTTAGTATTATCAGTGTACAAATTCATATTTTACATGGTTTTGTAATAAATTAGCCTGCTAGTATCATATATGGACACAATGAATACACTAATGCAACTTTGAACCTCTACTTGCCATTTGCCAATCTAAATCCAACTATACAGGCTGCTGGTAACAGATTTGTACGGCTATCCTACAAGTTTACACCGATGTTTATGTGCTCCTTTATGACACTCGCTATGTAATTATCTAATTCTAACCAAGACACACTGGTGCAATGCATGTGATTACGTAACAAAATAATATTCTCAACCTTTTAATGCCATAAAGTAAAACGCGCGCAGATGTTGGAACAGTTCCTATTCTTTACTTTTGAGTAAAATGCGTGGCTGTAGGAGCGTTCACTGGAGGGCGCTGTTATGACGAGCAACATTGGCATCTGTGCTTAAAAGGGCACCATGTCTCACATTGCATTTTATAGTGTCCACTTATTTACAGAATTTAGAAGTAAACAGACATGATTTGGATCCCCAATTAGAACTATATCAGTAAGTCATGTTAGCAGCATTTTTCCTCTTATAGTAAATGAAATACATTTCCATTCAGTTACTACTTGAGTAATGTGCTTCACTTCTCATCACACCCGAGAGGAGCTCCAAATGTACAATGGGCACCTTTTAAAAAAAAAAAAAAAAAATTAAAAAAAATGTCCATAGGCAAAAAAGTGGCCACAACTGCCATCCTGTAAACACTTGACTAGTGACTACCTGTGACTTGGCATTTCCAATCAGGCCATTTACACCAAGTGCATAAATTGTTTCAAATTACAAGGTACAGTTGCACTATGGGAAATGAAGGGCTTCTTAAAGGGCTGATGCTACACCCCTTATTGGATTATTACATTAACATTTTTAGGACTTGATGGGAGGTAAAAGATCCTACGGTATTCCTTCTTGTGCATTTAGCCTTATTACATCGTTAACAATGTTTCTTCCTCACACACCATGTAAAGTGTTTGTTGAAATCTGAACACCAAAACGGAGTGCAGTCCGACAACAAAAGCGTTGCTCCATTGTGCCAACTACAGATTTGTTTGAACATGGGGTGTGTAAACAAGGAAGTCACTTGCGACAGCAATTCTAAATTTGTTTAGCGTGTTCTTGTAGTATAAATGTAGGAACTTGTGTAGCAAGGGAACATTGAACCACTGACAAAGGGTAGAGCATGTGTTTTGTATACACGTAGCTATGTGGTCGGCCTAGATTATTCAAAATGGCAACAGGTGGGAAGACTGACTGACTGCAGCAGTTCTGAAAGGGATGAAGGGAATGAGTGTAGTGTGTCAGGCCACACACAGCATTGTGCCATCATGGGATCCGTGTTATTGCGGTGCTTTGCATTGTGTTGCTTGTCAGGTTCTACTGGTGATCTTACCACCTCAGTATTCTGGGTTATAGCTATGCATAATCGTACTGGTGGTCCATGCCACAGTAGACATGAGTTTTAGATTTGTACTGTATGGGTTGAAGGGTGCTCTGACTGTTTGAAGGTAGGAGTAGTTAACCTGAAAAATAATCCACAGGACATGGTTTTAATTTGAGTTAGAACGGAGTACTTGTAGCACAACCACTTCATCCCATCTCCCTCGCTCCATGGCGTGTTCACGCACACACTTTCATGATTCTTAGCAGATTCTCCACTCCATCCACGTTCATGATGACAAGGCTTTGAGGAAAGCCAATTCCAGTGAGCTGGTTTACAAGACTTACTTTCTCCACACACACCATCTCCCACAAATTAGTCGGGGAACAAATTACCTGCATTCTGAGTGTGATCCCACGCACTTTGCTGGCTGCCTTACACAGGTCCCCCTTTTGAAGAGTGGCCGTGTGATTTCTTCCTTTGTTCACCCTGCGGGCCCCTCTGCCTTCTGCGAGAGGGATTCTGGAGTTGAATTTTAAAACTATGCATGGCGGCTGGCTGCCTGCGCTTATCAGCTCGTGCACAAATGAACTGCATGCAAATCAGGGCAGGATCACACACCACAGTGGAGGCCTGCACTCAAAGGCAGGCTTAATTGCTAATTGGGTATCTAGGTGTGACACCCACACTGCCAAAACTGAGAAGTAAAAACGTGGATGTTTTAATGCCAGTTGCGGTTGTTTTTAATTAATTTATTCCATTTTAACTTATTTAAAATGAGTGAATTGGATTTCCTGAACGTTTTGGGGAAACTAACCCAGGAGAGTGTAGTAGTAAACACCAATACTTCCAACCTGAATCTAACATGCAATGTTGGTTTTTGAGATTCTGTTTGATGTACACTATAATAAGAGGTCTGATGTTGTGAATTCAAAGGTATCATATGATCTGTTAATCTTTGGGCATGTTTTATACCTCTTTTTGAAAGTGAAATTGTCATTGCCTGTGTCTCTCTGATTGGCCATTTAGATTAGGTCTAGAAGTGACTTTGAAGTCTGCATTTTTCTGGTATATACCAAAACCATAATGCTTTATACGGGGAGCTGTTTTCTGGGCTGTGTGAGAATGGTAGGTACCTGACTACTTGCAAGAAGGGCACCTGCACATAAGTATTAATGAGATGTGACTAAAGAAAAGCCCATCACAGACACGCCATTGTGAAACAAAGTAGAAATGTATCCACAACAGTGACACATCGGGATCCTGCTAGTTCATGTAAAATGGGTGGGAGGGTCACTGTTTTAATTTGCTCTTAATCTCTACCACAATCTTAACAGCCCTCCTGAATATGACCCATTGTTCTAGGAGAATACTATGTGAGTAAACAGGTCTTTTAGATTGTGTGCTACAGACTAAAAGGGTCTGTGGAAAGGTCAAGCGGTCATCCAGGGTCGCCAAAACACCCTGGGGGCTAGTGTATGTGCCTATTTATAAATATATATATCTGTATTGAACAAAAACAAACTGGTATCTGCTGTGTTGTCATTTGGTTAGTCACTGAATATTCTGCACTGTTAGTGTTACTGTGAGCTTTGTATTTTCATCAAGGACTTGTTGCCAGACTTCTGGAGAAGGTTTAGTTTCTGATTTCAGGTTAGATGGAAAAGTAATGTTCAGCCTTTGTTGGTGCTTGAGAGGCAGCTGGAACAAATGATGACTGGAGGAAATGGAGGGTGAGGAATAGAAAGGGCAAAGGCGACAGCGCAGATCCAGGTATGCGTCGTGGTTTTGGGGAGGTCTAATGTTGAATCTGGAGTTCGATTTATAGGATATGCTACACCTTTTAGCAGACATGCAGTAAATGCGACAATACCTGCTTTTAAAACAGCGACAACCTTAAGAAACCCCGAGGCACTAGAATGCTAATGTTGTCCGGGGCTTTGACTTATCCATACACCATTGCAAAAGCGGCAGTGACTGCCACAGCATCGCTCTTGTGTGTACTGCTGACACCCATTAACGCATCTCCGGAGTCTGCAGGTGGAAACAGACAGCATTTCCAACTTGAAGACTGTTTTTCGTGCGCCAGGTTTGATAATGGACGCAACGGATATCATGGATTTAACGCATCAGAAAACGAGAAAGCGCCCGCGTCCAATCAGTTCTTTGGATGAGTCCGTAGTACACGCGTCCCTGAAACGAATATCAATGCGAACGGCGGAATGCGGGGACGCTCCGTTCATGTACTCAAGAGGTGACCCCTTACCTGCAGCATCACTGAAGCAGAATGATCATTCTGTGTCTTCCTCACCAGCCACAGTTTTGTCAGCGCAGGTAGGCTAACGGAGATTTAGTCCAATTCGTTTCAGCAAACTAGGGTCAAGTTACCTGCGACGTGGCATGGTTGCACTTCATTGTAGGGGCTTTATTTGATGTCTACTTCCTAGTGCCTACCCACCAATAGTGGAAGTTGTTGGATATTTATTTGATGTGAATATCATCAATGCCAAATTGTCTTGTGTATACATTTCCCACATTGATAAAATCGATTCAGCAGAGCAAATATAATTTTACATTTAAACCAGATTTTTTTTTCTATTTAGAAAAAAATGTGTAATTACTACTTAATAAAAAAATATATAACATTACATTTCTCCATCCAATGACATTGTTTCTTATATTGTGTAGAGGGACTTGTTTTCTTTTCTTATTGGCTCAGAGGAGGGTCTTGAACTTGTGGTTGAGAAACTCAATTTGATATGTGCCATTAGAGATATTGCCAGCTAATTGTGTTTTTAGGTTAGCAGGGAACGTTTCTTCTAAATCTTATTACATTATTCAAATCTAGACTGACTATTGCTCTTTTAGTGTGTGTGTGAAATTGCTGTTCCAAATGAATTTGGCTTTGGGGAGATGATTATGCCCGACAGATATGGGGGGGTGTGGTTGGTAACAATCAAGTCAAGGTCAGGAAATACTATGCTAGTGTAACTCAGATACCTCTATTCTCTCAGTCCTGACAGAACTGAAGAGTTGGACCTCAGCCAACTATTTAACCATTTTTTCAGAAAGATGAGAGTATTGTCTGGCCAATCAGAGTCCTGCAATGTTTTTAACTGGTGCACATTTACCAATGGAACATACATATTTACATCCATATAATAAACAGAATTTTCATGGCTTGACTTTTCAGTCTGTGCTGTCCACCATATTGATAGTCATTTGTTGATAATCATTCATTTGTGCTAGGATAACCGTTCCAGCATGTCCAGGCCCATGATCACCAGATCACCAGCATCCCCCTTGAGTAACCAGGGCATCCCGACGGCTGCCCAGCTCACCAAGTCCAATGCCCCTGTGCACATTGACGTGGGCGGACACATGTACACCAGCAGTCTGGCCACGTTAACCAAGTACCCAGAGTCCAGGTAAGCGCATGTGACCACTCCCTATTAATGCAGTTTCTCAATTGCAAATTACTAAACGCATGTCTTTGTTTTGGTACCTATAGGTACAAAACGCAAGTGTTTTCATATATGACCTTTGTATGTTGCTCTAGAGGGGGTTTGGGATAATTCAGAGGTTGAAAGTGAGATGATGAGCCTAGCCCATTATGTCAGCTGTGTTTATCTGGATTAGCTCTCTGACTGCATAATGTCATCATTTGACAGCTCAGAAGTCAGTTTACCCAATCACAATGATTCAGCACTCAAATGGATGAATGAGGTGGGAAAGATTGGATTTGAACACAGGGTTTGATATGACACTTTTTCACATTCAAACTCATATGATTATTAAGGCTATTCTACAATACCCTGATTACTATGCATCATCACAATATTCCCACGCAATACCAAATACAAAATGGCCACCTTTTTTCAAGACCGCCCCAGAGTTATTTTGAGCAGTAAACATTTGCAGGGCTCAAAAGTCCAAACTGCAGACAAAAGCATCTCAGTTATTCTGACAGATGTCCCAGCAGCAGTAGTAAAGGGCCAAAGGGCACGGGGCCATCTGGAGGCAGGAGGGCCACTGCAGCCTCAGGCCGGGCCCCCAGGGCGCCATCCTGCCTCGGGCACCTCTCTACCAGCTGGCCCTGACCCCTCCATCAGACCACAGCATAGCTCTCATCTCATCCATGCCGCTTCATTTCTATATTTATTTTTCCCATTCTATTTCCCTCATTCTCTGTCTGTCCCTCTTCCTCTCTTTCTGTCTGTTTCTTCCGTGTGCGCTCTCACTGTTTTTCTCCCTCCCCTCCCTATATCTCTCCCACTCTTTCTCTGCATGGAGCAGAGTAATGTGTGCATCACTCAACAAAGGTGTGAAAGAAATCAAACACTCCTGAGCTCACCCACATCCAGTGAGTCATAGAATCTGCACATGAGTCACTGTCCTGTAGCCATATTAGGTGATATTTCTCTGTGCTCAAAACCACACCTGGTGTACTGTCAATTCAAAATGTATAGTTCAACTCAACAGTAGCCGTAGTTTGTTTGGCCCTATAACAAATGCTATATTGACGGAAAACCAAATGTCTCTGGCTTTTCTTTCTCTCCCTCTAGAATCGGACGTCTCTTCGATGGCACAGAGCCCATAGTGTTGGACAGTCTGAAGCAGCACTACTTCATAGACAGGGATGGACACATGTTCCGCTACATCCTCAACTTCCTCAGGATCTCGAAGCTCCTCATCCCAGATGACTTCAAAGTGAGTGTCCCTTCCACTGCAATCAATCAGCAAGCCATCACCAGGTCCCAAACGTTCAAGGGAACAAAGTGGACACCTTAGTCATGGGCAACCCTCAGTACTTGTTTTCCCTAGGATTGGTGCTGACAGTTTACATACTGTGTGGAGTTACAAGTTCTGAAAGTATTTAAAAATACAAATAAATGTATACCTGTGTTTCTAGATAAAGTCATCTTAAAACATCAGGTGTTAGAGACCTTAGTTTTGCAGTAGTATGTTCTGTACTGAGGGTCCAGAAGAATCACTCATCCTCACTGTGACACATTTGTATTCTGTTTGCTAGCTTTTTGTGTCATTTAGCCCTAAATTACAAACTTGCCCCCAGAGAAAACAAATCACATTATCTGATGGACTGTCCACACAGTGACTCAATCAGGGGGATAACAGCTAAAATAAGCAAATACTAAAGACTATCCCAAGTTCAGACCAAGGCCAAATTGAAAGCCATAATAGAATATTGAGACATCCTTTGCCTCAGCTTGAATTGTCCTACCCTCACTGACCCATCTCCTCTGTGCTGCCTGCCCCCTGCAGGACTACAGCCTGCTGTACGAGGAGGCCCGGTACTTCCAGCTGCAGCCCATGCTGGCCGAGCTGGAGCGATGGCGCCAGGACCGTGACCTGGCCCGGGTGTCACGCCCTTGCGAGTGCCTGGTGGTACGCGTGGCACCCGACCTGGGAGAGAGGATCACGCTGAGTGGAGACAAAGCCCTCATCGAGGACGTGTTCCCAGAGATTGGTGACGTCATGTGCAACTCTGTCAACGCAGGCTGGAACCACGACTCCACACATGTAATCCGCTTCCCGCTCAATGGATACTGCCACCTCAACTCCGTCCAGGTGAGGGCCGAAGACACCAGACAAGCGTGGCATGGCCACTACCTGTTGTATTCGGCGCATGTGACAAATAAACTTTTGATTTGATAAGGAGACTTCATGTTCACCCAATATGGATGTTGTGTAGTAGGCTAGATACAAATGTTCATCAGTTATGATGAAACCATTGTCTCAGTCAGAGATGCATCAATAAATGAAAGCACAGAGACATTAAATATGTAGGACAACGTTTCCTCATCCTTACTGTATATTGCAGGAAGCTTTTCTCTCTCTCTCATACACAAACCACTCAAGTGGATGCCGTGGAGAGAGGGACCAAGACAGAGAGGGATAGACGGAGAGAGAGGGGAGAGAGAGCTCCATTCAGCTCCCTGGCAGGTTGTCCTGAGGCAGGGCCCATAATTCTGTTTGGTTATTAAAGCACGCTGGCGGTGGGTGCTGTATCTGGGCCTAATGGAGGCAGGGTGTGTGTGGGGGGGACCTTTGTAGTTCTGGCGGGGCTCTGGCCTGGGGCAGAGGGAGAGAAGGGCGTGCTGAGCAGCCCACACTGAACCAAGTGGTACCGAGAGAAAGAAAAGCCCTACTGCTCCCTGGGGCCTCTTTGATGGAATGTGATCCTGCTGCCCTCCGGACACGTCTGCAAGCCTGCAGGATCAGGGACAAATCTACGCACGCGCGCACGAGCAGATGCACACCCGCACAGATCTTCAGTTTCTTGGCACTTTCTCACATGGAATAGCCTTCCTTTCTCAGAAGAAGAATAGACTGATGAGTTTCAGAAGAAAGGTCTTTGTTTCTGGCTGTTTTGAGCCTGTAATCGAACCCACAAATGCTGATGCTCCAGATACTCAACTAGTCTAAAGAAGGCAGGTTTTACTGCTTCTTTAATCAGAACAACAGTTTTCAGCTGTGCTAACATAATTGCAGATGGGTTTTCTAATGATCAATTAGCCTTTTTAAAATGATAAACTTGGATTAGCTAACAAAACATGCCATTGGAACACAAGAGTGATGGTTGCTGATAATGAGCCTCTGTACGCCTATGTAAACTCGGCAACAAAAAAAACCATCCTCTCACTGGCAACTGCGTTTATTTTCAGCAAACTTAACATATGTAAATATGTAAATATTTGTATGTCCATCATAATCAACAACTGAGACATAAACTGAACAAGTTCCACAGACATGTGATGAACAGAAATGTAATAATGTGTCCCAGAACAAAGGGGGAGTCAAAATCAAAAGTAACATTCAGTATGGTGTGGCCACCAGCTGCATTAAGTACTGCACTGCATCTCCTCCTCATGGACTGCACCAGATTTGCCAGTTCTTGCTGTGAGATGCTACCCCACTCTTCCACCAAGGCACCTGCAAGTTCCTGGACATTTCTGGGGGAATGGCCTAGCCCTCACCCTCTGATTCAACAGGTCCCAGACGTGCTCAATGGGATTGAGATCCGGGCTCTTCGCTGGCCATGGCAGAACACTGACATTACTGTCTTGCAGGAAATTGTGCACAGAACGAGCAGTATGGCTGGTGACATTGTCATGCTGGAGGGTCATGTCAGGATGAGCCTGCAGGAAGGGTGCCACATGAGGGAGGAGGATGTCTTCCCTGTAACGCATAGCGTTGAGATTGAGCTTGTCGTCATTGCAGGCAGTCTGATGCTGTGACACACCACCCCAGAACATGATGGACCCTCCACCTCCAAACCGATCTTGCTCCAGAGTACAGGCCTCGGTGTCATGCTCATTCCTTCAATGATGAATGCGAATCCGACCGTCACCTCTGGTGAGACAAAACCGTGACTCATCAGTAAAGAGCACTTTTTGCCAGTCCTGTCTGGTCCAGCTGATGGTGGGTTTGTGCCATAGGTGACAACATTGCCGGTGATGTCTGTCTGGTGAGGACCTGCCTGACAACAGGCCTACAAGCCCTCAGTCCAGCCTCTCTCAGCCTATTGCGGACAGTCTGAGCACTGATGGAAGGATTGTGCGTTCCTGGTGTAAGTCGGGCAGTTGTTTCCATTCTGTACCTGTCCCGCAGGTGTGATGTTCGGATGTACCGATCCTGTGGTGTTACACATGGTCTGCCACTGCGAGGACGATCAGCTGTCTGTCCTGTCTCCCTGTAGCGCTGTCTTAGGCGTCTCACAGTATGGACATTACAATTTATTGCCCTGGCCACATCTGCAGTCCTCATGCCTCCTTGCAGCATGCCTCAGGCACATTCACACAGATGGGAAGGGACCCTGGGCATCTTTCTTTTGGTGTTTTTCAGTCAGTTGAAAGGCCTCTTCAGTGTTCTAAGTTTTCGTAACTGTGACCTTAATTGCCTACCGTCTGTAAGTGTCTTAACGACTGTTCCACAGGTGCATGTTCATTAATTGTTTATGCTTTATTGAACAAGCATGGGAAAGTGTTTAAACACTTTACAATGAAGATCTGTGAAGGTATTTGGATTTTTATGAATTATCTTTTAAAGACCGACAGGGTCCTGAAAAGGGGGCGTTTTTTATTTTTTTGCTGAGTTTAGATATTCCATTTAAAAAATCTGTGTCCAGCTACAATAGTCATTTACAACATTAAATGTCTCTACTGTATTTCTATCAATTTGTTATTTTAATGGACCCCCAAAAAATATACTTTCCTTTCAAAAACAAGGAAATTTCTAAGTGACCCCAAACTTTTGAATGGTAATGTATATCCCTTCATTTATCTTGTCATTCATTTTCTATATTATCTGTTCCTCTCGGTTCTACCATCTCTAATGCCACTCCCTTTCTCTTGTGCTAGACTTGGGCACATGTTGTCAATGAGTTTGTTTTTTATAACTACTTAATACTACCTGCTCTAACATGATATTCAGAGCATTGGTTCTCTGTGTGACGGGAAAACACTTTTTTCTCATTTCTCTTCAGGACAGCTAAATGTTTCTCTGTGTGTAATATCTAAACCGTGTTAGCTATCATGTTACCTCAACACCCCTTCTCTCCTTGTGTCCACCAGGTCTTGGAGCGTCTGCAGCAGCGTGGCTTTGAGATCGCCGGCTCCTGCGGTGGGGGCGTGGACTCATCCCAGTTCAGCGAGTACGTCCTGAGGAGGGAACTGAGGAGGGCAGGCCAGCGAGGAGGGCCTAACTCAAACCGTATAAAACAGGAGCAGCTGGACTAGACCTCCCAGACACCTGGGGCGCTAGACTTTTTTTCGGTGGCAGCCAAGCACTAGACGGGACGCAGCAGAGCTCTGTGGATTCTGGGTATAATGCTGCGCTCATGTGCTAATTTGTACTAGGAAACTCTGAAATGTACTACTTGCTAACTGGTTTAACGTGGCACGTGTATAATTACAACCACTTTGCATGTCGGAAATGTCTGAGTTTCCTAGCTCCGACTAGCACGTGAATGCCGCTTTATTGTTTTGTTTGTCATTAAACTTTTTTTTTTACTTGAAGAACCACAGCGAAAGAGTGACCAAGGCGTGACAGGAGTTTTTTTTTTTTTTTTTTGCCATAAGAAGATACAGAACATTTTGATAAGTTGATATCTCAAGGATATTTGTGATTGTTCATGCCCCGCCCCCATCAAAATATATAAAAAAGGATTAATACTTTCCCAGGGTCCCCAAATAAAGTTTGTTTTAAAACTTTGAACCTACATTAGGTTAGATATGATTTCCATGATTAAGACCATACAACATGTAAATGGTTTGATTGCACATGTAGTGCACGGCCATTCACTAGTTATTTGCAGTTTTTATTTACCCATTGGCATATTTACCAAGTCGAATTGTTCTCCCATACTATAAGAACGTTCACTGTGTTGCTAGCGGCAGACAAACAGTGCTATACATCATGGTGTTGTGAGAAGATCTTGGTTAGCATAAACACCATTATTTTTAACAGAACTGAATGAAACATTATCCACACTCTTATTCACACAGGATGTTAAGTATCGTAATAATACAAATGAAGTGTTTTTACTTTAATCAAAGTTACCTTATTGGATTTTATAATATGAAATATAGTTCACATTAGTATTATCAATATTTTATGTCATAGACCATTCTATACTCACTAAATGAAAATTAAGTAAATTATTATAAATGTCCCTGCATTGCCTCTCTTTTGGGTACTAAAACCTAGAGAACAGAGGTGACTAATTCAGAGGAGCCTCAAGTTCCTATTGAGTGACCTACTGTAAATGATATTTGCCATTGTATGTTTTGTTTTTATACATTGAAATGGACACCTTTTTAACCGGCATAATGTTGCCTCATAAATGACTGAACAGATCAGGCTAATAGTAGAAGAACCAAATCTAAGATTTATTCTTAGGACATTGATGATGTGAAGTTTGATTATCATTAACTATTTCTAACGTGATCTACCTACGCTCCCTAGATTTGAGTAAAGAGGAATGTAGTACTAAAATGTGAAATAAATCTTCAACTGAAGTTGTACTGGTGGCTGATCCATTGTGTGTTGTTATGGTGCAAACAGAGTTTCATTGTACATGATATCATGGAACAGGTGTTGGTTCTTGTATGTTCAACACAAGCAGGCCCACAAAAATCGATTGTTGCTTTGCATTTCATCAATTTCACACACCCTGAAAGGATATCCCTTTAATATAGTGTTTAATAACACTGAGAACATTTTTCCTTAACGTGTTTAATTTGTGTTTTAAGGTTGGTAGCTACATGGAAAATCATTTTAGAATTCTGTTGCAACTCAAGTCAACTAAATAATCCACAATGCAATGCTCTGTCAATGGGCTCGAAAGGCTGGCTAGCGAGGTAGCTAGCAAACGTAGCTTAACACAATAATACCAAAGACCATATCAGCATGTAAAGTAGCTAGTTAGCTGTAAAATTGCCTAAACAAACAATTTATGTGTCTACAATCTCACCATGTTCAACCTGCAGATCGACGTGATTAACAGACTGGAGTCTGACATTTGCAATGGCAGATATACTTTTGAGAAGATGGGGAAACGCTGCCCATGCTACGTCAATGGTGCATTCTGGACGATTCTAGGACAAGGAGGGCTCTCCTTCCAGGAGTGAACGGGAGTCTATTGGGCGCTAGCTAAAATACCCAAAATGAGCACACATTTCGTCAATAAGTTCAACATCACAAATCTTTTCCGACATGTGAGATTAACTTGCTATCTGTAATATTGTATAGCTTTAGAATCGTAAAATTGTATAGCTTTAAAATCGTGACGACGTATACTTTCGATTAAAATAGCCACTTTTCTCGACGTACACTTATTTAGAGAAGGGATTGCGTGACGATAAGTTTAGCAACCGCGTGACGCGGCATGACCACGTGAACACGATTGGTTGACAGTCTGCTGGGTGGTGCGTCTTTAAGTCCCTTCATTCATTGGATTCCTATATCCTTTCTATAATATCTCTGGCAACGACGCCATGCAATGCACCCTGGACTACTGAGGTGGAAAATGTGCAAGACCCTCCGTTAAATTATACATTTCTCGAGGAAGGAACATTGCAAAAATATGATCAATGGCTCATTTGAGAGAACATCCTGCCGAGTTATGACATCGGCCAGTATTGAAATCTGACATGTATGTTAGACGTTTTCGCGATCTAAAAGTCGTATTCCTATTAACTTCCAGTGTAGTGAAGGCGACTTTATCACGCTGCTACCTCATTCCGGACGGATCGCTGCCTGCTTGAACGCCAATAACTCAGATACAAGTGAAACATGAAATGATCCAGGGAATCGATAGAACATCACTCAGATGCACAAAAACAATATAACATTCAAAATGAGTGAACCTTTCCTTTAAGTGAGTGGTTATGAGAATGTTAGTAGGTATCAGGTAAATTTCACCTCCATTCTCCAATGCTTTCAAATCAATTGAAAGTTTATTCGTTGCATACACAGATTAGCAGATGTTAAAGCAGGTGCCACAAAATGTTCGTGTCTAGCTCCAGCAGAGCAGTAAGCATCTAACAGTACAGTACTAACATTAATAATTCCCCACCCGCAAGAAATGAAGAAATGTCAGAGTCCGGAATATAAATACGTGGTGTGTATAGACAGTATGGACAATATTTAAGCAGGAAAATGTATGTACAGCAGTAGTTATATAGGATGAGATATGTTAAGAATACAGCATAGACATATAAAGTGAGTAATCAGATTAATTTCTCAGATCAAAAAAAAATTAAACAAAATAATGTTGCAGGAGTGCTAATCGTATCTGTTTCTAACAACAGAAATAATTCATTATGGAACCATTATTAAAGTGACCAGTGTTCAATGACTATGTACAAAACATAAGGCAGCAGTCTCTAAGGACTCAGAAACCAATAGCATTTGCCACCTCAATGTAATTTGCACACTGTGTTGCCACCAATTTTACATGTAGAATATTTTGAAAAATGTAAATAGAAGCTGTTTTTCAGACGTTCTATCCCACCTGTACAGTCTCCACCTGCTAGATGGTAGCGAGATGAACTGGCCTGACTCAGGTGGCTGAGGTACTTGATGATCTTCTTGGCCTTCCTGTGATACCCGGTGCTGTAGATTTCATGTAGGGCAGGCAGTGTGCCCCGGGTGATGCATTCGGCTGACCGCACCACCCTCTGGAGAGCCCTGCTGTTGCGGGTGGTACAGTTGCCATACCAGGCAATGATACAGACAGACAGAATGCTCTCAATGGTGCATCTGTAGAAGTTTGTGAGGGTCTTATGGGCCAAGCTGAATGTCTTTAACCTCCACTGTTGTGCCTTCTTCACCACGGTGTCTGTGTGGAGGGACCATTTCCGATCCTCAGTGATGTGCATGCCGAGGAACTTGAAGCTTTTGACCCTCTCTACTGCGACCACGTCGATGTGGATGGGGACATACTCTCTCTGCTGTCTCCTGTTGTCCATGATCAGCTCCTTCATTTTGTTGACATGGAGCGAGAGGTTATTTTCCTGGCACCACTCTGCCAGGGCTCTCACCTCCTCCCTGTAGGCTGTCTCATCATTGTTGGTAATGAGGCCTGCCACTGTTGTGCCATCAGCAAACTTGATGATTGAGTTGGAGACTTGTGTGGCCATGCAGTCATGGGAGGGGTTCAGACCCAGGGCCCTAAGCTCAGTGATGAGCTTGGAGGGCACTATGGTGTTGAAGACTGAGCTGTAGTCAAGAAACAGCATTCTTACATGGCTATTTCTCTTGTCCAGGTGGGATAGGGCAGTGTGCAGTGCAATGGCGATTGCATTGTCCGTGGCTCTGTTGGGGCGGAATGCAAATTGTAGTGGCACATAAACTGACTTTGCTTTACATCATGGTGTTGTGAGAAGTGTGAGCTACAAAGGTAATGCTTTGCTTCAGACTCCGAGGCAATACCTGCTCAAGGATTTGTTTTGGGTAGATTGGTGGCTAAATTGGTCTTTACTTTAGATATATTGAATAAAAATGACAGCTCCAGACACGTCCTGACAGTTGTGTTTCCACATGTCTCTCCAGGATCACAATATAAAGTGAAATCCCACACAGAGTGCTGTCATACTATCTTCATTCCTCTTGGCACAATCTCCACTTTTTCCTTTTTCTATGCTTTTCTTTGTATATCTGCGTTCTAAATGGCATCTTATTCCCTACTTTTTACCCTAATTTTTTACCCAGGCCCGTAGGGTTCTGGTCAAAAGTAGTGCACTATAATAGGGTGTCATTTGGGACAGTAGCTAGAGTAGAGTGCATTCAGAAAGTATTCAGACCCCTTGATTTTTATCCACATTTTGTTTACATAACAACCTTATTCTAAAATGGATTGTATAAAAAAACGTCCTCAGCAATCTACACACAATACCCCATAATGACAAAGTAAAAACAGGTTTTTAGAAGAAACTGAAATACCTTTACTTACAGTATTCAGACCTTTTGCTATGATTCTCGCAATTGAGCTTCGGTGCATCCTGTTTCCATTGATCGTCCTTGATGTTTCTACAACTGGATTGGAGTCCACCTGTGGTAAATTCCATTGATTGGACACAGTGGCCGCCATCATTCTTAAATGGAAGAAGTTTGGAAACACCAAGACTCTTCCTAGAGCTTGTCGCCCGGCCAAAAAGAGCAATTGGGGGAGAAGGGCCTTGGTCAGGGAGGTGACCAAGAACCCAATGGTCACTCTGACAGAGCTCTTGAGTTCTTCTGTGGAGATGGGAGAACCTTCCAGAAGGACAACCATCTCTGCAGCACTCCTTATTGGTATTGTGGCCAGACTGAAGCCACTGCTCATGAAAAGGCACATCACAGCCGACTTCGAGCTTGCCAAAAGGCACCTAAAGACTCTCAGACCAAACAAGATTCTCTGGTCTGATTAAACCAAGATTGAACTCTTTTCCCTGAATGCCAATGTCACAACTGGAGGAAACCTGGCACCATTCCTACGGTGCAGCATGGTGGTGGCAGCATCATGCTGTGGGGATGTTTTCAGCGGCAGGGACTGGGAGACTAGTCAGGATCGAGGGAAAGATGAACGGAGCAAAGTACAGAGAGATCCTTGATGAAAACCTGCTCCAGAGTTCTCAGGACCTCAGACTGGGGTGAAGGTTCACCTTCCAACAGGACAATGATCCTAAGCACACATTCAAGATAACGCAGGAGTGGCTTTGGGACAAGTCTCTGAATGTCTTTGAGTGGCCCAGCCAGAGCCCGGACTTGAACCCGATCGAACATCTCTGGAGAGACCTGAAAATAGCTGTGCAGCAACGCTCCCCATCCAACTTGACAGAGCTTGAGAGGATCTACAGAGAAGAATGGGATAAACTCCCCAAATACAGGTGTGCTAAGCTTGTAGTGTCATACCCAAGACTCAAGGCTGTAATCGCTGCCAAAGGTGCTTCAACAAAGTACTGACTAAAGGTTCTGAATACTTATGTAAATGTAATATTTCAGTTTTTTTGTTATGTTTGCGAACATTTCTAAAAACCTGTTTTTGCTTTGTCATGGGGTATTGCGTGTAGATTGATGAAGGGGGAAAAAATACATTTTATAAGGCTGTAAATCTGTATGGTAACAAAATGTGGAAAAACGATTCTAAATACTTTCCGATTGAAATGTATGTCTTCAGATTTTCTTCTGAGTGATTGTTGTAATACTGTGAATTGCTCCTATTGTGCACAACAGGCACACCTCATGCTCTCAACTCTAGTAATTTTCAGGTTTGTTAATAAATTGTAATTACGTTCTATGTGTTTAAGGAAATTGCCAGTGTCACGGAAATACCACCACACATCCCCAAGTTCATATCACAAATTCAGTTTTGCTCCATAAGTAACAATTTAGTCATTTAGCAGATGCTCTTATCCAGAGCGATTTACAGTAGTGAGTGCATACATTTTCATACTGGTCCCCCGTGGGAATCGAACGCAGAACCCTGGCATTGCAAGCGCCGTACTCGACCAACTGATCCATGTTAAGTCTACCTGAAGTGTTGCCATGGGGGTAGCTGACTTACTGAATTAATGATGGCTTTCTGAGACAAAATTTCAGTTTGTGAATTTTCACTTCAGAAGTCTACTCCAAACTAGCATTGGGCAGACAGAGGTACTTTATGTTCACCCCTATGTGATTTTTAGTTTGTACCTGTGGGGCGTTAGACTTGGTAATCAGACCCTGTCCAGCTCTATCTCTTAATTTCCTGAATTCACACTAAGTTGAAAAGGAATTGCAGATGGCCTCCTCTCAGAACACTGCCTGTTGGAGGACAAAGATGAATGGAATTAAGAAACTAGACTCCTAATCTTCTAAAGGACAGGTTTTGAAAAGGAAGATGGGGCTATTTTGAGAGATGCTTGTCCTCTCTCGGTGGTGTCTCCTCTATCTGTGATCATGTCTCTAACTCTAGTGATTACTCCCAGTCATCAAAGGAAGGGCAATGTGGCCGGTAGACACTCCGCTAAGGGCACGGGCCCTCCCCAGGCCTTGCTTACTTACAACTAGTGGTAAGGTCAGTGTATGGACTCTCTCACCTCGCCTCCAAATCATCGCTGGCTCGGCTGCTTACAGTGGCCAGTAATACAAGCTACTGTGACGTGCAGCTAATGAGTGCCCTGGCATACTGTATCTCACTAATGAGAGGATGTACTTTGTCCTAATAATTGTCTCTATTGTCTCTCCTCTCATTTCTCCCCTCCTCTCCCCCTCTCTCTCTGGAAACGGTATGACCCTTACTTTACATAGTACAGGTGCCTTAAACCTGTTTTGAAAAAACCTTGAAGGCTTTTTAATTAAGCCAGTGCGATGATAATTACAAACGGAGCCTTTGGCAAAAACAAGCATGTCTCTCGGCCTCTCTCTCTCTCTCACACACATTCTCTCTCTCAGCCTGAGGAAATAAATTCATACTGAGAGGGGAGTTTGAAGCCTCATAAATAGCTTTATTAGAATATAATGGCCACATTTCGATCCATTTTTTGCTAGCAGGAAAAGTGGTGGTTCGTTTACTTGATGAATGCTGGTATAGTATTTTCGGGCCTTAAATGTCCTCGACTGAACATTCAGAAGAAGTATAATAATGTGACCCAGACTTAGCCCTCACTTGAACTACAGAAAGACAAATCTTACGTCTCCTATTGAAAGGAGACGTGTCACTACATCTGAAATATTGAATAAGAGGCCCATAATTCTTAAAAATTGGTACATATAACACATCTTGTCCCTTGATTTTTAAGATAAAGTTAAGTGTTTTTCATGATATTTGAAAACCCCTTTGATGTGACTAGCCTGAGCTTGGTATTGTTTATATATCAGTCTAGCCTTGAGTTATGGTGCATTTGCGGTGAGGAATTTTAGGCTGGACTATGGTCGCTGCGGGCCGCTTGGCATCCACTAAACACCGAGAGGGAATCATTTATATTCTACTCCAGAGGTAATAGAGGAACATGAGATTGGGAAATAGCGCCAAACTCCACTCTGCCTGTGTGTGGCTCAGGGCATAGAAAAGCCATGCAGATTTAAGGTTGCAGGAGCATATTCAAGCAGTTTTCTGTTCTCATTTTGTATGGTTTCTCAAATCTACCCATATGTATGGTACAATCACTCACCTCTCATTCTGACACACATACTAAATGAAAGGTATATGGTTGGATTATTATGTATTGGAATGTTCACTTTGGATATCTTTTCCCAGTGGTGAAGTCTGACCAACAGAGAACCTGACTAGAGATACCTCTCTCCTCTCTACACCCTGTATTGAAATAGCCTCAAGGCCTTTTTAAGCCACTGAGATCCAAACCTGTATTGAAAAAGCCTCCAGGCCTTTTTAAGCCACTGAGTAATTACAAATGTATCCTTTGGCAACAAAAAACCCCCACCAACTATCAAGGCACAAGGCGAGATCCAAATGCAGACACAGGAGGCAGATGGTCGGAGTCTTACAATGTTTATTAATCCAAAGGGGTAGGCAAGAGAATGGTCATGGACAGGCAAAAAAGTCTAAACCAGATTAGAGTCCAGGAGGTACAGAGTGGCAGACAGGCTCATGGTCAGGCAGGCAGATACAAAGTCCAGAAAAAGGCAAGGGTGAACACTAGGAGGACTAGAAAAAGGAGAATGCAAAAAAGAAGGCGAACGGAAAAAACGCTGATTCACTTGGAAACATACAAGACAACCTGACACAGAAAGACAGAAAACACAGGGATAAATACACGGTAAAATAAGTGACACCCGGAGGGGGTGGAGACAATCACAAGGAAAGGTGAAACAGATCAGGGCGTGACACCAACAAGTCTCTCTCTCTCTCTCTCTCTCTCAAAACATATGTTTACATTACCAAAGCAAGTGAAGTAGATAATAAAAAAATAAACTATGAGAAATGAACAGTAAACATTATACTTGCAAGCCATTTCAAATGTTACATTATGGCTATATGCAGAGTTGTAACAATGTGTAAATAGTTGAAGTACAAAAGTGAAAATAAATCAAGAGAAAAATCTGGGTTGTATTTACAATCGTCTCTCTCTCGCTGACTGCAGGGTGTGCAAAGCTGGGCCACCTGATGCAGAGCACATGCAGATCAGTGAAGGAGGAGTGAGAGAGCGGGGATCTGGTCCTCCTGAGTGGCGCAGTGGTCTAAGACACTACATCTCAGCACTAAAGGAGTCACTACAGACTGTGGTTTAATTCCAGGCTGGGAGTCCCATAGGGCAGCACACAATTGGCCCAGCGTTGTCCGGGTTAGGGTTTGGTCGGGGTAGGCCTTCATTGTCAAATAAAAAATCACATCTGTTGAAGTAAATGAAATGGTCTGTGAGTCCCTGCCAGCAACCTATCAAGATTTTTTTTTGTCCCACAACACACACTCTGACCAGTGGACTAGCCAGCAGACTAGTGCATTTCCATACAGGATTTACCTCAGTGTTTTACCCAAATGACTCAGACCTTTCTGTTTCCATCTACTCAGGCCGGCACCCATGTCTCACTGGTCCATGGCGGACCTGCTCTTACTTGGGGTCAAAGCGTCACTGGTACTTTTCAGGTGTCATTTACATAACACTGGCTAACTGTGATCTTTAACATCTTCTCACAAAGCATTGTTTATTCTGCTCTTCACAAGTCCTCACTGTCAGTCCTAGCTATGGAAACACAATTTCCCTGGTATAACATAAGGCTGTATACACTAGTGGAAAACTGGTGTTAAAGTTGAAAAGCAGCAGTACATGATAAGAATATGTCCTCCCCACTCTCAATGTCACCGTTGCTGCTGTGTCATTCAAGGCCCAAGAACTGACAGGCAGTGGGAAAGAAGGCAATGTACACAACATTTGTGAAGGTGTCGCATGTACATTCTCTGGAAGAGGTGAAGTCAATGAGGTGGGCTGAGTTGTTTGGGCCAGGCACTTCTCCAAAAGCCTGCTGGCGGTCGCCGTACAAGCCGCCAATTGACAAACTGACAGCTAACCTCCAATGGAGGATCATACATGTGGTGCACATAGATCCAAGCATTGGGGTGGGTTGTCCATTTTGTTCTGAATCCAAGACAGGTTAGGATGTTTACTCTGCTTGCCAGCTGGTTTTCGGCTGTGGTTTTATTCTTCCATGCTGTTAATAATTCTAGTACCAAAGTACAGTTTCAGGCACAGCCAACTGGGCAAAAACGGGTTGAATCAACATTGTTTCCACGTCAGTTTTTTCTCTCTCAATGTGATAATGTTGAATCAATGAGGAAAACTGATTAGATTTGAAAAAAGTCATCAACGTAAGGGAATTTTGTCATTTATTCTCCCAAATCCAATGACATGGTGATGTGTCTATTTCACATTGTTGATTTCACATTGAATTTAGTATTAGTTGATAACCAAATCAAAACTAGATGTTGAACTGACGTCTGTGACCAGTGGGAGGGGTGTGGTAGTCCTGCTAAACTTTCTGTCAGGAGTAGCCAAGCTAGCCATCTGGAGGACCAGGAAGAAGTGGCGGCAGGTTGCCAAGCAGTTAATTGCGTTGTTAAGTGTGAACAACAGAGAATAGTTACTACAGGTGTATCTCTCAAACCTGTATTGAAATAGTCCGAAGGCCTTTTTTCCCCAAGCCGACTAGTTGACAAATCTGTCTGTGTCTTTGAGCAAGGCACTTAACCCTAATTGCTTCTGTAAGTTGCTCTGGATAAGAGTATGTGATAAATGTCCAAACTGTATACAGGGACATGCATCTGTGGATGTGGTGGGCATGCGCAAGTGTTTAGTGGCAGCAAGACTGAAGGTGGAGTTTGCTTACTACAGATTGGTGGCAGACCTTAGGCTTTTCATGCATACATGGGACGTCCAGGAGTCGTTGTGCTCTGTTGATGACAAGGGGAATCTGGAGGTGTCCTCTTAAACCCTTAAACGGTGGTGCATAGTTCCTGAGGGTTGAATGTTCATGTACTGTAGGTCTTGACCAAATAAAGGGGATTTTATCATTGTAAAAATTATCTCTTACACACTTACTCTCTCACACTCTCATTCACTTACTCCATTTCCCCTCTCTCAGTTGAGAGTTAATAAGAGCTATACCCTGCCTTTGATTAAATGGTCTAAACCGTACTGTGTTGCTCACCAGCCCTCTAATCCTACCCTTACCTTCCTGCCTTCCACATGGGCAGACTTGCATGTTAGCAGTTGTGCTCTAATGATTCGGGAGAGCTTGCCATTCGAGGGCCACCCATCCATCATTGTGGTAAGGCCAGGGGCTTTATTATAATACAGAGGACAGACGTGCTCTGGGGCTATGTGGGACACAATAAGAGGTCTTTCAACAGACCTATAAATACATGATCTGTCAGAGCCGCTGTCCTGGGGGCGCTCTCAGCCAGGCTCCAGCCCTCCGGTCAGCCATCACTTATGCTAAGATATGCGCTAGCCCCGGGATGAGGCTTAGTTCATTTCAGCCCCCTCATCAACCATCAAGTGCATTCTACCTCCAGCAACGAGAATAAGTAAGAACAAGATGAAAGAAATAATTAATTATCATGGAGGAGAGTAGCGGAACTTTAACAAAACAAACAAATGGATTAGAAACATAAAAAATAAATACAATTGACACTTTTGAGGTAGCATCCAAAGAGTATTATAGTATGTTGAGTTACCAAACCAATAAAGGTCATAGGAGTGACAGGTTGTTTACTGAAGACTAAAAATGCGAAGACTAAGGAAACATCTTCTGAAGTGGAAGACATGGTTTGCAGACCCCCTAGCTTATCATTGATGTGGAAGATGTTAAGATGTGTCCAAGACTCTGAATACATATTTCTGCACCTATGAGTGTGCATCAACTGTAATAACATGGTTTCAGTTGTTGTAAAGAGGTATTTAAACACAGGAAACAGTTGAATAACACTTTCTCCTGTCTATTTCCCCTGTTTGAGATATGTTTTTGGTGATGCTGTGATACATATGCATCTCATCATGCTTTACTGCTATTTCCTGCTGCTCCTCTCCTCAGCTTTGATGAGAATCATCTCAGGTGAGAATCTCTACCCACCGACACCAACACTGTTGCCACCCAGTGAAGATCAGCGATCGGGGAGGGGGCTGTGCTGTTAGCTAGCAGGGAGATTAGTGGTAGGCTGTCACATGTTAGAATAATAAACAGTTGTGCATTTTAACCCTGCATAATTTGCTATCTATCTGTTAGCTATCCTAATGTATTAAAATGTTATTCCCCCTCAGGGATGGAAACCAGTGGCAGATTATGATTATCTCCAGCATGTGGTGAGTGGAAACTCAATGACAGAAACTCCCACTATTCAACACAACAACAGTGATAGCCTGACTGACCAGGTATGGGATGTTTTCACAGACTCAGCCCTAACTTTGTTGTTTTGACCAGTAGCTGTGTTGGGTTTGAACTGTCAACATTGCTGAAGTGATCCAGGCATGTGGCACTAACCTCACCCCATATGTGCAGCTCATGCTTTACCCACTCTACTCTGTAGTCTCTACCCCCACATTTACACCCCAAATCCTACCCATTCCCCTCCAAACCCAACACCCACTCCTCTCCATACACTTGACAGCAGAGCCAGGTAGGGGATAGAGGGATGACATTGGCTGGCATTGGACAGATGTAAGTTTACACCCATTTCTCCTCCATCCCTTTCCCCCACCACCCTCCTCCTTCTCCCCCACTCCTCCCCCATCTCCCTCTTCGCCTTACTCCAGATCTCTCCCCGCCACAGCTGTCTCCCCCTGGCCTAGCCCCCAGGCTTCAGGAGGCTTCCCTGCCTCCCTCTCTCTCCCCCTGCAGCCAAGAAGGAAAAGCAGGGAGAGGAGAAAAATAGAACTTCAGGCACAACATGCAAGGCCATCTGGGTAATCTTGTTCAGAAGGCTTGAGGTGATCGCTGCAATTTACACAGGCAAAAAAAAATAAAACTCAGACCTAATTTCCATACCTACCAGCCTCAAGGAGACAAAATTGAATAAACCAAGAATTAGAAAAGAATTACACTAAAACCAATACAGAATATTCAACACTAGTTGCATTTTGTTCCTTGTAATCCTCCCCACATGCTCCCCAAACCCTGTGTATACTTTCTGATTTATTAAAGAGAAGAACAGTCGGAGAAACATGGAAGCTATGTGGAGAAACTAGCTGCATCCACACAAACGCACACACACACACACACACACACAAATTCAGCCATGATAGTAAAACAATATTTCCGATGAAAGCAAATCAAACAGAAATCCAACACGTGAACGTCAAATTGATTAGTAGGAAAATGCTAAAATGTCTTCAACCGGCATATCTCACAGTCATAACGATATGTTAATTTGCTACTTTATAGCTGAAAGCCGAATTCTGCTTATATAAACCTTGAAACACTGCATTTCTAAAATGTGCCTTAATTTAATGAAGTAAACACCTCCACAAAACAATAAATGCCCCAATTAAAGAACAGACATGAAGAGAAGTGTCTATTTCCTGTTAGAGCCCTGCGGATATATGTACCCAAGCGTGTCTGTGCAGGAGCATATGCATCATGTGCAGCTCGTAAACATCATGCCTTCACGTTTCACATTAGCATATGTGCCTTGCTTGTGATGTAGGTTATCTGGTGCTAGATCCAGGCTATATGTTTGTGAGGATATGTGTGTGTGTGTGTGTGTGTGTGTGTGTGTGTGTGTGTGTGTGTGTGTGTGTGTGTGTGTGTGTGTGTGTGTGTGTGTGTGTGTGTGTGTGTGTGTGTGTGTGTGTGTGTGTGTGTGCGTGTGTGTGATTGTGGTGTTATCAGTGTTATTGTGGATGGATGGATTGTTCAAGGCATTGTGGGTTTGTTGTTTGTGTATGTATCTATGTGTATAATTAAAATAGAGAAATATATGTGTATGCTAATATATGTGTTCGCATCTGCATATTATTTAAACTGTACAACTGTAGTATGTTTGAGTGTGTATGGGCACGATCTGCCTCCCTCTCTGCTCTCCCTCCTTTCTCTCCCTCTTTTCTCCCTGCTCCTTCAACTGTATGTCATCTTGCGGCCTGCCTGCTTCCGTGCCTCGCACCCCTGGGGGGCATCTCCCATCAGGCTTGCTGTGCTTCAATGTGTCCCGACAGACCTGATGTGATCTGAGTGGCTGACGGGTCTGTCCCTGCTGCCCGCTGTCTTTTCTCCTCCCCTCTTCACTCACATGTGCAACTTGCTAAGGAACACACACACATACCAATAAACACACAGATGCACACACACACACAAATGCACTGACAGACAAGCACGCGCGCAGACGCATGTAGAAACCCACATACTGTACGCATACACAAAGACACACACATGCACACACACACACACTGCAATAATGCAGCATGACTTCTGTCTACACCTCCTGTGGAGAGTGCCCAATCAAAATATTAGCATTTTATCTACTTTGATATGAAAGGCTTTGCATTAAGGAGCCATACAGCTTACTGCTGGTCCCATGTGCCTCAGTTGGTAGAGCATGGCACTTGCAATGCCAGGGTTGTGGGTTTGATTCCTACGGGGAACTAGTATGAAAAATGTATACACTCACTACTGTAATTCACTCTACATAAGAGCATCTGATAAATGTCTAAAATATATGAGAAAACCCCCCCACAAATGCTGTACTGAGAGAAGCATGATACTGTAACTCTGGTACATGACAACAGCATTCATTGCCAAACCAACCACCGGTGTGCGTGGCCAAAGAACTCTATTTTCATGTCATCTGACCATAGCACCAGTTCCAATCCAAGTGCCAATGCCTTTTAGCAAATTCCAGGCACTGACATTTGTTGGATGACATGAAAATAGAGCTCTTTGGCCACACACACGAGTGGTGTGTTTGGTGTTGAAAGAAATATGCATAAATAGAAAAGAACCCCATACCTACTGTAAAATGTGGTGGGGGATCTTTGACCTTATGGGGCTATTTTGCTTCTGCTTGTCCTAGGGCCCGTGTTAAGGTCAACGGCATCATGAACTTTACCTAATACCAGGACATTTTAGCCAAAAACCTGATTGCCTCTGCCAGGAGGCTGAATCCTTTCCACAAGTGGATCTTCCACCAGGACAATAACCACAAGTACACATCAAAATCCACAAAGAAATTGTTAATTGACCACAAAATCAACATATGCAATGGACACCTCAGTTTCCGTACTTGAACCCTATTTTAAACCTGTGGATTGAATTGAAGACAGCAGTCCATATGTGCAGATGAAGAATATCAAGGATTTGGAGTTGTAAGGAGGAATAGTCTAAGATCCCTCCTAATGTGTTCTTCAATCTCATAAAACATTTTAGAAAAAGGCTCAGTGCTGTTATCCTCGCAAGGTGAGGTATTGAAAGGTACTCACGGAATCATGGCTCTCTCCGGATATACTGTCCCCGTCCATACAACCAGCTGGGTTCTCAGTACATCCCGCAGACAGGAATAAAGAACTCTCCGGGAAGAAGAAAGGCAGAGGTGTGTTTTATGATTAACTACTCATGGTGTGATTGTGATAACGTACAGGAACTCAAGTCCTTTTGTTCACCCGACCTAGAAGATTTCACAAACAAATGCTGACCGTATTACCTCCCAAGAGAATTATCTTCGGTTATAGTCACAGCCATGTATATTCCCCTTCAAGACAATACCATGACGGCCCTCAAGGAACTACACTGGACTTATATCCTGTGTATAAACTGCATATCCTGAGGCCGCATTTATTGTAACTGGGGACTTTAACAAAGCAAATTTAAGGCAAACGCTACCAAAGTTATATCAACACGTTGCCTGTAGTACTCATGCTTCAAACACTCTTGGGATGGCTACAAGGCCCTCCGCCACCCTCCCTTCGGCAAATCAGATAATGGCTCAATTTTGTTGCTTCCAGCCTATAGACAGAAACTAAAACAGGAAGCTCCCGCTCTCAGGTCTGTTCAACGCGGGTCCGACCAACCTGATTCCACTCTTCAAGATTGCTTCGATCACGTGGATTGGGATATGTTCCGCATTGCGTCAAACAACAGCATTGACGAATACGCTGATTCGGTGAGCGAGTTCATTAGCAAGTGCATTGGCAATGTCATACCCACAGCAACTATTAAAACATTCCGAAACCAGAAACCGTGGATTGATGGCAGCATTCACACGAAACTGAAAGCGCAAACCACTGATTTTAACCAGGGCAAGGTGACCGGAAACATGACCAAATACAAACAGTGTAGCTATTCCATCCGCAAGGCAATCAAACAAGCTAAGTGTCAGTATAGAGACAAAGTAGAGTCACAATTCAACGGCTCAGACACGAGAGGAATGTGGCAGGGTCTACGGTCTATCACGGATTATAAAAGAAAACCAGGCCTGTCGCGGACAGGAATGTCTTGCTCCCAGACAGACTAAACAACCTCTTTGCTCGCTTTGAGGACAATACAGTGCCACTGACACAGCCCGCTACCAAAACCTGTGGACTCTCCTTCACTGCAGCCAACTTGAGTAAAACATTTAAACGTGTTAACCCTCGCAAGGCTGCTGGCCCAGACGGCATCCCCAGCCGCGTCCTCAGGGCATGCACAGACCAGCTGGCTGGTGTGTTTACGGACATATTCAATCAATCCTTACCCCAGTCTGCTGTTCCCACATGCTTCAAGAGGGCCACCATTGTTCCTGTTCCCAAGAAAGCTAAGGTAGCTGAGCTAAACGACTACCGCCCCATAGCACTCACTTCCGTCATCATTAAGTGCTTTGAGAGACTAGTCAAGGACCATATCACCTCCACCCTACCTGACACCCTAGACCCACTCCAATTTGCTTACCGCCCCAATAGGTCCACAGACGACGCAATCGCATCCACACTGCACACGGCCCTAACCCATCTGGACAAGAGGAATACCTATGTGAGAATGCTGTTCATCGACTACAGCTCAGCATTTAACACCATAGTACCCTCCAAACTCGTCATCAAGCTCGAGACCCTAGGTCTTGACCCCGCCCTGTGCAACTGGGTACTGGACTTCCTGATGGGCCGCCCCCAGGTGGTGAGGATAGGTAACAACATCTCCACCCCGCTGATCCTCAACACTGGGGCCCGACAAGGGTGCGTTCTGAGCCCTCTCCTGTACTCCCTGTTCACCCAGGACTGCGTGGCCATGCACGCCACCAACCCAATCATCAAGTTTGCAGACGACACTACAGTGGTAGGCTTGATTACCAACAATGACAAGACGGGCCAAAAGGGAGGAGGTGAGGGCCCTCGGAGTGTGCTGTCAGGAAAATAACCTCACACTCAACATCAACAAAACAAAGGAGATGATCATGGACATCAGGAAACAGCAGAGGGAGCACCCCCTATCCACATCGACGGGACAGTAGTGGAGAGGATAGAAAGTTTTAAGTTCCTCGGCGTACACATCACGGACAAACTGAATTGGTCCACCCACACAGACAGCGTTGTGAAGAAGGCCCAGCAGCGCCTCTTCAACCTCAGGAGGCTGAAGAAATTTTTTTTGTCACCAAACGCATTCACAAACTTTTACACATGCACAATCAAGAGCATCCTCTCGGGCTGTATCACCGCCTGGTACGGCAACTGCTCCGCCCTCAACCGTAAGGCTCTCCAGAGGGTAGTGAGGTCTACACAACGCATCACCGGGGGCAAACTACCTGCCCTCCAGGACACCTACACCACCCGATGTCACAGGAAGGCCATAACGATCATTAAGGACAACAACCACCTGAGAAACTGCCTGTTCACCCCGCTATCATCCAGAAGGCGAGGTCAGTACAGGTGCATCAAAGCAGGGACCGAGAGACTGAAAAACAGCTTCTATCTCAAGGCCATCAGACTGTCAAACAGCCACCACTAACATTGAGTGGCAGCTGCAATACATGTAAAAAATGTATCACTAGCCACTTTAAACAATGCCATTTAATATAATGTTTACATACCCTGCATTACTCATCTCATATGTATATACTGTACTCGATACCATCTACTGCATCTTGCCTATGCCGTTCTGTACCATCACTCATTCATATATCTTTATGAACATATTCTTCATCCCTTTACACTTGTGTGTATAAGGTAGCTGTTGTGAAATTGTTAGGTTAGATTACTGGTTGGTTATTACTGCATTGTCGGAACTAGAAGCACAAGCATTTCGCTACACTCGCATTAACATCTGCTAACCATGTGTATGTGACAAACAAAATTGGATTTGATTTGATTTGATTTCTGAACTTCCCTTCCTATAGGCAGAAACTCAAACAGGATGTACCCATGCTAAGGTCTATTCAATGCTGGACTGACCAATCAGAATCCATGCTTCAAGATTGTTTTGATTACACGGACTAGGGTATGTTCCGGGTTGCCTCTGAGAATAACATTAACGTATACACTGACATGGTGACTGAGTTCATCAGGAAGTGTATAGGGGATGTTGTTCCCACTGTGACTATTAAAACCTACCCAAACTAAAAACCGTGGATGGATGGCAACATTCACGCAAGACTGAAAGCATGAACACCGCATTTAACCACGGCAAGGTGCCTGGGAATATGGTTGAATATAAATAGGGCAGTTATGCCTTCCTTAAGGCAATCAAACAGGCAAAACATCAGTCAGACACAAAGTGGATTCCCAATTCAACGTCTCAGACATGGGACGTATGTGGCAGGGACTCCAGACAATCACGCGTTACAAAAGGAAACACCGATGTCTTGCTCCCGGACAAGCTAAACACCTTCTTCACCTCCTTTGAGGAAACACAGTGCCACTGACGCGGCCCATCCCCTAGGACTGTGGGCTCTCGTTCTCCATGGCCAACGTGAGTAAGACATTTAAGAGGTATAACACTCGCAAGGCTGCCGGCCCAGATGGCATCCCTAGCTTGGTCCTCAGGGCATGTGCAGACCAGCTGGCTGGAGTGTTTACGTACATAATCAATTTCTCCCTATCCCAGCCTGCTGTCCCCATTTGTTTCAAGAAGTCCACCATTGTTCCTGCACCCAAAAAGGCAAAGGTAACTGAACTAAATGACTATAGCCCCTTACGACTCACTTCTGTCATCATAAAGTGCTTTGAGGCAATTTAAGGATCACATCACCTCCGCCTTACCTGACACCCTAGACCCACTTCAATTTGCATACTGCCCCAATAGATCTACAGACCATGCAATCGCCATTGCACTACACAATCCCATCTGGACAAGAGGAATACCAATGTAAGAATGCTGTTCATCGACAGCTCAGCCATCAACACCATAGTACCCTCCAAGCCTCCAAGCTCATCATTAAGCTCTGGGCTGTGAGTCTGAACCCCAACCTGTGCAACTTAGTCCCAGACTTCCTGACGGTCCACCACCAGGTGGTGAAGGAAGGAAACAACACTACTCATGCTCAGCCCCCTCCTGTCCTTCCTGTTCACAAATGACTGCGTGGCCAAGCACGCCTCCAACTCAATCATCAAGTTTGGAGACGACACAAAAGTAGTAGGCCTGATTGCCAACAATGACGAGACAGCCTACAAGGAGGTCAGGGCACTGGCGGAGTGGTACCAGGGAAAATAACCTCTCCCTCAATGCCAACAAAATGAAGGGGTTGATTAGGGAGTTCAGGAGACAGCAGAGAGAGCACGCCCCCATCCACATTTACGGGACCTCATTGGAAAAGGTGAAAAGCTTCAAGTTCCTTGGCGTATACATCACTGACAATCTGAAATGGTCCACCCACAAAGAAAGTATGGTGAAGAAGGTGAAACAGTGCTTCTTCAACCTCCAGAGGCTAAAGAAATTTGGCTTGGCCCCTAAGACCCTCACAAACTTTTACAGATGCACCATTGAGCATTCTGTTGTACCAGGCTGTATCACCGCCTGGTACTGCAACTGCAACGCCCACAACCACAAGGCTCTCTAGAGTGTGGTGCGGTCTGCCCAACGCATCACCGGGGGCACACTGCCTGCCCTCCAGGACACCTACAGCACTCAATGTCACAGGAAGGACAAAATATAATCAAGGACATCAAGCACCCAAGCCACGGCCTGATCGCCCCGCTATCATCCAGAAGGCGAGGTCACTACAGGTGCATCAAATATGGGACAGCTGCCCTACAGTATGTACATAGATATGGAATCAATGGTCAATTTAATGATGGATCACTGGTCACTTTAATAATGTTTACATACTGGATTCTACTGGATTCTAGTCAATCCCATACTGACATTGCTCATCCTAATGTTTATATATTTCTTAATTCCATTCTGTTACTTTTATATACGTGTGTATATGTTGTGAATAGTTAGCACACAAGCATTTTGCTACACCCGCAATAACATCTGCTAAATATGTGTATGCGACCAATAAAATGTATTTGATCTTTGAAAACACAGGTGCCAATAATTGTATCCCTATCTTTTTGAGAGAGAAAAATATGTTACCTTTTTAAAAAAAAAAACTCTTTCTATATTATGTATTAGTCCACAATATAACAAACATTTATTGGAGCATGCAATATAGCTCAGTATTTGTATGATTTATTTTATAGTCTTTTGCTCATCTTTATCAAGGATGCCAACAATTTGGGATCTGACTTTACAGATGTAGGATCTTAATTTGAGCAAGTTTGCTACAGCAGGAAATGTGAAGTATTATGTCTATTGTAATTTATGAACATTTTTGTAGAGGTAATACATTATTCATAAGGAAAAATCAAGTCTGACATTTTTAAGTGGAAACTTCAGAAGCATTTTTAAACCTCAAATACACTACAATTTTACATTTCCTAGATTGCAGAAAGTTCCTCTGCAACAGGGTGATCAAATGACGAACCTACAGTTGTATGTGTGTATGGAAAAACTGAGTGGAGAAAAACAATGACCTCTTGGTTCAGTAGCCCTGTCACACACAGAGGAGCCTGAGGGGATACACAGAGACAGAGGGGGTGGGGGTTGGATTCCATGCGACGAGGGCATCACAATGGGGCTTAGCAACACAAAGATATACCAAATGGAACCTTAAACTGCAGGGAGTTGTATGTATGTTCGGTGTGGAATCTAATTGCTGGGCTCTTACATCTTCTCAGAATTTGATGAAGTGCACTTTCCAATAACGCCGTCACTAATGCTGATGGACTGGACACAGGAAAGACAACACGATTTCCCACAGTCAAGCTTTCAAATACAAGATCAACAACAGTGAGCAGGCTTGGCACTTTAATTAAAAGACAAAGGTTTTTTTAATTGATATTTGGCCACATACTTCAGGCGCCAGTTTATAACGCCTAAAGTACACAGTAATGTTTTCTTGATCAATCATTAACACTCCCAGTGGAGATCTTAGATCACTCTGGCGACATATCTGCCGGTGGTCTTCGGTTTGCTGCATTTCTTTAGGTCATAATGAACCTCAGCAAGGTGGAAATGACTGCTGGAAAGGTTTGGGGAGGAGGCGAGGAGAGGGAGGTGGAATGGGATTGAGGGTAGGAGCGGGATTAGAAGGATCTAGGCGACAGTATCCAGCCCCACAGTGGAGGTGTCACAATACCAATAAAACCAAGCGGTCAAACAGGGAAATGGTTCCAATCATTTTTACACCATATATTTTTCCCAAATGGGGATTTTAGAAACACTTAAAATAAGGGCTGTGTTTCGTCTAGGCTTACCCTGGCATGACGTTTTGATAACCATGTACATCTCTCTCGGACAAAGTTACTTTTATTAATATATTCGTCTCTATTTAATTTCAGATTTGAAAATGCTAGTTAGCATCAAAGTAGATATAATGCAAGACTACAAATCCCTGCAAGCTCCTGCACGTCATCTCTAGCTGACATCTTTGATAACAGGTATTGTGTCAATTTAAAACTTGCAAAACACAATTCACAGAATTGTCCATTTAAAGACATTTTGCCAATTTATTCATCACTACACTGAACAGAAATATAAACGCAACATGTAATGTGTTGGTCCCATGTTTCATGGGCTGAAATAAAAGATCCCAGAAATATTCCGTACGCACCAAAAGCTTATTTCTCATAAATTATTAAACAACATGATCATTACACAGGTGCACCTTGTGATGGGGACAATAAAAGGCACTCTAAAATGTGTCGCTTTGTCACACAACACCATGCCACATACAGTGCCTTGCGAAAGTATTCGGCCCCCTTGAACTTTGTGACTTTTTGCCACATTTCAGGCTTCAAACATAAAGATATAAAACTGTATTTTTTTGTGAAGAATCAACAACAAGTGGGACACAATCATGAAGTGGAACGACATTTATTGGATATTTCAAACTTTTTTAACAAATCAAAAACTGAAAAATTGGGCGTGCAAAATTATTCAGCCCCCTTAAGTTAATACTTTGGCTTCAAACTTCCGGCGCCGACAGAGATGGCCGCCTCGCTTCGCGTTCCTAGGAAACTATGCAGTTTTTTGTTTTTTTACGTGTTATTTCTTACATTAGTACCCCAGGTCATCTTAGGTTTCATTACATACAGTCGAGAAGAACTACTGAATATAAGATCAGCGTCAACTCACCATCAGTACGACCAAGAATATGTTTTTCGCGACGCGGATCCTGTGTTCTGCCTTACAAACAGGACAACGGAGTGGATTCTATGCAGCGACCCAAAAAATGACTCCGAAAAAGAGGGAAACGAGGCGGTCTTCTGGTCAGACTCCGGAGCACCACTCCCTAGCATTCTTCTTGCCAATGTCCAGTCTCTTGACAACAAGGTTGATGAAATCCGAGCAAGGGTAGCATTCCAGAGGGACATCAGAGACTGTAACATTCTTTGCTTCACGGAAACATGGCTCACTGGAGAGACGCTATCCGAGGCGGTGCAGCCAACGAGTTTCTCCACGCATCGCGCCGACAGAAACAAACATCTTTCTGGTAAGAAGAGGGGCGGGGGCGTATGCCTTATGACTAACGTGACATGGTGTGATGAAAGAAACATACAGGAACTCAAATCCTTCTGTTCACCTGATTTAGAATTCCTCACAATCAAATGTAGACCGCATTATCTACCAAGATAATTCTCTTCGATTATAATCACAGCCGTATATATCCCCCCCCAAGCAGACACATCGATGGCTCTGATGAACTTTATTTAACTCTCTGCAAACTAGAAACGATTTATCCGGAGGCTGCATTCATTGTAGCTGGGGATTTTAACAAGGCTAATCTGAAAACAAGACTCCCTAAATTTTATCAGCATATCGATTGCGCAACCAGGGGTGGAAAGACCTTGGATCATTGTTACTCTAACTTCCGCGACGCATATAAGGCCCTGCCCCGCCCCCCTTTCGGAAAAGCTGACCACGACTCCATTTTGTTGATCCCTGCCGACAGACAGAAACTAAAACAAGAGGCTCCCACGCTGAGGTCTGTTCAACGCTGGTCTGACCAAGCTGACTCCACACTCCAAGACTGCTTCCATCACGTGGACTGGGAGATGTTTTGTATTGCGTCAGATAACAACATTGACGTATACGCTGATTCGGTGTGCGAGTTCATTAGAACGTGCGTTGAAGATGCCGTTCCCATAGCAACGATTAAAACATTCCCTAACCAGAAACCGTGGATTGATGGCAGCATTCGTGTGAAACTGAAAGCGCGAACCACTGCTTTTAATCAGGGCAAGGTGTCTGGTAACATGACTGAATACAAACAGTGCAGCTATTCCCTCCGCAAGGCTATTAAACAAGCTAAGCGTCAGTACAGAGACAAAGTAGAATCTCAATTCAACGGCTCAGACACAAGAGGCATGTGGCAGGGTCTACAGTCAATCATGGACTACAGGAAGAAATCCAGCCCAGTCACGGACCAGGATGTCTTGCTCCCAGGCAGACTAAATAACTTTTTTGCCCGCTTTGAGGACAATACAGTGCCACTGACACGGCCTGCAATGAAAACATGCGGTCTCTCCTTCACTGCAGCCGAGGTGAGTAAGACATTTAAACATGTTAACCCTCGCAAGGCTGCAGGCCCAGACGGCATCCCCAGCCGCGCCCTCAGAGCATGCGCAGACCAGCTGGCCGGTGTGTTTACGGACATATTCAATCAATCCCTATACCAGTCTGCTGTTCCCACATGCTTCAAGAGGGCCACCATTGTTCCTGTTCCCAAGAAAGCTAAGGTAACTGAGCTAAACGACTACCGCCCCGTAGCACTCACATCCGTCATCATGAAGTGCTTTGAGAGACTAGTCAAGGACCATATCACCTCCACCCTACCTGACACCCTAGACCCACTCCAATTTGCTTACCGCCCAAATAGGTCCACAGACGATACAATCTCAACCACACTGCACACTGCCCTAACCCATCTGGACAAGAGGAATACCTATGTGAGAATGCTGTTCATCGACTACAGCTCTGCATTCAACAAGATAGTACCCTCCAAGCTCGTCATCAAGCTCGAGACTCTGGGTCTCGACCCCGCCCTGTTCAACTGGGTACTGGACTTCCTGACGGGCCGCCCCCAGGTGGTGAGGGTAGGCAACAACATCTCCTCCCCGCTGATCCTCAACACTGGGGCCCCACAAGGGTGCGTTCTGAGCCCTCTCCTGTACTCCCTGTTCACCCACGACTGCGTGGCCACGCACGCCTCCAACTCAATCATCAAGTTTGCGGACGACACAACAGTGGTAGGCTTGATTACCAACAACGACGAGACGGCCTACAGGGAGGAGGTGAGGGCCCTCGGAGTGTGGTGTCAGGAAAATAACCTCACACTCAACGTCAACAAAACTAAGGAGATGATTGTGGACTTCAGGAAACAGCAGAGGGAACACCCCCCTATCCACATCGATGGAACAGTAGTGGAGAGGGTAGCAAGTTTTAAGTTCCTCGGCATACACATCACAGACAAACTGAATTGGTCCACTCACACAGACAGCATCGTGAAGAAGGCGCAGCAGCGCCTCTTCAACCTTAGGAGGCTGAAGAAATTCGGCTTGTCACCAAAAGCACTCACAAACTTCTACAGATGCACAATCGAGAGCATCCTGGCGGGCTGTATCACCGCCTGGTACGGCAACTGCTCCGCCCTCAACCGTAAGGCTCTCCAGAGGGTAGTGAGGTCTGCACAACGCATCACCGGGGGCAAACTACCTGCCCTCCAGGACACCTACACCACCCGATGTTACAGGAAGGCCATAAAGATCATCAAAGACATCAACCACCCGAGCCACTGCCTGTTCACCCCGCTATCATCCAGAAGGCGAGGTCAGTACAGGTGCATCAAAGCTGGGACCGAGAGACTGAAAAACAGCTTCTATCTCAAGGCCATCAGACTGTTAAACAGCCACCACTAACATTGAGTGGCTGCTGCCAACACCATGACACTGACACTGACTCAACTCCAGCCACTTTAATAATGGGAATTGATGGGAAATGATGTAAATATATCACTAGCCACTTTAAACAATGCTACCTTATATAATGTTTACATACCCTACATTATTCATCTCATATGCATACGTTTATACTGTACTCTATATCATCGACTGCATCCTTATGTAATACATGTATCACTAGCCACTTTAACTATGCCACTTTGTTTACATACTCATCTCATATGTATATACTGTACTCGATACCATCTACTGTATCTTGCCTATGCTGCTCTGTACCATCACTCATTCATATATCCTTATGTACATATTCTTTATCCCCTTACACTGTGTATAAGACAGAAGTTTTGGAATTGTTAGTTAGATTACTTGTTGGTTATTACTGCATTGTCGGAACTAGAAGCACAAGCATTTCGCTACACTCGCATTAACATCTGCTAACCATGTGTATGTGACAAATAAAATTTTATTTGATTTGATTTGTAGCGCCACCTTTTGCTGCGATTACAGCTGTAAGTCGCTTGGGGTATGTCTCTATCAGTTTTGCACATTGAGAGACTGACATTTTTTCCCATTCCTCCTTGCAAAACAGCTCGAGCTCAGTGAGGTTGGATGGAGAGCATTTGTGAACAGCAGTTTTCAGTTCTTTCCACAGATTCTCGATTGGATTCAGGTCTGGACTTTGACTTGGCCATTCTAACACCTGGATATGTTTATTTTTGAACCATTCCATTGTAGATTTTGCTTTATGTTTTGGATCATTGTCTTGTTGGAAGACAAATCTCCGTCCCAGTCTCAGGTCTTTTGCAGACTCCATCAGGTTTTCTTCCAGAATGGTCCTGATTTTTAATGGAATATCTACATAGGCGTACAGAGGCCCAAACACTTTAGCAATTATGTTAGCACAGCTGAAAACTGTTGTTCTGATTTAAAAAGCAATACAACTGTCCTTCTTTAGACTAGCTGAGTATCTGGAGCATCAGCATTTGTGGATTCGATTACAGGCTCAAAATGGCCAGAAACAAAGTACTTTCTTCTGAAACCCGCAAAACACCAGTCTCAACATCAACAGTGAAGAGGCGACTTCGGGATGCCGGCGTTTTAGGCAGAGTTCCTCTGTCCAGTGTCTGTGTTCTTTTGCCCATCTTAATCTTCTCTTTTTATTGGCCAGTCTGATATATGTATTTTTCTTTGCAACTGCCGTAGTCTCTACACTGTGGACTTTGAGACTGGTGTTTTGCGGGTTTCAGAAGAAACCCTGGCCAGTTGAGGACGTGTGTGGCGTCTTTCTCAAACTAGACACTTTAATGTACTTGTTCTCTAGCTCAGTTGTGCACCGGAGCCTCCCACTCCTCTTTCTATTCTGGTTAAAGCCAGTTTGCACTGTTCTGTGAAGGGAGTAGAACATACCGTTGTAGGAAATTCAGTTTCTTGGCAATTTCTTGCATTGAATAGCCTTCATTTCTCAGAACAAGAATAGACTGACGAGTTTCAGAAGAAAGGTATTTGTTTCTGGTTATTTTGAGCCTGTAATCGAAACCACAAATGCTGATGCTCCAGATACTCAACTAGTCTAAAGTTGAACAGTTTTATTGCTTCTTTTAACAGATCAATTAGCCTTTTAAAATTATAAACTTGGATTTGAAAACACAACGTACCATTGGAACACAGGAGTGATGATTGCTGATAATTGGCCTCTGTACGCTGTGGTATCCCATAAGGTCTACCCTGGGGGATGGTAATAGAGGGGAGGTACGTGATGCAACATTGTCTCCCTCTGCTGGGAGTACATGAGATGGGCACCCCGACACGGATAGCTCCAAGTGGAGGTAATTAGGGGAAAGTGCCAACCAGCCGTGGAGGCCAAATAAAAGGAGCACTGTGGCACACTGCGAAGGAGGACTGGGAGAGGCCGACACAGAGCAAAAGCTGAGAAGAAGGACCGAGCCAAACGTGATTTTCTTTGTTATGTTTATTTTATGTCATAGTAAAATTGTGTTTGCAGACTAAAACCTCCCTGTCTCTGTGTTAATCTCTGCACGCTCAAACCAACACCCCACGGTTTACCACATATGGTGGAGAATGCGGTCAACTCAGTAGCTTTGGATAACGTGGGGTCGAGCTTACGGAGATTACCATGGACGAGCTGGTGGCTCAGTTTATCCTAAGCCAGCAGAAGCAACAGGCTCTCCAGGAGCAAGCACTGGGGGAGCAGCACCAACATAACCTCAGACTGTTAGCGGAGGTAGCCCAGTTGAAGACTGGGAGGGCTCAGGAGCCTGGCCCGAATCAGTTCCTGGTTAAGTTAAGGGAGGAAGATGACGTGGATATGTATTTGTGCACCTTCAAGAGGACGGTACAGAGGGAAGGATGGCCCAAGCCCAAGTGAGCCAGCCAGTTGGCACCCTACCTCTCTGGGAAGGCCCAGAAGGCCTACTTTGACTTGAACGCTGACCAGGCCACGAATTATGAGGGACTTAAACGTGAGATCCTGAGCCGTTATTGATTCAGCCTCGCAAGCCGTGCACAACTGGTCCACAACTGGGCCTTTGAGCCCACCCTTTCCCCCGTGCTCAGATGAGCGACCTGGTGCGCCTGACCAAGGACTGGCTACTGACTGACGTACCATCCCTCCCGATGATCGACAAGCTCGTCCTGGATCAATACCTTCGGGCCCTGCCATACAAGATGAAGAAGACGGTGAGCATGCAGATCCCCCAGAACCTGGAGGAATTGCTGACCACTGTGGAAATTCACCAGAACACCCAGGACCTGCTGAAAGGGGTAGAGAGGAGAGAGGGGATGCCGTGAGGGGGACGAACAACACAAAGAGAGTCGAGGGGCTGAAGGGGGCCAGGATGGAACCAGCCGAGGCTGTGAAGCCGGAGGGTGACCCAAACCGACGACTTCGGCGGCTGCTGGACCTAGATCAAAGACGCTGCTATGAGTGCAGTGAGCCGGGGCACCTCACGTGGAGCTGTCCCGGCTGGGAGGAGACCATGACCTCTACCTCCCCCAGCTCTGGGGTAACCCGGATGGCGAGTTATGTCACCTCCAATGGTTCCTGTATGAATCGATGGCATTGACACGAGCACTCTGCTGGACTCCGGCAGCATGGTGACCCTGACCCACACAGGAGGCTCACACAGGAGGCAAAGGATGAACCGGGGGACGAGGAGGTGACAGTGTCCTGTGTACACGGGGACACGAAGAGGTACCCAACGGTGCCGGTGAGGATAACCACCCCAAGGAGGGAGTGCCAGATGCACGGGGGGGTGTTCCTAACCTGCCCGTGTCGATTCTCCTCGGTCGAGACTGCCCTCTCTTCCAGGCATTGTGGACGAAGGACCTCGAGAGGTAGGAAGAAAAGGGAAAAGGACGGTGGTCTGCGCAACCCACTCCACGCCACGAGAGGTGTCCATTAGGCCCGAGATGGACCCGGAGGAGGGAGACGACCCCGCTCCGGCAAGCGAGCTACCATGTGAGGAAGACCTCAGGCTCCCCTTTATGGAGGTGGAGGCCCTAGACGGATCTCCCGACTCGGGAATCCTCACGGGTTAGTTCAGGACGGTCCAGTTAGAAGACCCCAATCTCCAGAATGCTAGGGGCAAGGTGATTGCAGTGGATGGCGTACTGTTACCTGGGGTAAGTGAGTGGCGCTACCCCCACTTCGCCATCAAGCATAATTTATTGTATAAGGTAGTAAAGTACAATGGGGAGACAAAAGACTTGTTACTCATGCCCAGCCAGTATGTTAGGACTGTGTTGCTGCTTACCCACACCCACCTGCTTGGGGCACACCTGAGGATGGAGAAAACCAGGGAGCGGATTAGGAACCGGTTCCACTGGCCCGGAGTCAAGCGCACCATGGAGGACTACTGCCGTAGTTGCCCGGCGTGCCAGATCACAGCTCCAATGGTACATTATAGAAACCCTTTAGTTCCCTTGCCCATTATAGGAGTGCCATTTGAGTGGGTGGCAATGGATCTGGTGAGTCCATTGGTGATGACTGTGAGGGGATACCAATACATCCTGGTAATCGCTGATTACGCCACCCGGTATCCTGAGGCAATCCCGCTACGCATGGGGGCAGCAAAAGGTATCACACGGGAGCTCTTCCATTTATTTAGCAGAGTTGGGTATTCTGCAGGAAATCCTGATGGACCAGGGCACCGTGTTCATGTCTCGTGTGATGAAAGATGTCTGCAATCTAATACAAATAAAACAGGCGAGGACCAGTGCGTACCATCCACAAATGGACGAGCTAGTTGAACGCTTCAATAAGACCCTAAATTTGATGCTGAGGTCTGGGAAGAGCAGCCGACCCCCCTTCGCAGCGTAGTAGAACATGTGGAGGAGATGAGGGAGAGGATGACAGACATTTCGCCAATGGTGAGAAAGCACATGGCAACGTGCCCAGGAGCGTGTCTACAACCGGGGGGCCCAACCACGAGAGTTCCAACCAGGTGAGAAGGATTGTTGCTGGAGTAAACCCCTCCAGCTTTACATGTGAACTTGCTGAATAAATGGCACGCACGAGAGGCGCTGTGCGTAACGTGGACCCAGGCACAGCAGAGCCCGCCCTCTGTTGAAGTTGCAATGGGGGAAGACCTCAGCCCGACCCAACGACAAGAGCTCAGAGAGTTGGTCCAGCAGAATATGGCTGTGTTCTCCGAGGTGCCGGGGCGCACGGATCTCGTGGAAAACTATATCCACACACGTCCGGGAGAAACGGCCATACCGGATACCAGAAGGCCGGAGGGTGGCGTTCCAGCAGGAAATGATGACAATGCTAGAGATGGGGGTACTGGAGGAGTCCCACAGTGAGTGGACTAGCCCTATAGAGCTGGTTCCAAAACCGGACGGAACCGTCCCCTTCTGCAATGACTTCCGGGGCCTGAACAAGGTCAGTAAGTTCGATGCCTACCCCATGCCCTGGGTGGACAAACTGATCAACCGCTTGGGGATGGCGAGATACGTCAGCACCTTGAACCTGACAAAGGGGTACTGGCAGGTGCCGCTGGCAGCGGCCTCCTGGGAGAAGACTGCCTTCTCCACCCAGGGGGGGCTAAACAACTACCGGGATCTTCCTTTGGGCCCCACGGGGCATCATGCGACCTTTCAGCGACTCATGGCCCGTGTCTTGCGGCAGCACAGTGAGTACACGGCTGCTTATTTGGATGACATATTTGTGCACAGTGACAGTTGGGTGTCACATCTTTGTAGGCTACAGGCAGTGGTGGATGCGCTAAGGGATGCAGGACTGACCGCGAACCCCCACAATTGCAAGCTGGGCTATGCCGAGGTGGAATACCTGGGCTATCAGATCGGGAGGGGAAATGTGAAGCCCCAAGAAGACAAAAATCTCTGCCATTAGGGGATGGCCGCTCTCCTGTACCAAGAGGCAGGTAAAGTCATTCCTGGGAGGTCTACCCCGGGGGATGGTAATACAGGGGAGGTACTTGATGTGACGTTGGCTCCCTCTGCTGGGAGTACATGAGCTGGGCACCCCGACACGGATAGCTCCGAGTGGAGGTAATTAGGGGAAAGTGCCAACCAGCCGCGGAGGCCAAGTAAAAGCAGCACTGTGGCACACCGTGAAGGAGGACTGGGAGAGACTGACACAGAGCAAAAGCTGAGAAGAAGGCCCGAGCCAAACCTACATGATTTTTTTTGTTATGTTTATTTTCTGTCATAGTAAAGTTGTGTTTTCCGGACTAAAACCTCCCTGTCTCTGTGTTAATCTCTGCACGCTCAACCTAACACCCCACGGTTTAACACAACGACTATGTAGATATTTCAGAGCCGTTTCCAGCTCCAATATTCATTTACAACATTAACTTCTTGCGTCGAGCCATCCCGGATCCGGGATCGTGAATACAGCCTCAAGCTCATTACCATAACGCAACGTTAACTATTCATGAAAATCGCAAATGAAATGAAATTAATATGCTAGCTCTCAAACTTAGCCTTTTGTTAACAACACTGTCATCTCAGATTTTCAAAATATGCTTCTCAACCATAGCAAAACAAGCATTTGTGTAACAGCTAGCGCAGCTAGCGTAGCATTTAGCGTTAGCATCAGCAGGCAACATTTTCACAAAAAACAGAAAATCATTCAAATAAAATCATTTACCTTTGAAGAACTTCAGATGTTTTCAATGAGGAGACTCTCAGTTAGATAGCAAATGCTCAGTTTTTCCTGAAAGATTATTTGTTTAGGAGAAATCGCTCCGTTTGGTGCGTCACGTTTGGCTGCCAAAAAACCCAGAAAAATCAGTCATCAAAACGCCAAACTTTTTTCCAAATTAACTCCATAATATCGACTGAAACATGGTAAACGTTGTTTAGAATCAATCCTCAAGGTGTTTTTCACATATCTCTTCATGAGCGTTCATTGAAAGCCTCCTCTCTCCTCTCAATCACTGGATGACTGCGTGCAGCTTGTAGATTACGCACCAATTTAGACAAAGGACACCGGACGGACCCCTGGTAAATGTAGTCTCTTATGGCCAATCTTCCAATGATATGCCTACAAATACGTCACAATGCTGCAGACACCTTGGAGAAACGATAGAAAGGGCAGGCTCATTCCCGGCGCATCCACAGCCATATAAGGAGACAATGGAAAACAGAGCCTCAAAAATTCTGCCCATTTCCTGGTTGAAGTTTCATCTTGGTTTTGCCTGTAGCATGAGTTCTGTTGCACTCACAGATAATATCTTTGGAAACGTTAGAGTGTTTTCTTTCCAAAGCTGCCAATTATATGCATAGTCGAGCATCTTTTCGTGACAAAATATTGCGCTTAAAACGGGCACGTTTTTTTATCCATAAATTAAAAGAGCGCCCCCTATATCCAAGAAGTTAACAATGTCTAAACTGTATTTCTGATCAATTTGATGTTATTTCAATGTACCAAAAATGTGCTTTTCTTTCAAAAACAAGGACATTTCTAAGTGACCCCAAACTTTTGAACGGTAGTGTATATTATTGTAAATATTGATCACAATCCCTGTGTATGATCATATATTTTGATACATTGAAGGGTAATATTGTGAAACTATGTTATACATTTATTTACCTCCTGTTTCAGAAAGTGATGTCACTGAGTACTGCCCCTATATATAGGACCTTCCACCGCCACCCGAGATATGGATGCCTGATGAAGACCTAGGGGTTGAAACATTGTTGTAAATAAATATCACCTAGGAGCTTGAGCAGCAGTGTGCAGTGTTTTCCTTTCTGTTTTCCATGAGTTTGCCTACAACCACAGCACCTGTAAAAATTACCTGGATGTGCGTATGTTTATCTTTTGTAAAGATAAAGACTTACCTGTCTAACAAAAAACAGAGGAAGCCTCCAACATAATCTATGTAGAATCAGGAATTCCCCAGGGCAGCTGTCTGGCCCCTTACTTGTTCAATCTTTACTAACGACATGCTACTGGCCTTCAGTAAAGCCAGTGTGTCTATGTACTGTATGCGGATGACTCATCACTATACACGTCAGCTCCTACAGTGAGTGAAATCACTGCAACACTTAACAAAGAGCTGCAGTTAGTTTCAGAATTGATGGCAAGGAATAAGTTATTTCTCAATATTTAAAAAAACTTAAAGCATTGTATTTAATTCACTAAACACTAAACGTCAAGTTGAGGTGACTAAACTGCTTGGAGTAACCCTGGATTGTAAAACTGTCATGGTCAAAACATGTTGATACAACAGTAGCTAAGATGGGGAGAAGTCTGTCCATAATAAATATCTCTTTAACAACACCATCAACAAGGCAGGTCTTAGAGGCTCTGGTTTTGTCGCACCTGGACTACTATTCAGTTATGTGGTCAGGTGCCACAAAGAGGGACTTCAGAAAATTGCAATTGGCCGAAAACAGGGCAGCGCATTAATAATATGCATGTAAATCTCTCATGGCTCAAAGTGGAGGAGAGATTAACTTCATAACTATTTGCTTTTGTAAAAAGTGCTGATTTTCTGAACGCACCGAGGTGTCTGTTTAAACTACCAGCACACAGCACGGACATCCATGCATACCCCAGAAGACATGCCACCAAAGGACTACTCACAATCCCCAAGTCAAGAATAGACTATGGGAGGCACACAGTACTACATGGAGCCATGGTTACACGGCTCAATGCAAGCAGTAGAATCAGATTTAAAAATATATAAAATACACCTCATGGAACAGCGGGGACTGTGAAGAGACACACACACACAGGCACCGACACACATACACATGTTAAGACACGCACTCTACTCACACATACACAATAATTTTGTATTGTAAATATGTGATAGTGGAGAAGTGGCCTGAGGGAACACACTTAATGTGTTGTGGAAAGTGTTATGAAATGTGATGTCATGTAATATTTTAAATTGTATAGAACTGCCTTATTGTTGTTGGACACCAGGAAGAGTAGCCAAGGCAGACGCAAATGGGGATCCTTAATAAATACAAATAAAGAAATACATGTTACCCATTGAGCATGTTTGGGATGCTCTGGATCGACGTGTATGACAGCGTGATCCAGTTCGCATCCATATTTCCAGCAACTTCGCACAGCCATTGAAAAGGAGTGGGACAACATTCTACAGGCTACAATCAACAGCCTGATTACCTCTATGTGAATGAGATGTGCCGCTCTGCATGATGCAAATGGTGGTCAAACCAGAAACTGAATGGTTTTCTGATCCACGCCACTACCTTTTATTTACGTATAGTTGAAGTCAGAGTTTACATACACTTAGGTTGGAGTCATTAAAACGTGTTTTTCAACCACTCCACAAATTTCTTGTTAACAAACTATAGTTTTGGAAAGTTGGTTAGGACATCTACTTTGTGCATGACACAAGTAATTTTTTCCAACAATTGTTTACAGACAGATTATTTCACTTATAATTCATTGTATCACAATTCCAGCAGGTCAGAAGTTTACATACACTAAGTTTAATGTGCCTTTAAACAGCATGGAAAATTCCAGAAAATTATATCATGGCTTTAGAAGCTTCTGAGAGGCTAATTGACATAATTTGAGTCAATTGGAGGTGTACCTGTGGATGTATTTCAAGGCCTATCTTCAAACTCAGTGCCTTTTTGCTTGACATCATGGGAAAATTTTAAAAAACTCAGCCAAGACCGCAGAAAGACAATTGTAGACCTCCACAAGTCTAGTTCATCCTTGGGAGCAATTTCCAAATGCCTGAAGGTACCACGTTCATCTGTACAAACAATAGTACGCAAGTATAAACACCATGGAACCACGCAGCCGTCATACTGCTCAGGATGGAGACGCGTTCTGTATCCTAGAGATGAACATACTTTGATGCGAAAAGTGCAAATCAATCCCAGAACAACAGCAAAGGACCTTGTGAAGATGCTGGAGGAAACCGGTACAAAAGTATCTATATCCACAATAAAAAGAGTCGTATATCGACATAACCTGAAAGGCTGCTCAGCAAGGAAGAAGCCACTGCTCCAAAACCGCCATAAAAAAGCCAGACTACGGTTTGCAACTGCACATGGGGACAAATATTGTACTTTTTGGAGAAATGTCCTCTGGTTTGATGAAACAAAAATGTAACTGTTTGACCATAATGACCATTGTTATGTTTGGAGGAAAAAAGGGGATGCTTGCAAGCCGAAGAACACCATCCCAACCGTGAAGCACGGGGGTGGCAGCATCATTTTGTAGGGGTGCTTTGCTGCAGGAGGGACTGGTGCACTTCACAAAATAGATGACATCACGAGGCAGGAAAATTATGTGGCTATATTGAAGCAACATCTCAAGACATCAGTCAGGAAGTTAAAGCATGGTCGCAAATGGGTCTTCCAAATGGACAATGACCCCAAGCATACTTCCAAAGTTGTTGCAAAATGGCTTAAGAACAACAAAATCAAGGTATGGGAGTGGCCATCACAAGACCTCAATCCGATAGAAAATCTGTGGGCAGAACTGAAAAAGCGTGTGCATGCAAGGAGGCCTACAAACCTGACTCAGTTACACCAGCTCTGTCAGGAGGAATTGGCCAAAATTCACCCAACTTATTGTGGGAAGCTTGTAGAAGGCTACCCGTTTCGTTTGACCCAAGTTAAACAATTTAAAGGCAATGCTACCAAATACTAATTGAGTGTATGTAAACTTCTGACCCACTGGGAATGTGATCGAATAAATAAAAGCTGAAATAAATCATTCTCTCTACTATTATTCTGACATTTCACAATAAAGTGGTGATCCTAACTGGCCTAAGACAGGGAATTTTTATTAGGTTTAAATGTCAGGAATTGTGAAAAACGGAGTTTAAATGTACTTTGCTAAGGTGTATGTAAACTTCCGACTTCAACTGTATCTGTGATCAACAGTTGCATATCTGTATTCCCAGTCGTGTGAAATCCATAGATTAGGGCCTAATTTATGTATTTAAATTTACTGATTTCTTTATACTGTATGAACTGTAACTCAGTAGAATATTTGAAAATGTTGCATGTTGCATTTATATTTTTGTTCAGTACACATTTAGCTAACATTAGATAGTTAATCCAGAGAATTCTTACCTTTGCCTCGATTCGGCAGTCTCGTCCAGATCATCATGGCATTTGTAGATTAGTATGATAGCCACATTAGAAGCTAATTAGAATTTTATTTTTAGGGGGCAAATATGGGCGAATATTTTGATAAATATCAACCTTGTTCTAGAGAGATTTACACAGTTATAAGAAAGTTATGGCATGAAACGTCACAAAAAAACACAACCCTTATTTGAAGTTTTTCTAAAAAAAACAATGGGAAAATTACCTGTGGAAAAATTATTGGAACCATTTCCCTGTTTGACCGCTAGGTTTTATGGGGATTATGACTCATACTGTGGTAGTCTATTACCCAGTATTTTCCTGCCCATTCAAACAGAAAGAGAGATCATCTACTTGTGCTCAGTAAAAGGTACAAACATGCCAGGTGCTTCCACTCAGTCATTTGGTCCCTGTGACAAGCCTGAAAGTGGTGCCTATGTGAATAATGTCCAATTTTACTCCACTTGTGGTTATGTGAGCTGTTGTATTATGATAATGATGATGAATCTACTTGGCTACAGGGGTTGATCATTTCTGACATAGTGTTCTGACACATTGTCAGCCATGCCGTAAACCCATTCCTTGACGGTCCATGGACGTGGACTCCATTTTGGAGGGCACAGACGACCTTCCAGTTTTCCCTGACTCTACAGAGAGGTAGTGGAGGGAAGGGAGGGGTAGAGGTGGGGTGGGGTGAAAGCAGAGCCATATATTTAAAGAGTTAGACCAACATTTAAAAACATTCTAGACATTCAGTTACATAGCATAGCACCTCAATGTCCAAAATCTCTAAATACTTGGCTCTGGGTGGAAGGTACGGGGTCGACAGATCAGGGGTCATGTGAGTCACATGACCACCCTCGGGGGTTTGAGAAGGGGAGAGAGGCAATCACAGCAGCAAGATTTGTGACCTGTTGCCACAAGAAAAGGGCAACCAGTGAAGAACAAACACAATTGTAAATACAACTCGTTTATTTATTTTCCCTTTTTTAATTTAACTATTTGCACATCGTTAAAACACTATATAGACATAATGTGACATTTGAAATGTCTTTATTCTTTTGGAACTTTTGTGTAATGCAGGCCTGGGCAAAGGCCGGCCCCGGGGCCGTATGCGGCCTGCCACCTGATTCAATACGGCCCGTGGAATCATGCTCAGATCACATAAAGAATTTGCGATAGTAAAGTTTTGAAAAACATATTTGTTATTCAAATGAAAAGCCCAATGAATATTCACATTTGTGTAATGATTTAACTCCCACCACTTGTGGGACATTTATTTTGAAGGCACGTATAAATAACAATTGCCCGAGGACAGACAGTGACTGACAGGCTGACACACACCTCACAGTCACAAATAGTAGCTAGCTAGAAAAAAATATTTTTCAAAGATTTCAAAGAAAAGGAAAGTAGACAATGAATGTAGGGTGTTCCAGCAAGAGTGGACATCGAAACATGTATTTATTGGGGTATCAGGAAAAGCTGTGTGCTTAGTGTGCAAAGAGAGCATCGTTGTCCCGACACTTCCAGACGAAGCATGCAGAGAAATATAGGAATATGTCTTCTGAGCAGAGGGCAAGTGCATCAAAAGAGTTGCTTTCTCATTCGCAAAAGCACCAAGGACTTTTCACAAAACTGCATTCAGCAAACGATGGAATTGCAAGAGCTAGCTATGTACTGTCCCAAAAAACTTCTAAACATAGCAAGCCATTCGCTGTGGGCGAATTCATTAAATAATGTTTAATTGACTCTGCAGCAATACTTTGCCCCGACAAGAAGAGCTGTTTAAAAATGTTTCCCTGTCAAGACGAACAGTGACACGGCATGTTGAGGACATCGCAGAGAATACGGAACAACAGTTGAAAGACAAGGAAAAGGATTTCACCTATTTCTCCTTGGCCCTGGATGAGAGCAGTGATGCACGTGACACGGCGCAGATGTTGATATTCTTACGAGGCATAACCCCAAACGTTGAAATTACAGAGGAGCTTGCTTCAGTGCAGTCAAGGAAGAGCACAACCACGGGGAAATATTTATTGGAGGAGGTTAATAAGTGTGTGGCAAAGCTGGGACTGAGTTTTGAAAAGTTATCCAGTGTGACCACTGATGTGTGTCCAAACTAGACTGGAAAAGACGTTGGCCTTTTGAAAAGGATATAAGATCAAGTAGCTGAGCTGAACCCAGATCAGACAATTATTTTCCTGCATTGTATTATTCATCAGGAGGTGTTCTGAAAATGATCCATGTAGTGGGTACAGTCAGTAAAGTGGTAAACTTCATAAGAGCTTTAAACCACTGAGTTTGGGAAATGTTCTTAAAAGGGTCTGGGACCTGAAGTCAGAGATTGCTGAGTTTGTGCAAATGAAAGGGAAATATGTGGATTTCCCTCAACTGCAAGATAAAGGATGGTTGGCTGATCTTGCCTTCACCGTGGACATCATGGCCCCCATGAATGAACTGAATTCCAAACTACAAGGGAAGGGCCTTTTTGCTCATCAGATGTACAGCCTTGTCAAAGCCTTCAAGGGAAAATGACTCCTCCTGACCCGCCATGTAGAAGCCAACAATCTCAACCACCTTCCGACACTACTAGTCTGTTCCCTATCAGATGATCAGCGGGAGAAGTATACATCACTGCTGCGTGCTTTGAACAGTGAGTTTTCTCGTCATTTTGAGGATTTCAAAGTGTTGGAAAATGACATAGTGTTGGTTTCCTCTCCTTTCACCTTCAATGTGGATAATGCTCCCACTGACCTGCAACTTGAGCTTATTGATCTTCAGTCTGATGCAATGATTGGAGACCTATTCAAAACAATGTCACTGACAAGGTTCTATGCATCTCTCGATGAACAAAACTTTCCAAAGATTAGGAGTCAGAAGATGCTTGTACTGTTTGGGTCAACCTATGTATGTGAACAGACATTTTTAGTGATGAAATATAACAAGTCAAGGCACAGATCATCTCTTACAGACTCTCACCTCTCAGCAATCCTGCGCATAGCGACGTCAGAAACTATACCTGGCTTCACTGCTCTAGTCAATGCCCATCAGAGACTTCACTCCTCACACTGATTGAGTAGTTTAAATGCAGAAATATATTATAATGTGGCCCTCCATGGAAAATAATTGCCCAGGCCTGGTGTAATGTTTCCTGTAAAAAAAACATATTGTTTATTTCACTTTTATTTATTATCTATTTCACTTGCTTTGGCAATGTAAACATGTGTTTCCCATGCCAATAAGCCCCTTGAATTTAATTGACAGAGAGGCGGTGGAGGGAGGCTGTAAACCGGGCCCAGGGGTGAAAAGGAGGTCAGTGCCACAGGAAGCGGTGGAACAGAGAACTCCACAGGAAGCAGTGGGACAGACAAGTGCCCAGGGCCGTGTCCTTAATGAGACCAGATCCCCTGAGGCTGTCCCCTCCCTGCAGCCCAACATCCATGTAGGGCAGGCTAACTCTTCACTGTCCATAGAGGGTAGAAACTGCTGGAAGAGATTGGAGCGGCCATTTTCACATGTGGCCCATTCCCAAGCCAAGCCCTGATACCATGCATACACTATATACAGTGCCTTGCGAAAGTATTCGGCCCCCTTGAACTTTGCGACCTTTTGCCACATTTCAGGCTTCAAACATAAAGATATAAAACTGTATTTTTTTGTGAAGAATCAACAACAAGTGGGACACAATCATGAAGTGGAACGACATTTATTGGATATTTCAAACTTTTTTAACAAATCAAAAACAAAAAAATTGGGCGTGCAAAATTATTCAGCCCCTTTACTTTCAGTGCAGCAAACTCTCTCCAGAAGTTCAGTGAGGATCTCTGAATGATCTAATGTTGACCTAAATGACTAATGATGATAAATACAATCCACCTGTGTGTAATCAAGTCTCCGTATAAATGCACCTGCACTGTGATAGTCTCAGAGGTCCGTTAAAAGCGCAGAGAGCATCATGAAGAACAAGGAACACACCAGGCAGGTCCGAGATACTGTTGTGAAGAAGTTTAAAGCCGGATTTGGATACAAAAAGATTTCCCAAGCTTTAAACATCCCAAGGAGCACTGTGCAAGCGATAATATTGAAATGGAAGGAGTATCAGACCACTGCAAATCTACCAAGACCTGGCCGTCCCTCTAAACTTTCAGCTCATACAAGGAGAAGACTGATCAGAGATGCAGCCAAGAGGCCCATGATCACTCTGGATGAACTGCAGAGATCTACAGCTGAGGTGGGAGACTCTGTCCATAGGACAACAATCAGTCGTATATTGCACAAATCTGGCCTTTATGGAAGAGTGGCAAGAAGAAAGCCATTTCTTAAAGATATCCGTAAAATGTGTCATTTAAAGTTTGCCACAAGCCACCTGGGAGACACACCAAACATGTGGAAGAAGGTGCTCTGGTCAGATGAAACCAAAATTGAACTTTTTGGCAACAATGCAAAACGTTATGTTTGGCGTAAAAGCAACACAGCTCATCACCCTGAACACACCATCCCCACTGTCAAACATGGTGGTGGCAGCATCATGGTTTGGGCCTGCTTTTCTTCAGCAGGGACAGGGAAGATGGTTAAAATTGATGGGAAGATGGATGGAGCCAAATACAGGACCATTCTGGAAGAAAACCTGATGGAGTCTGCAAAAGACCTGAGACTGGGATGGAGATTTGTCTTCCAACAAGACAATGATCCAAAACATAAAGCAAAATCTACAATGGAATGGTTCAAAAATAAATATATCCAGGTGTTACAATGGCCAAGTCAAAGTCCAGACCTGAATCCAATCGAGAATCTGTGGAAAGAACTGAAAAGTGCTGTTCACAAATGCTCTCCATCCAACCTCACTGAGCTCGAGCTGTTTTGCAAGGAGGAATGGGAGAAAATGTCAGTCTCTCGATGTGCAAAACTGATAGAGACATACCCCAAGCGACTTACAGCTGTAATCGCAGCAAAAGGTGGCGCTACAAAGTATTAACTAAGGGGGCTGAATAATTTTGCACGCCCAATTTTTCAGTTTTTGATTTGTTACAAAAGTTTGAAATATCCAATAAATGTCGTTCCACTTCATGATTGTGTCCCACTTGTTGTTGATTCTTCACTAAAAAATACAGTTTTATATCTTTATGTTTGAAGCCTGAAATGTGGCAAAAGTTCGCAAAGTTCAAGGGGGCCGAATACTTTCGCAAGGCACTGTATACAAAAGTATGTGGACACCCCTTCAAATTAGTGTATTCAGCTATTTCATTCACACCCATTGCTGACAGGTGTATAAAATGGAGCACACAACCATGCAATCACAGACAACATTGGCAATGAAATGTCCTTACTGAAGAGCTCAGTAACTTTCAACGTAGCACCGTCATTGGATGCCACCTTTTCAACAAGTCAGTTTCTCAAATTTCTGCCCTGCTAGACCTGCCCCGCTCAACTATAAGTGCTGTATTGTGAAGTGGAAATGTCTAGGAGCAGCAACGGCTCAGCAGCGAAGTGGTAGGCCACACAAGCTCACAGAATGGACCGTTGAGTGTTGAAGCGCGTAGAACATAACACTCGTCTGCCCTCGGTTGTAATACTCACTACCGAGTTCCAAACTGCCTCTGGAAGCAACGTCAGCACAGTAACTGTTTGTTGGGAGCTTCATGACATGGGTTTCCATGGCTGAACAGCCACACAAGCCTAAGATTACAATGCGCAATTCCAAGCACTGGCTGGAGTGGTGTAAAGCTTGCCACCATTGGACTCTGGAGCAGTGGAAACACATTCTCTGGAGTGATGAATCACACTTCACCATCTGGCAGTCTGACCTGCCCCAATGCATAGTGCATAGTGCCTACTGTAAAGTTTGGTGGAGGAGGAATAATGCTTGGGCTGTTTTATGGTTCAGGCTAGGCCTCTTATTTCAAATGAAGGGAAATCTTAACACTACTGCATACAATTACATTCTAGACGATTCTCTGCTCCCAACTTTGTGGCAACAGATTGGGGAAGGCCCTTTCCTGTTTCAGCATGACAATGCCCCTGTGCACAAAGCGAGATCCATACAGAAATGGTTTGTCGAGATCGGTGTGGAAGAACTTGATTGGCCTGCACAGAGCACTGACCTCAAACCCATCGAATACCTTTTGGATGAATTGGAACGCCTAATCGCCCAACATCAGTGTCCGACCACAGTAATGCTCTTGAGGCTGAATGGAAGCAAGTCCCCGCAGCAATGTTCCAACATCTAGTGGAAAGCCTTCCCAGAAGAGTGGAGGCTGTTATAGAAGCAAAGGGGGGACCAACTCCATGTTAATGCCCATGATTTTGGAATGAGATGTTCGACTAGCAGTTGTACACATACTTTTGGTCATGTAGTGTACCTTTCAAAATAGGTTATATTTCAAAAATACAAATTCAATAGCCTTTAGGGAATCCTATCTCAAAAAGACAGACTGCACACACTGGGCATTATTAAAATACAATATTGAATTCTATAATTTATTGTCTACATTTTTCAGATGAATTAGTGAGTGGATCTTGATGCACAAGTCTAAAAATCTCAAACATGTAACCCACTAATGCATCCTCAATCTGTTTATTAATAAAGTTTGTAAGCAGTTGAAAAATAGAATCTAATCAATTTGGAAAAAAACAGGTGCGAGGCGAGTGCGAGAAACACGTTTGAAAATAAACTTTGAGTAACTCATTAGATTAAGAAAATTATAAGAATAATAACCCGGAGCGCTGCCCGGGGAGAGAAATCTCATTAACAGGTTTTTCGATTCCTCTCTTTCAATACATTTGTTAGAAGTGCCAGAGAGCGTTCAATTATCACCCACCCTCTCACCTCTGAGACATGGGGGTGAAGAGAGGCCCCAGAGGACCCCGGCTGCAGGTTGCAACCAGGCAGGCCCCACTCACAGCTCACAGGGCAGCTCCAGACTGCAGTGGGGGACACACTGACTGTTCACTCCCCTCTGAGGTATGGACATACTGACCATGTGTCTAATACTGTCAACACTCTAAAGAGCTAGAGCTGCAGGTACTGCTCAGTCAATAACATTAGCATACTCAACATACCGGTATACATACAGGATGCTATTTGGGTATGTAAGTCACGGTTTGGATAAATTTATCCAATCAAATATATAAATTAAATCAACTCAACATCATTATCTGAGTTGTATAAGAGAAACCAAGTGCACATTTTCTTCTCTTTCACTCTGTCTTTTTTCCTTTTCCTTCTGTCTTTCATGTGTTTCCAATCCTCCAAACGGGCTTGGGCCTTCGAGCTACATCCTTAGGGCTGGAGCTTTGGAAGGCTGTGTTTGTTCTGGATCCGTCCTCCATTCTCTGATCGAATTACATGACAGAACGCCTCAGTGGGGGGCCTGGGGGGGAATAGTGGGGGCCCACCTGGAGTGTCTCGTCTTCATCCAGACCCCATCCCCCCTGGTGGCCACCCGCGACACTGCACTGCAATGGGCTGGGCCCTGCAGGGCTGCCGCTAAGGCAACTCCTTGGAAAGGAACCACCCAACAACAATCTGGAGGCTCTGTCTTACTGATCCCAGCTCCTCTCACCACTCCTCTAATGTATATAGAACTACAGAGCTGAGAGGTGGAACTGGAACTGATCTGGCCCCATTGTGATGTAGAATGACCACCACAAAGATGGAGGACGACCACAAAGATGGAGGACGACAACAAAGATGGAGGACGACCACAAAGATGGCGGATGACCACAAAGATGGCAGAAGACCACAAAGACGGGCGGACGACCACAAAGATGGAGGACGACCACAAAGATGGCGGACGACCACAAAGATGGCGGACGACCACAAAGATGGCGGACGACCACAAAGATGGAGGATGACCACAAAGATGGAGGACGACCACAAAGATGGCGGACGACCACAAAGATGGCGGATGACCACAAAGATGGAGGACGACCACAAAGATGGCGGACGACCACAAAGATGGAGGATGACCACAAAGATGGCGGACGACCACAAAGATGGCGGACGACCACAAAGATGGAGGACGACCACAAAGATGGCGGACGACCACAAAGATGGAGGACGACCACAATGATGGGAAAGGTGGGAAACTTAGTCAGCTGTCCAACTGAATGTATTAGACTGAAATGTGTCTTCCCCCTCTGATTCGACATCCACGTCTTCAGCGCCAGGGGAATAGTGGGTTAATTGCCTTACTCAGGGGTACAAAGATACATTTTTACCCTGTCAGCTCGAGGATTCGATCCCCTTCTGTTTACTGGCCCAACGCTCTAACCACTAGGTTACCGATGAAGATAGACAACAATGGTTGTGGTGTCATCAATCGCCAAGTGAGGATGCTCAAGCAGCTCTAAATATGCTAGGCCATATGTGAACATTTCCCCCTTCTTTGGTAGGCCTATACAATGTGGCCAAAATACCTGATTTCCCCCCTTTATCACCCTGACTTCAAAAATATGTCCGTATGGAGGCCTGTCAGGGCATAGAGTGTTGTGCCCAGAAGATCGTTAGTTCAACAACAGAAAGAATACTGCCATCCATCATGTCCTTGGGAAAGACCCCAATCCAAAAACATGGCTACACATGGAATAATCACCAGAGATCAGAGTGGAATAAGAAATAAATGAACAAACAGGTAGAAAATGGATCAAATAAAGTAACACGGTTGGTCACTGATGTGTGGCCATTGAGTGTATTTAAGCATGCAGCAAAACACATCTTAATTTCTGACCTGAAAGAGACAATTCCTTTTTAAAATAGGTAATGACAGATAAACACAGCCTTGTTTACCAGATCGTAGCTGGAGGAGTAGTCATTTCTTCTCCGGGCCCTCCAGCACAATGAAAACAGCGCTCCATTTCCATCTCTCTGTTGCATCCGTGGCCGTCCAAACTGCAGCATCTGCTCTTTTTGTTTCATTTTATATCCATCGGGTTGGCCTTTTGTGTGTGAGAGGGGAAAAGGAGTGAACATTGTTTTTTAATAGGAAGGGCATGTATTTTATGAAAAGTTACGAGAGGACAATGTAGATGTTGGATTATGTAGACATGTAACTCTGAAGATAACTTTTTTGGTTGTTGCTGTCATTCTTCTGAAATGAATGTGTTCAAACAGTTGAATAGGATTCAAGCCCAGACACTCTATATTTAAAACATGGATTAGAGACTGCGACAATAAGCTCACAAGCCATGAGTAAACAGTACTGTTTCTTTGAGATGTTTTGTTACAGTAGGAAGAATGCACACACAGGCACAGGCACACACACACACACAAACTACACAAAGTCAAAGTTTTAGTGCTTAGTTTTGATTGTCTCTCTCTTCATTAGCCGTGGGGCCCAGCTCCGGTTAGCTCCAGTATTAGGCTCAATTAGGACACGATCCAATTAGAGGTCTCCGCTCCCCTTGGGCAAGGAGAGGCAGGAAGAGAGAGACTGGGAGAAATGTATAAGTCGACAACATGCGGACACAGCCAATGTAAACAAACGTACTTTGTTGATCTCTGCTGTTGCTATGCAGTGGTTCCTCTGGGAGTCGAAGCCCTGTTAGTCTAAGCTATGAGATGAAAAAAATAAAGCCCCGCGGCTAAATATGAACTCTGTGAACACAAGGGCTCCAACACCATGAAGGGAACGTCTGGGCCCAGAAAATGAAAAGCCCACAGGCCTTTTCCATTTACAGCTAAAATCCAGCACTAGCTCCTAGCCAGGGTTAGTATTAGACTCACAAAATGAACACTTACACTACAGGGAACAAATGAGAAGCTCCTTTATTGTAACGTGTCTGTTAATAGAAATATACCCTACTAGTGACAGGAAATCACTGCTGGAAATATATAATCTGATGGAGGAATGAAGAGAAAGAAAATACAACTATAGATACTCCTAGCTGTTCACCTCTCTCTCATCGGCATTACCATCCTGCAAGTATGGTTGGAGGTGGTTGATGGCGGCCATGTTGTGTGAACTGTTTGGGCTTGCCCTTGCCTCAAGCCTTCAGTGTTCCTCCCTCAGGCAGTGCATGGGGAAAATGGTGTGCGATGGTAGGGTAAACCTTGACCTGCCTGCCAGGAGGCTGCTACATACAGAATGAAATGAGCCCAAACAAAGCAGGAGGGGAGGGAGGGAGAGAGGGGGGGGCAGAGAGAAAGAGAGAGAGGGGAGGGGCAGAGAGAAAGAGAGAGAGAGAGGGGAGGGGCGGAGAGAGAGAGAGGGGAGGGGCGGGAGAGAGAGAGAGAGAGGCAGAGAGGGGAGGGGCAGAGAGAGAGAGAGAGACAAGGGGCAGAGAGACAGAGAGAGGGAGAGAGAGAGAGAGACAGATAGAAAGAGAGAGACAGATAGAGAGAGAGAGGGGGGCTGGTTGGTTTCACCTGTATTACCTCTCTAGCTCTTTAGTTTTAGACTATATCCTACCCACTGGTAGGTTCCTCTCTGTGCTACAGGTTACATATCTTCTGGGATCATTCAGGTGGTGGTACCTATGGGTGACAATTTGACACACGCTCTTTTGAAGATGAAATGTTGTAGCCATTTCCCTTATATTCTGCCAAGCCCTATTTGTAATAAATATGGAAATCCCATTATGTTACAGGTTACAATTGGTTGACTTATACTGGCTCAGGGCCTGTATTCATACATTACTAAAAGTAACTGCCAAAATAAAGGAAATACCAACATAATGTGTTTCAATAGGGCGTTGGGTCGCCACGAGCCACCAGAATAGCTTCAATGGGCCTTCGCATAGCTTCTACAGGTGTCTGGAACTCTATTGGAGAGATGCAACACCATTCTTCCATGAGAAATGTAATCTTTTGGTATTTTGTTGATGGTGGTGGAAAACGCTGTCTCAGGTGCCACTCAAGAATCTCCCATAAGTGTTCAATTGGGTTGAGATCTGGTGACTGAGAGGGCCATGGCATAGGGTTTAAATCGTTTTCATGCTCATCAAACCATTCAGTGACCACTCGTGCCTAGTGGATGGCGGCATTGTCATCCTGGAAGAGACCACTCCCATCAGGATAAGAATGATTCACCATAGGTGGAAGGTGATCACTCAGAATGGCTGTGTATTTATTGGCGTTTACCTTGCCCTCTAAACCTTCCCCTCTAAACCTTCCCCTCTAAACCTTGCCAGGAAAAGGCACCCTGCGCCATAATAGAGTTGGCAGAACCCTAATTTACTCCGTGCTTAATTTCTTTTGGCAGTTACCTGTATATGCTCTACTCAAACTTAGCATAGGATTTTGAACCTTAATGAGCATAAAAGTGGTTTGATCCTAAGTGTTTATAAGAAATATTTGCAAGACCATCAGTCACTGTGAGTTGTTTTGCATCATTCACTAACACAAACCTCACACTGCGATTCTAGTTTCTGCATAAACCTAGAACGGATGGAGTCGACGCTAATACAAAACTAATTATGCAAAGATAAACTCACTAAAAACATGATCCCATATTCAAACATTGAAAAATGGTTTGTTTTGAGCTCATTTTATGCCTCATTAAATAAAGGTTACATTTTATAATAATGTATTGCTTGTTTATTGGAACCGGAACAGCAAACATATGGATCAAAAACAAGAATTCATTAAGGCTTTTTGATTAGTGATAAAGTGGTCAGTTAGTACTTCCTGTTCCCTCAACACGATGTGAATGGAACTTAATTGGATGGAGCAAGACCCCATCTCCATCTCCTCATGTGAAGCTACATTCTAGGATTTGAAAGCTGAGACTAGGGAAATGTAACCCGACCCCGAGGATGTGCCGCAACTATTTCGATGTAATTTCCTGTCCTAAAGAGGAAATGCATATTTAGGTTCCGAAACCCACGAAGAACGGCGAAGATTAATAATACATATTTACAAATTAGTTGTGGGAATTTCCACATTGAGTTGATAAACATCAACAAATAGGGTACTGAAAGCATGCTAACCTTATCTATCTAGCTAGCTAGCTAGTTAATGTTGTCTGTTGTTGCTGTTTTTTTAAATTACACAATATTCAAAAGATTAGCCAGTTGTCTCTATGGCTGTTTGATTTAACCACAGGCCAATTTACTTCACCATCTATTGTTCTCTCCAAAGTTCTGGCATCTTCCATAAATTGCGGCCGCGAATCCGCCATAGAAATAGTTAGAAAGAATTAATTGAAGCTCCGGTAATATGGATAACTATTGAAAGATAGCTAATATGCATGTTTCTATATTGCAATGGACAGAGTGCAACCCTTGGTCGGTAGGCTGCTGGCAGGCTTCAAGTAAAATTTGTTTGGATGAACACAGAGAGGGCGCCCCAGCATTGACCCGCCACAAAAACGCCTCACCAAAACTCTCCCTCAGCGTGCCCCAGCATCCTCACATACAGCAACTCATTTGCATAGAGACTTTTGAATGTGTAAAACATGACATTAACCTCTGAACACCCCCTGTGTTTAATAACCTGGATAAACAAACACAAAATAACATCTGAGAAGTGTACAGTAAGCAAACACATTCAGAATGCATTGACTGTATTCAACACAAAGCCCTCTTGCCAAACAGGTAACCTAATAGTTATTTGTGGTCTATCCCCCTGACCCATGTGATCTTCTGCTGCTATTGACTCAGCTGCTTGACTCGTCTCAAAGGAGACACTTTCTCTTGCAGGTGCACAGGGCAACTCAGTGTTCACGACAGTTTGCGTGGTACGAATCTCTGTGTCTTCGACTGAGCTTTCAGTCCTGACAATGTCCAGTTCCCGTTCCGGCTGACACATTAACATCTCCTGGAGCCCACAGTCTCCCAATGTCCCCCACCCTTCTACTGAAGGGTAACCTAGGCAACATTGGTTGCTTTATCCTTGGAGAACCCTGTTCCCTTGAGGGGTAGTGTGTCAGTCTAGGCACAAATTAGTCTTTGCTCAACTCAGTCTCTTGTCTCGTGCGAGTGACCTCATGCTCTGAAACAACCCCAAAGTAAGATTTGAGGCTGTTGTAGTGTACCTGGCATGATACAGTCCACTACTTCATACAGCACTTCTGTTAGTTTCTTTGCAATTTTGAAAGGACCCTTGAATTTCTTTCTCAGTTTCAGTGACAACCCCTTTTTGCTCTAGTAGTCTCTAAGCCACACGTAAATTTTCCTCATACCTCTGGGGTGTCACCTTTTAGATAAAATTATTGCTTTTGTTTACCTGTGGATTTTAGGTGATTTCTCTTTACAGCTCCCCTTACAGTGCTTAAATACCCTTGCACCTTTTGCACATACTGAGAAACAAACTGTTTCCCTTCATTTTGTTGTGTTCCCATAACCACATCAACCTGTAATTTCAGTACCGAACAACACCCTGTATGGTGTGAACCCTGTGGAACCATGTATGACATCATCACATAAGGGAGTATCTCATCCAAATTTAATTGACTGTCATCAACAAAAAGTGACAGCATATTGATTAGACTTCTGTTCATTCTTTCCACTAAACCATCTGATTGTGTGTTGTAAGGAGTGGCCCTTGTTTTGTTCGTTTGTAAAAGATTGCACATCTCTATAAAAATAGTGGATAAAATGTTTTGCCCCTGGTTGCTATGGACAGAGCTAGGAAAACCTAGCTTTAACACAAATTCCTATACTAGTTATTTGGCCACTGTTACTGCTTCCTGATTGGGTATGGCATATGCCTCTGCAAAGCCACTTTCACGCTGTTGTAATCGTTCTTGGTATCCTGAGGTAAAGTACAACAAAATCTCTGCGCATTTCCCCTCAGCAACAGTATGAGAAAGTTCAAACAATCTGCCGCGCGCCATCCATTCACTTGCACTGCTAAATCAAATTGTTCAATCCAAACAGTCCATTCGTCTTCTTTTCCCTTGAAAGATTATGGCATGAACACCTGTCGGTCAACCCGCCTGCCCGTGGCACCCGACTGATCCACCACCGGCTGTTGGTCGATCGGGGGTTGTTGATTGCAGTTCCCGGGTTGTTCAACTTTTCCCTCCATTTTCCCATGCAGCTAACCAGCTAAAGTTAGTCAAGCTTGCGAGTTGCTGTTAGCTAGTTACATGCTGATCCCACCACTGTCACCAATTTGTAACGAGCCTGTAAGGCCAATGAAACTCGCACATAGTTTGTTGACTAGCATAAACAGTCTGGGAGACTGATTTCCCCCAAAATAATCTGTCTGAACACAGACAGGACGCCCCAGCACTGACCCGCCGCACAAACACCTCACCAAAACTCTCCATCAGCATGCCCCAGCATCCTCACATACAGCAACTCATTTGCATAACAGTGTGTGATAGGCTGAGAGACATTCAAATGTATAAAACATTACAATATTTTAAACACAGACTAACAAATAAATAAGTAAAAATTGACAAATTATCCAATGGATTATGATCATTTTCAGGTAAAAAAGTGAAAAAACGTATGTTTGCATCCCCTATTTTAATTTGCTCCATGGCTCAGGCGGCCAAGTGGACACAAGGCTGCTCATCTCAGTCACAAAGAGGTATAACTTTGCAGTTGTTTCTGATTAACAAACAAGCCCATGCTGGTGGGTTGTAACATTCAAATAAAACCTAGTCCTGAAACAAAACGTAGGCTGAAAATAATGTGTACATTTTATTATAGCGAAAGACACCGCATTCACACACATTTGCACAGAGTGGGCAGTTAGGATGTCACTTCAAGCCCAACTATATCATACTTCGACTAAAACGATGACTTGTTGACTCAAATCGTTTCGCAACATAATGAGTAAGTTCTTGCCATCGTCTTTCAGCTCGAAATAGTGGAATTCTACTGGTGTGGACATTTAAAAGCAGATTCCTATTGGTCAGTCAGTGTCAGGGCCCAGGCAGACAGATAATCTCCCAAAGAGATGACTCTCTCTATGCACTCCCACACCACCTGTGAAATGCCCAGTGAAATCCATTACACACTTTAGAGACGACTCATAAATGGAATAATTAGCACAGCGTGTTCTCTGCTCGGTTGGAAGTCAGTCCAGATAATGAACAAAGGGAAGGAAATTAGCTTTTGTCTCATAAAGTCACAACTTCAAAGATCCCCGGCATTGCATTAATACAGCCATAGCCCCCAGCAGCACGAGAGAGAAAAAAGTAAGCACTCTACTCTCGCTGAGACCTCATTCCACACAAGGTCTTTCTCAGGACAAATACTAGTGCTGAAATTACACATACTACCAGAAACACACGCCTGATAGGTGGGTGAGTAAAAACAATCTGCAGAAAGCACAGGTAGCAGTAATAAATACACACGTCAATCCAACAATAAATTACTATATTATGTGGCCTGGCCTGACATATTTCTGTCCGTAAACTTTTTCCCCCACCCTGTCTGAAAGACACTCTGGGATTAGCAGAGCCCCTCTCCAGGTATAACAATTCCATACATTATCCATGCAGCTGGATGTGTAGTTAATCAAGTCAGGTCGACAGACTGGCCTAGATCTTGGGTCGCTGGGGTTCCCCAGCTGTGGCCTACCCTACCCTGGCCTGGTTGACCCACCAGGGCTGAAGGTGGTCCATCTCTCCCCTAACCGCTGTTCCACTCCGCTGCCCTCACGAGCATGGAGCAGAGACTGGGTGGCTCAGCCTAGCATTCCTCTTCACTTATACATGACAACACATACGGTACAAACCTAAACAAACTGAAATATAACACAAGTTTGTGGTCCATTTGATTTGATTGCTGGAAAACTATACATGAACTCAGCAAAAAAAGAAACGTCCCTTCACTGTCAACTGCGTTTATTTCCACCAAACGTATCATGTGTAAATATTTGTATGAACAAAACAAGATTCAACAACTGAGACATAAACTGAACAAGTTCCACAGACATGTGACAAACAGAAATGGAATAATGTGTCACTGAACAAAGGGGTAGTCAAAATCAAAAGTAACAGTCAGTATCTGGTGTGGCCACCAGCTGCATTAAGTACTGCAGTGCATCTCCTCCTCATGGAGAGCACCAGACTTGCCAATTCTTGCTGTGAGATGTTACCCCACTCTTCCACCAAGGCACCTGCAAGTTCCAGGACATTTCTGGTGGGAATGGCCCTAGCCCTCACCCTCCGATCCAACAGGTCCCAGACATGCTCAATGGGATTGAGATCAGGGCTCTTCGCTGGCCATGGCAGAACACTGACATTCCTGTCTTGCAGGAAATCACTCACAGAATGAGCAGTATGGCTGGTGGCATTGTCATGCTGGAGGGTCATGTCAGGATGAGCATGCAGGAAGGGTACCACATGAGGGAGGAGGATGTCTTCCCTGTAACGCACAGCGTTGAGATTGTCTGCAATGACAACAAGCTTAGTCCGATGATGCTGTGACACAGCACCCCAGACCATGACGGACCCTCCACCTCCAAATCGATCCTGCTCCAGAGTACAGGCCTCTGTGTAACGCTCATTCCTTCGACGATAAACGCGAATCCGACCATCACACCTGGTGAGACAAACAACTGAAACATGGTTCATTGAACAAGCATGGGAAAGAGTGTTTAAACCCTTTACAATAAAGATCTGTGAAGTTATTTGGATTTTTAAGAATTATCTTTGACATACAGTGTTCTGAAAAGGGGAGTTTATATATTGTACACACTATAGAGATATAGGGCTCTTTGGCTGTGGACACAATTCAGGTTGGCAGAATAGGGAGATTTGTGATGACCTATTTTGAATGTGTTAGATTAAGATAGTTCAGAGCATACAGTACATTTGGAAAGTACTCAGACCCATTCACTTTTTTGTTACATTACAGCCTTATTCAAAAAATAATTAAATAAAAAAATGTTCCTCATCAAATCTACATGCAATACACCATAATGGCAAAGCGAAAACAGGTTTGTAGAAATTTTTGCAAATGTCTTGCAAAACCAAGCCATGAGGTTTTGTAAGAGACAGGATTGTGTCGAGACACAGATAAGGGGAAGGGTACCAAAAAAGTCACTCTGACAGAGCTCCAGAGTTCCAGAAGTACAAGCATCTCTGCAGCACTCCACCAATCAGGCCTTCATGGTAGAGTAGCCAGACAGAAGCTACTCCTCAGTTAAATGCACATGACAGTCCACTTGGTGTTTGCCAAAAGGCACTCAAAGGACTCTCAGACCATGAGAAACAAGATTATCTAGTCTGATGAAACTAAGAATGAACTCTTTGGCCTGAATGCTAAGCATCACGTTTGGAGGAAACCTGGCACCATCCCTACTGTGAAGCATGGTGGTGTCAGCATCATGCTGTGGGGATGTTTTTCAGTGGCAGGGACTGGGAGACTAGTCAGGATCAAGGCAAAGATGAACAGAGCAAAGTACAGAGAGATCCTTGATGAAAACCTGCTCCAGAGCACTCAGACTGGGGCGAATGTTCACCTTCCAACAGGACAACGTCCCTAAGCACACAGCCAAGACAACGCAGGAGTGGTTTTGGGACAAGTCTCTGAATGTCCTTGAGTGGTCCAGCCAGAGCCCAGACTTGAACCCGATCAAACATCTCTGGAGCGACCTGAAAATAGCTGTGCAGCGATGGTCCCCATCCAACATGACAGAGCATGAAAGGAACTGCAGAGAAGAATGGGATAAACTCTCCAAATACAGGTGTGCCAAGCTTGTAGAGTCATACCCAAGAAGACTCAAGGCTGTAATCACTGCCTATGGTTCTTCAACAAAGTTCTGACTAAAGGGTCTGAATACTTATGTAAATGTGATATTAAAGGTTTTTATTTTTAATAAATTAGCAAACATTTCTGAAAACCAGTTTTTTCTTTGTCATTATGGGGTATTCTGTGTAGATTGATGAGGGGAAAAAAACAATTTCATCTATTTTGGATCAAGACTAACGTAACAAAATGCCGAAATATTCGATGGGTCTGAAAACTTTCCGAACGCACTGTATTTCAAAGAGAAAGTTGCAATTCCTCCTCCTCCTTATATGTGTATCATTGACCATTATCATTACTAGTATTAGTATTAATATTACCAGTAGCAGTGTCTGTTGTAGCACCATTAAGTCATGTAAGACACACAGGGCAGCAGAGGTAGCCTATTGACTGAGTTATCGTTTCCTTCCCTTTCCTCTCCTCTTATCTCCTTCTTTATCTGCCAGGATCAGTTCTTATCCCTGCCAGTTTCTCCTCCTGCCTGCCTGTCTCTCCTTGGCTGCCTGTGTCCTCTGGAGAGAGGTGGCTCTCAGCTGGGGAGAGGCGCCAGGGGCTAAGCACTCTCTTCCATTGTGTGGAGAGACACACGGAAGACATGAGAGACTAGATCTTTGCAGGTGCAGAGAGAAAGAGAGAGAGAGAGAGAGAGAGAGAGAGAGAGAGAGAGAGAGAGGGCTAAGAGCTATTCTTTCTCTCAAAAGTCAAGCTTGTTTTTTTGAGGGGGCTTTTTTGTCGGTCGGACATTTGCTTCACATGATTACAGATCTGATGTCATTTGATAGGTGAAAGCATTATAGTGAAAATCTTATTTTAACCCTATCCATATCTGTCAGATCACTAAAATCAAGTGGACCTACAGTGCATTTGGAAAGTATTCAGACCCCTTGACTTTTTCCACATTTTGTTACGTTACAGCCTTATTCTAAAATTGATTTTTTTTATTTAAATGTCATCAATCTACACGCAATACCCCATATTGACAAAGTGAAAACATGTTTTTATAAATGTTTGCAAATGTATAAAAAAAAAAAAACTGAAATGCCTTATTTAAATAAGCATTCAGAAAAAATATCCCAATGCCCCAGGGCAGTGACTGGGGACACTGCCCTGTGTAGGGTGCCGTCTTTCGGATGGGACGTTAAACGGGTGTCCTGACTCTCTGAGGTCATTAAAGATCCCATGGCACTTATCGTAAGAGTAGGGGTGTTAACCCCGGTGTCTTGGCTAAATTCCCAATCTGGCCCTCAAACCATCACGGTCACCTAATAATCCCCAATTTACAATTGGCTCATTCCTCCCCCTCCTCTCTCCTGTAACTCTTCCCCAGGTCGTTGCTGCAAATGAGAACGTGTTCTCAGTCAATTTACCTAGTAAAATAACGGATAAATAAAAATAAATAAATAATCATCTAGAACCTTTGCTATGAGACTCGAAATTGAGCTCAGGTGCATCCTGTTCCCATTGATCATCCAAGAGATATTTCTACAACTTGGAGTCCACCTGTGGTAAATTCAATTGATTGGACATGATTTGGAAAGGCACACACCTGTCTATATAATATCCCTTAGTTGACAGTGCATGTAAGAGCAAAACCAAGCCATGAGGTCAAAAGAATTGTCCGTAGAGCTCAGAGATAGGATTGTGTCAAGGCACAGATCTAGGGAAGGGTACCTAAAACATTTTTGCAGCATTGAAGGTCCCTAAGAAGACAGTGGCCACCATCATTCTTAAATTCTGGAAGGTTCTCCCATCTCCACACAGGAACTCTATAGCTCTGTCAGAGTGACCATCAGTTTCTTGGTCACCTCCCTGACCAAGGCCCTTCTCCCCGATTGCCCAGTTTGGTCGGGCGGCAAGCTGTAGGAAGAGTCTTGATGGTTCCAAACTTCTTCCAATTAAGAATGATGGAGGCCACTGTCTTCTTGGGGGACCTTCAATGCTGCAGATATTTTTTGGTACATTTCCCCAGATCCGTGCCTTGACACAATTCTGTCTCTATGGACAATTCCTTCAACCTCATGGCTTCGTTTTTGCTCTGACATGCACTGTCAAATAAGGGACCTTATATAGACAGATGTGTACCTTTCCAAATCATGTCCAATCAATTGAATTGACCACAGGTGGACTCCAATCAAGTTGTAGAAACATCAAGGATAATCAATGGAAACAGGATGCACCTGAGCTCAATTTCGACTCTCATAGCAAAGGGTCTGAATACTTTTTTCTTTTTTTTACAAACCTGTTTTTGCTTTGTCATAATGGGGTATTGTGTTTTTAAAATTATTTTTTCTATTAATGCTGTAACGTAGCAAAATGTGGAAAAGTGAAGGGGTTTGAATACTTTCGAAAGGCAAGTATGTGAGTGGACATAAATAAGCCAGGCTTTTGGGGGCCTAAAGCGAGATTTGTTCAGGGGTCCCACCCACCTTGCGGGAAAAACATTTTACAGTTTACTTTTGTATACAAACTTTAGTATATACTGTCATGAGTGTCCTGTGAGTATCGAATGGGTCAGATCGGCTATGCAATGGATAACTTCAACCAGACCCTCTCTCACCTGCAGAGAGGGTGAGAAGAGAACTGGTGGGGGTTGACAGCTCACATCCTTTTGTAAAGCAAGGACAAGCACATTCAGCTATCTCCCTCTCCAAATTCAGGAATGTACCTTTGTTTCAACAGACATTTTCCCACCAAAACTCTAACTCGTTCTTTTTTATTTCACCTTCATTTAACCAGGTAGGCTAGTTGAGAACAAGTTCTCATTTACAACTGCGATCTGGCCAAGATAAAGCAAAGCAGTGCATCACATACAACAACACCGAGTTAAACATGGAATAAACAAACATACAGTCAATAATACAATAGAAAAAGTCTATATACAGTGTGTGCAAATGAGGTAGGATAAGGGAGGTAAGGCAATAAATAGGCCATAGTGGCAAAGTAATTGCAATATAGCAATTAAACACTGGAGTGAGATATGTGCAGAAGATGAATGTGCAAGTAGAGATACTGGGGTGCAAAGGAGCAAAAATAAATACATAAAATAAATAACAGTATGGGGATGAGGTAGTTGGATGGGCTATTTACAGATGGGCTATTTACAGATGGGCTATGTACAGGTGCAGTGATCTGTGAGCTGTCTGACAGCTGGTGCTTAAAGTTAGTGAGGGAGATATGAGTCCCCAGCTTCAGTGAATTTTGTAGTTATTTCCAGTCATTGGCAGCAGAGAACTGGAAAGGAAAGGCGGCCAAAGGAGGAATTGGCTTTGGGGGTGACTAGTGAAATATACCCGCTGGAGCGCGTGCTACAGGTGGGTGCTGCTATGGTGACCAGTGAGCTGAGATAAGGCGGGGCTTTATATAGCAAAGACTTATTGATGATCTGGAGCCAGTGGGTTTGGCGACGAATTTGAAGCGAGGGCTAGCCAACGAGAGCATACAGGTCGCAGTGGTGGGTAGTATATGGGTCTTTGGTGACAAAACGGATGGCATTGTGATAGACTGCATCCAATTTGCTGAGTAGAGTGTTGGAGGCTATTTTCTAAATGACATCGCCGAAGTCAAGGATCAGTAGGATGGTCAGTTTTACGAGGGTATGTTTGGCAGCATGAGTGAAGGATGCTTGGAGATGCTTAATGTGAGTCTGGAAGGAGAGTTTACAGTCTAACCAGACACCTAGGTATTTGTAATTGTCCACACATTCTAAGTCAGAACCGTCCAGAGTAGTGATGCTGGACCGGCGGGCAGGTGTGGGCAGCGATCAGTTGAATAGCATGCATTTAGTTTTACTTGCATTTAAGAGCAGTTGGGGACACGGAAGAAGAGTTGTATGGTATTGAAGCTCGTCTGGAGGTTAGTTAACACAGTGTCCAAGGAAGGGCCAAAAGTGTACAGAATGGTGTCGTCTATGTAGAGGTGGATCAGCGAATCACCAACAGCAAGAACGACATCATTGATGTATACAGAGAAGAGTGTCGGCCGGAGAATTGAACCCTGTGGCACCCTCACAGAGACTGCCAGAGGTCTACTGTAGTGTTTTTGCGGACATTACTGTAGTATTTACTGTAGTGTTTGTGTCTGTAGTATACTGTAGTATTTACTATAGTATTCTACAACATTTTATAGTAAGTACTACATATGATCGAGGGATACTACAGTGTGTAGTACAGTATTCTACAGTATATGACAGAATTCTATAGTAAGTACTGTAGTATTCTATAGTAAACTGTAGTGTTTTTTAAATGTGGATGGCTAGACTACATTACATAGTAATAAAAAATTGTTTTGCTGACATGGGCTAATTGAGTGACTGCCAATGACTGACATAACAAGTGGAAAACTGCTGATGCACTACCAAATTACGAAATTGCACCTTGTGAAAGCTACCTTTCCAACACTCAACAGTAAGTTGAGACCCCAACTGAGTTCCTAACCCTACAGACAGCACATAGTCTGTGAATAGGCAGAGGCCTAAGTAAGTAGACATTGTAAATAAGTAGACAGTGTAGTTCAAAAGGTCTTATGGACTCTGAATGAACACGATCATTCAATCAGCTATTTTTGTTCGTGATAATTACTGCTAGTGAAAGGCACTCTCACTAGACTCCTGCGATAACATTGCTGAGGACAAGAGTGAGATATGCTCATTCTGCTTGTGAGCTAACATTTGCACCATAAGGCTTCAGTAGTAGAATACATCTTCCCACATAGACAGGTAGTGACTGAGAGGCTGGCTAATGATCTCACCACAGACTCACAGGCCTCTCCTGTGAAAGTGATCCTTTCAGTGATTGTTTGTTTAAAAGCTGACAGGCTACAAGAGTCTCAGTGACAGCGCCTATTCATCTCACTGAGTGTCAGAGAGAAAAAGAGAAAGAGAGAGAGAGAGAGAGAGAGAGAGAGGTAGGAAGGGAGGGAGGAATGAGTATGGAGTTAGCAAGCAATTGCATAAAAAAAGGCACCATAGGTTAGATTGTTCATCGAAATGCATTCCAGTGGTACTGCCACAATCTATTCAATAGTTCAAAGTTTATACCTTTGGCTTTGAAACGTCTATATATGGTTTATATATGGTTCCAGTTGTAATTGGAGAATTCACCCAATCAGACAGTGAATGAATGAATGCTGATGTTTTCATCACATCCCAGCCATATAACCCTGATATTAATTATACATCTCATTTCCCTCTATTCTGATAATTTAGATAGGGTAAAGCCTGGAAGGATCTCAATCTTTAATTTACCTCCCTCCTTCCATCTCCTCTCTGCCTCCCATCAGCCCGCTCTCTTTGTGAGAAAAAATAACGGGGAAAAAAACGACATGTCTGTGACTTTCTTGCCCTCCAGCACATGAAGCCCTCTTTTATTTTGATCATCGCAGCACAATGGATTCATGCCATTCTGGCAACTTTTTTCAGTATCAGACCAAATTTACATACTGCTTAACAAGTTAGTGTGCGACTGTTGATGCCTCTGATCAAAGTGCTTTTGGAAATCTTTCTCTCGTCACATGTTTTTTTATTCTTGCAATCTTTTCTTTTTTGCGATAGCATGCTGAAGACAGGCATCTTTAACTTCGGGGCAAATAAAGGTAACCTCAGTGCTGGACAAGTCCAAATGTCATCCAGCTTAGAGGGTCCATGTCCAGAGGACAAAGATAATGTAACCTAAGCAGTATACAGTGTGTGTGTGTGTGTGTGTGTGTGTGTGTGTGTGTGTGTGTGTGTGTGTGTGTGTGTGTGTGTGTGTGTGTGTGTGTGTGTGTGTGTGTGTGTGTGTGTGTTTGCCTCAGTGTTTGTTTGAGGCTTTCTGTAGGTTGTAGTAGGGCCGGGGGCAGGGAGGAGATGACAAAAGTCAAAGCAGTCATGTGTCATTTTTGGTGCTGAAGGGCTGAGACCTGCCTTCAGGCCTGTCCTCCCTGTCAGAGGCACTCAGATATCTGCACGTACACACGTACACACACACACACACACAAACATAATATTAAGCATTTTCATATGGTACCTTAATGACAGAGCTCCAAAAACAACGTGACAGTCAAAACGACAGAATGATGCTACGTATTTCAACTGTCCTATACCCTTTATTAATTAAGTATGACAAACCCTCATGACTGGGAGGGAAAGAATACCTCCCACAAGTAATAGAAGAACACCGAATCTGTGGTGGTGATAATATGAGAGTGAGACAAAGGGAGAGCATTCAGAGAAGGCAGCAGGTCCTGAATCAAGCCATCTAACAGTCAGGTCAGAGTACCCTTTAAACCAATAGCCATGAACATTTCCATTGGGAATGCCCATATAAAAAATACTACAGTTTACTATAGAATACTACAGTACCTACTATAGAATTCTGTAGTATACTGTAGAATACTGTATAACACACTGTAGTTTCCCTTGATCATGTGTAGTACTTAGTATAGAATTTTGTAGTATACTGTGGAATACTATAGTAAATACTACAGTATTAAGAAAAAAACAATAGTAAATACTACAGAAATGTCTGCAAAAACACTAGTTTGCAAAAAAATGTACTATAGTAAATACTACAGCATTTAATTTGCATATACCATGCCCATTTCCTTCCACCATATCCCAATTTGTGCCACCCGTAAATGAGAAACCTACATGCCAAGCATAGACCAAATATTGTGTTCCCTATGTGTATAGAAAAGAGCAGAAGCTCTGAGCTCTCCGTTCAGAACCTAGTCCTACCTACCTACAGGTTATAGAACATTTGTTCTTTTATGTAATGTCCCCAAAAACCCTACAGTAAATAGTACAGTATATTACAGTCCACAAAAACACAACAGTAATTACTATAGTACATACTATTATATTTTTACTGCAGTATGTAAACTATAGTAAACTGTCAATACTACATTAAAGTCTGCAAAAACACTACAGTGAATACTATAGTATTCCTACCATAGTATACACTATAGTATTTTTTCATGTGGGTTAGGACAGGTGGTAGAGGATACTACATTCATTCGTCATTGAAATACACTAACCATTTACAATCATGAGTATGCTTGGCTACTAGAGTGCATGGTACAATTGAAACATTAAATCATGAAAAACAGAGAAAAAGATTGATTCAAAAATACAATAAAAAAGGGGGTGGGTGGAAAGAGCGGAACTGTGGGAATGCGAGATTGCACCCCCCTTAAGGCCATCAAATTATCATATGGGCCGTTGGTTCCTTCTTATGCGTCGGCTGACATTTTGCTGTAACCCCATCCAGTGTAATGCTATGTGATGTGTGTGACTGGCTTCTGCCATGGCCCTGAGAGGCCAAGACCCTCCGGGCTACTGCTTCCTGCCCTGTGGCATCATGAGAATTGTTTACTTAGCCCTGTCTGCTCCTTCTTGCCTCTATCTCCTTCCTCTCCCTTTATTTCTTACCACCTCCCTCTAGTTTTCCTTGTCGCTCTCTCTGTCCCTCCCTCTCTCTTCCTGTGTATGTGATAGTATCCTCTTTCAATTAGAAGAGGATGTACTCTGATTTTATCCAGTGAGACAAAAAACTTGTCAGGTGACACGAGGTAAGAGTAAAACAGCCCTTTAGTCTGTAAACACTGAACTGTTAGTGTTCCAACACACATTCAACACTCACAAATGCCAAGGCTATCAATGAAGTTTGTTATATCCATTACCACCAATGTGTATGTTAGCAACTGTTGTGACAACGATGGAGGGTGTGTTCACAAAGCAAAGATAGATACTCTGTAGGCCTATGAATTAGTGATGTGAGATAAATATGTGAATATGATTCTTTAGTCAATGCATCCCCAGAGATATAATAGGGGATCACACATGTGATTACACATATGTCTAAGGCCTACATATATACGGCCAATTTGTCCATCCTTTACTTCGTGGTATGACCATAACCCTGCAGGGAATGAGTAAAGGCCAGTGGATCAGACAGGCTATGCATGGATAATGGTGTATATATCTGTCGAAAAGTGACAAACAGAAAAGGGACAGTGTTGAGAGTGTAGCCTTTCATGACCCAACACACTTTGACAGCTTGGCCATGCCTGCAGGACATAACCCTTGTTTTTTTTTCATCTGACAGTTTTAAGAAAATACAACTCTCTCTCTCAGTCCCTTTCTCTCGATGAATTCAGTTGTTCTTTGAGCCTTTGAGGCTGTATGTTAAAGCGCAGAGAGACAAAAACATGTCAGAAGCCAGTAGATTCAGCTAGGTGACTAGACTCATACTGTCAGTCTTTAGAACAAAAGTGAGATGAAAGTGTAACTGATATTATGAATGTACTGCTTCTATGCAACACTGCACCCTTCTGGTGACAAGTGGTACTAGCTCCAATGAACAGAAGCACTCGTACAAGAGGACTGATATAACCTTAGCTCCCAAGGGTTGTGTGTCTCTGGGTGTGTGTTTTGCCCTTGAAGCAGTTATCTTATCTAGACCCGGGGACATTCCACACTGATAAATTTAAACATCCCAAGAGGGGATGAAATACAGCCAAAGGGTAACACATTAGAATGACAAAATGCAGATCCCCAGCCCGCCCTGCTTGCAATGTGCACTGTATGTGAATTGAAATCAACACGACAGGAAGCTACATGGATTTTGTTATTATACAAAGTACAGCAGACTCATACTAGAGGTTGTTTCTATCATGTTTTCTGTATTCAGGTAACATTAGTCTCTTGACTAATGCATAAATACTCTGGGTTGAGAGTGTGTTCAGTTTAAAATGTTTACTATGCGTAATAAATGTGTGTATGCAATTGGTTTGTGATGCTTGTGTGTACACATACATCTTATATTGTTTACTGTGTGTATGCAATTGGTTTGTGAGGTACATTATTAGTGTGTGTGAACACACTCTGTAATGCACTCCGTCTACAGCCTTGGGCACTGTGCATTCCTGCTTGGAGAGCACATGCCCACGGGCCTCGTTCCTCCGTATATGACCTCTAGTGGAGCCATTACTTTCTGCATTAATGACGAACATCCAGCGATGGGAGAGATGGGCTTTGTCCCAAGGCAAAGTAGCTCACTCTGATTATGGGCAACGACAAAGAGCGAAAAACAAAGGGTGTGTTCCTCTGCCCAGGCATTGCTGAAGCATGCCACATCTTACAACGCCTAGATAGGTATTTTAAGTATCAGCTGACCACATCATATGGTGAATCTGGTGCCCGAGGGCAAAGTCAATGACATGTCACACAACCATTGGTTGATGCATGGAATGTCTGAGCTGGGGAACATGACCAAAGTCTTCCCATAAGCAGTTCAAATGGAACTATCAGCAGTAGTACATCCCTTATTAAACAGCATGATCATTTCACAGGTGCACCTTGTGCTGGGGACAATAAAAGTCCACAACACAATGCTACAGATGTCTCAAGTTGAGGGAGATTGCAATTGGCATGCTGAATAGAGGAATGTCCACCAGAGAATTGAATGTTAATTTCTCTACCACAAGCCACCTCTTGTAATTTTAGCGAATTTGGCAGTAGGTCCAACCGGCCACACAAACACAGACCACCTGTAACCACATCAGCCCAGGACCTCCACATCCGGTTTCTTCACCTGTAGGATCGTCTGAGCTGTAGGTTTGTACAACCAAAGAATTTCTGCACAAACTGTCAGAAAGCACCTCAGGGAAGCTCATCTACGTGCTCGTCGTCCTCACCAGTGTCTTGATCTGAATGCAGTTAGGCATTGTAACCGACTTCAGTGGGAAAATGCTCACCTTCGATGGCCACTGGCACGCTGGAGAAGTGTGCTCTTTACAGATGAATCCCGGTTTCAATTGTAACGGGCACATGGCAAACAGTGTGTATGGCGTTATGTGGGCAACCAGTTTGCTGATGTCAATGTTTTCAACAGTGTCCCATGGTGGTGGTGGGGTTAAGGGCAAGCAAAAGCTACAGACAATGAACACAATTGCATTTTATCGATGGCAATTTGAATGCACAGAGATACCTTGACGAGATCCTGTCGTTACATTCATCCACCGCCATTACCTCATGTTTCAGTGTGATAATGCACGTCCCATGTCGCAAGGATCTGTACATAATTCCTGGAAACTGAAACATTTCCCAGTTATTTCATGGCCTGCATACTCACCAAACATGTCACCCATTGAGCAAGTTTGGGATGCTCTGTATCGATGAGTTGGACAGCGTGTTCAAGTTCCCACCAATATCCAGCAACTTCACAAACCCATTAAAGAGGAGTGAGACAACATTCCACAGGTCACAATCAACAGCTATGGGAAGGAGATGTCACACTGCATGAGGCAAATTGTGGTCACACCAGATACTGACTGGTTTCATGATCCAAGCCCCTACCTATTTTTTTGTGTTACCAACAGATACAATGCCTTGCGAAAGTATTCGGCCCCCTTGAACTTTGCGACCTTTTGCCACATTTCAGGCTTCAAACATAAAGATATAAAACTGTATTTTTTTGTGAAGAATCAACAACAAGTGGGACACAATCATGAAGTGGAACGACATTTATTGGATATTTCAATTTTTTTTAACAAATCAAAAACTGAAACATTGGGCGTGCAAAATTATTCAGCCCCCTTAAGTTAATACTTTGTAGCGCCACCTTTTGCTGCGATTACAGCTGTAAGTCGCTTGGGGTATGTCTCTATCAGTTTTGCACATCGAGAGACTGAAATTTCTTCCCATTCCTCCTTGCAAAACAGCTCTAGCTCAGTGAGGTTGGATGGAGAGCATTTGTGAACAGCAGTTTTCAGTTCTTTCCACAGATTCTCGATTGGATTCAGGTCTGGACTTTGACTTGGCCATTCTAACACCTGGATATGTTTATTTTTGAACCATTCCATTGTAGATTTTGCTTTATGTTTTGGATCATTGTCTTGTTGGAAGACAAATCTCTGTCCCAGTCTCAGGTCTTTTGCAGACTCCATCAGGTTTTCTTCCAGAATGGTCCTGTATTTGGCTCCATCCATCTTCCCATCAATTTTAACCATCTTCCCTGTCCCTGCTGAAGAAAAGCAGGCCCAAACCATGATGCTGCCACCACCATGTTTGACAGTGGGGATGGTGTGTTCAGGGTGATGAGCTGTGTTGCTTTTACGCCAAACATAACATTTTGCATTGTTGCCAAAAAGTTCAGTTTTGGTTTCATCTGACCAGAGCACCTTCTTCCACATGTTTGGTGTGTCTCCCAGGTGGCTTGTGGCAAACTTTAAACAACACTTTTTATGGATATCTTTAAGAAATGGCTTTCTTCTTGCCACTCTTCCATAAAGGCCAGATTTGTGCAATATACGACTGATTGTTGTCCTATGGACAGAGACTCCCACCTCAGCTGTAGATCTCTGCAGTTCATCCAGAGTGATCATGGGCCTCTTGGCTGCATCTCTGATCAGTCTTCTCCTTGTATGAGCTGAAAGTTTAGAGGGACGGCCAGGTCTTGGTAGATTTGCAGTGGTCTGATACTCCTTCCATTTCGATATTATCGCTTGCACAGTGCTCCTTGGGATGTTTAAAGCTTGGGAAATCTTTTTGTATCCAAATTCGGCTTTAAACTTCTTCACAACAGTATCTTGGACCTGCCTGGTGTGTTCCTTGTTCTTCATGATGCTCTCTGTGCTTTTAACGGACCTCTGAGACTATCACAGTGCAGCTGCATTTATACGGAGACTTGATTACACACAGGTGGATTGTATTTATCATCATTAGTCATTTAGGTCAACATTGGATCATTCAGAGATCCTCACTGAACTTCTGGAGAGAGTTTGCTGCTCTGAAAGTAAAGGGGCTGAATAATTTTGCACGCCCAATTTTTCAGTTTTTGATTTGTTAAAAAAGATTGAAATATCCAATAAATGTCGTTCCACTTCATGATTGTGTCCCACTTGTTGTTGATTCTTCACAAAAAAATACAGTTTTATATCTTTATGTTTGAAGCCTGAAATGTGGCAAAAGGTCGCAAAGTTCAAGGGGGCCGAATACTTTCGCAAGGCACTGTACATATCTGTATTCCCAGTTATGTGAAATCCATAGATGACGCATTAGGGCCTAATGTATGTATTTCAATTTACTGATTTCCTTAAATGATCTGTAACTCAGTAACATATTGGTGTACAGTTGAAGTCAGAAGTTTACAAACACCTTAGCAAAACACATTTGAAATCAGTTTCTCACAATTCCTGACGTTTAATCCAAGTAAATATTCCCTGTTTTAGGTCAGTTAGGATCACCACTTTATTTTAAGAATGTGAAATGTCAGAAATGTAATAGTAGAGAAAATTATTTATTTCAGCTTTTATTTCTTTTACCACATTCCCAGTGGGTCAGGCGTTTACATACACTCAATTAGTATTTGGTAGCATTACCTTTAAATTGTTTAACTTCGGTCAAACGTTTCGGGTAGCCTTCCACAAGCTTCCCACAATAAGTTGGGTGAATTTTGGCCAATTCCTCCTGACAGAGCTGGTGTGACTGAGTCAGGTTTGTAGGCCTCCTTGCTCGCAAATGCTTTTTCAGTTCTGCCCAGAAATTTTCTATAGGATTGTGGTCAGGGCTTTGTGATGGCCACTCCAATACCTTGACTTTGTTGTCCTTAAGCCATTTTGCCACAACTTTGGAAGTATGCTTGGGGTCATTGTCCATTTGAAAGACCCATTTGCGACCAAGCTTTAACTTCCTGACTGATGTCTTGAGATGTTGCTTCAATATATCCACATAATTTTCCTGCCTCATGATGCCATCTATTTTGTGAAGTGCAAAAGTCCCTCCTGCAGGAAAGCACCCCCACAACATGATGTTGCCACCCCTGTGCTTCACGGTTGTGATGGTGTTCTTCAGCTTGCAAGCATCCCCATTTTTCCTCCAAACATAACAATGGTCATTATGGCCAAACAGTTATATTTTTGATTCATCAGACCAGAGGACATTTCTCCAAAAAGTATGATCTTTGTCCCAACGTGCAGTTGCAAACCGTAGTCTGGCTTTTTTATGGCGGTTTTGGAGCAGTGGCTTCATCCTTGCTGAGCAGACTTTCAGGTTATGTCGATATAGGACTTGTTTTACTGTGGATATAGATACTGTCTCCTCCAGCATCTTCATAAGGTCCTTCGCTGTTGTTCTGGGATTGATTTGCACTTTTCGCACCAAAGTACGTTCATCTCTAGGAGACAGAACGCGTATCCTTCCTGAGCGGTATGACGGCTGCATGGTCCCATGGTGTTTACACTTGTGTACTATTGTTTGTACAGATGAACGTGGTACCATCAGGCGTTTGGAAATTGCTCCCAAGGATGAATCAGACTTGTGGAGGTCTACAATCTTTTTTCTGAGGTCTTGGCTGATTTCTTTTGATTTTCCCATGATGTCAAGCAAAGACGCACTTAATTTGAAGGTAGGACTTGAAATACATCCACAGGTACATCTCTAATTGACTCAAATTATGTCAATTAGCCTATCAGAAGCTTCTAAAGCCATGACATTTGGAATTGGAATTTTCCAAGCTGTTTAAAGGCACAGTCAACTTAGTTTATGTAAACTTCTGACCCACTGGAATTGTGATACAGTGAATTATAAGTGAAATAATCTGTCTGTAAACAATTGTTGGAAAAATTACTTGTGTCATGTATATGTATAACTTTAGACCCTACCCTCGCCCAGACCCGGGTGCGGACTAGGGACCCTCTACACACATCAACAACAGTCACCCACGAAGCATCGTTACCCATCGCTCCACAAAAGCCACGGCCCTTGCAGAGCAAGGGGAACTACTACTTCAAGGTCTCAGAGCATGTGACGTCACCGATTCAAACGCTATTTAGCGCGCACCGCTAACTAAGCTAGCCGTTTCACATCCGTTACACATGCACAAAGTAGATGTCGTAACAGACTTGCCAAAACTAGTTTGTTAACCAGACATTTGTGGAGTGGTTGAAAAACGAGTTTAAATGACTCCAACCTAAGTGTATGTTGGGTTTATATTTTTGTTCAGTGCAGATAACCTCTGTCTAAGAAGATTAACCTGAGTGAATTTGGAGAAAGTTAAATTAGTATCTTATTTTGATGCTCCCATATAATTTGGCTTCACTTTAAAATCACTACCACAAGCATTACATTTTTTAAAATATTTTGTTATACGTTTGGTCGACTTGTGTCTCCGTCAGCATAATCATTTTACAAGAGCTTCTGACAGAGCTTCAACATACAACTCATTGAAATACAAAATGAACGTTTAAGAAATGAGTTTGATAAATGTGACATTTAAACCCTATACATATATATTATGGCTATAAGAGGATACTCCTGAAATTAACTTAATTCCCATCCATTTATAACCCCCACAAACAAGACAATTTGCAGACAAATTGTGGTTACTCTTACCAGGGCAGTCAAGGCACCCACTCAGAAAATCCTGGCTGGGGGACTAAATGAAGGACTTTACCATTCACCATAACATCTTTGGTGAGAGTCACAAGGAACCCCGGGGCTTTTCAGCAGAACTCGGCAGCACTTTTCAAAGGGTTCCAGATTGAAGTCAGTGAAGTTTAACACTGGGGTCTGAGGCCAGAATTCCATTAAGCAGGCCTACCACACCACCGGCCATAATTGTGTCTTTAAAAATTCAGAGCAGCGGTTTCTTGATCAGCAAATTTAGGGTGAAATAAAAGGGAAGGAAGAGGCATATCTTGGTCCACCAAAATAACCTTTGCTTGGTCCAATGCAAAAATGTTATGTAACTGTCCAGTGTTTCCAGATTTCTATGAAATATTACCTAGAATTACATGAGTGAAATGTTGGTTGAAAATAAAAAATGTGAGAAGACTGGCCAGCTGCTGATTGGCCAGCTCAGTTAGTCTGATTGAGGTGTGTGTGTGGGGGGGGTTCTCCAATTTATGATTTGGACAATATGAGTATAACAAGTCAACATTATTTGGGTATGAGTTTACAGAATATTAACTTGAAAAAGTGAGATTTTCACTGGACAGTTACTTTAAATGACTGAGGGAGAAGTGTAGCACTTGGTTCCCTGAACCACCTCTATGCAGACGACACCATTCTGTATACATCTGGCCCTTCTTTGGACACTGTTAACAAACAAGCTTCAATGCCATACAACACTCCTTCTGTGGCTTCCAACTGCTCTTAAAACGCTAGTAAAACTAAATGCATGCTTTTTAACCTATCGTTGCCCGCACCCGCCCGCCCAACTAGCATCGCTACTCTGGGCAGTTCTGACTTAGAATATGTGGACAACTACAAATACCTATGTGTCTGGCTAGACTGTAAACTATCCTTCCAGACTCATATTAAGCATCTCCAATCCAAAATTAAAACTGCCTAGAAAGCCAGCATTCCAGAGTCGCCGCTTCACTGTTGACGTTGAGACTGGTGTTTTGCGGGTACTATTTAATGAAGCTGGAAGTTGAGGACTGGAGGCGTCTTTCTCAAACTAGACAATAATGTACTTGTCCTCTAGCTCAGTTGTGCACCGGGGCCTCCCACCCCTCTTTCTATTCTGGTTAGAGCCTTTTTGCACTGTTCTGTGAAGGGAGTAGTCCACAGCGTTGTACGAGATCTTCAGTTTCTTGGCAATTTCTTGCATGGAATAGCCTTCATTTATCAGAACAAAAATAGACTGACGAGTTTCAGAAGTTCTTGGTTTCTGGCCATTTTGAGCCTGTAAGAGAACCCACAAATGCTGATGCTCCAGATCCTCAACTAGTCTAAAGGCCTGTTTTATTGCTTCTATAACATAATTTAAAAATGGTTTTCTAATGATAAATTAGCCTTCTAAAATGATAAACTTGGATTAGCTAACACAACGTACCATTGGAACACAGGAGTGATGGTTGCTGATAATGGGTCTCTGTACACCTATGTAGATATTCCATTTAAAAAAAAAACGTATTTTTATAATCTGCTGTTTCCAGCTACAATAGTAATTTACAATGTCTACACTGTATTTCAGATCAATGATGTTCTTTTAAAAATGGGACAAAAAAAATTGCTTTTCTTTCAAAAACAAGGATATTTAAGTGACCCCAAACTTGTATGTTTGTGATATATATATTAGTTATATTTTTTTCTGTGATAAGGTGCTTGGTTTCTGCCTGCAGAAAATGATTATTTTAGCACCAGCATGTCACAAAAACAAAAATGAATCTAAAGAAAATAACACTGACACCATAATGCAATAGAAGTCAGAAAGTAATAGGGCATCTTGTGAATAAAAACAGAGATGGTACATGAACAAGTCGACTTTATTAAGCATTTTGAACCAATAACATTCACTTCAAAGAAGTTCAACAGCATACCTTAAGTGGGCAGAGGGGAGACCTCATTGTAGGTCTGAATCCTAACTTGAGATCCATACATTTGACTTAGATTTCCACATAAACAATGCATTGATGGCAATGTGAGATGTGACTAATTCAACCTACATCAAGTTAAGATTCTGCCCTTAGCGTGTGACATGAAAGCTGTTTTTGGGCTTGTAAACACATTTTGATGTTAGCAGACCAAATATGCTGCCTTTAAGCAAGTGCTAAATGAAAGCCAGAGTTTTATTATGACTTCAAGTAGACTTCTTCTGTTTTTTCTTCTCTGCCTCATCTTCCTTCTCTTTCTCTATCTCAGTCACCAGAGTCTCAATTTCTTTGGACTCCAATAACTACATGGAGTAAAAAAAATACAGCAATTAGCCCATAGACGAATATATTTGCAAAGCAGTAAATACTAGAACATGAGACCAAGACCCTTACCTTCAGTGGCTGGTTTCTTCTAATTACAGCAAGTTCAATGTTCTTCCCACCAGACTGAACCACCTGTAGACATAGTTCAAAGGTGTACGCATAAAAATATGCATGATGGATCAGGTGCAAACCTATGCTGAATTGCAAATTGTCCCCTTTCCCCTAAATGTTTGTAATATCCAGAATTCTTGTAGGTATAAATTATATGCTAATTGTATAGCTCTATCTTGCCCTCTAATTGGCTAGGTGGCATTTTTGCCATAGTGAATAGACCAATTCAATTGCCTCAGATCAAGAAGTGCCTAAGAAGTAGGGGTTAGGGGTCAGTTTGGTATTTACCACTATAAAAGAGAGCATTTGACCTCACCTCAAGCAAGGCTTTGATGGCCAGCTTTATCGACTCATTGTCAGTGGCGATGGCTTCATCTGTGTAGTTCTTCTCCAGGAACTCCCTTACAGTTTTAGCACTACGGCCAATCGCATTTGCCTGAACAAAGGCATAGGAAACAAATCCGTAGCTCAGCATTTTTAAACAAAAGTTAAACATTTTAAATACACATCAACAGGAAAATATTTTCTCCTACTAATGTGGATTTAAAAAACAGACCTGAACATTTAGGATACGAAATTATCACATTTTTGCAATGATACACTTCAGGCACACTAGTTATAACACTATAGCTGTGAAGAAAGTTTAACATATGTGGCTGTGGAGAAAGGTAAGGAATCTTTGTGGATTGGCTGACCTTCCATGCGTGGTAAGTTCCAGAGGGGTCAGTCTGATAGAGCCTGGGGGTCCCATCACAGTCAAAACCCACGATCAAGGCAGAGATGCCAAACGGTCTGCGTCCATTGCTCTGAGTGTAGCGCTAGAGAATTAAAATATCAAAAACCGGTTATGAACACAAAACTGACCTTCAAAAGACCATTCAGTCAAGCATCATATGAACTAATTTTTGCCTCGATTCGGCAGTCTCATCCAAATCATCATGGCATTTGTAGTTCTTCATGATAGCCACGTTAACGGGGGGTAAATACAGGCAAATATATGGCTAAAATTCACTGTCGTAAATACACTTACATGGTTATCAAAATGTCACGCCAGGATAAGCCTACATGAAACACAGCCCTAATTTAAAGTGTTCCTAAAATTCTCTATGGCGAACGTTTTATGGTGAAAAAGGTATTGGAACCATTTCCATGTTTGACCTCTAGATGTGTGTATTATGACTCATTCTGTGGTACTCTATGCCAAGCCGTTAGGGGCTGTTTGTTCTTAGTTCAAGGAACGGAGACTACCGGTTTAAGTATGGCGATGTAGGCTATCCTACCTGTTTCAGGGTGGCAATGTGTCGTGTGATGTACTCCACGGTCACTGGGTCCTCCACAGTGAGCCGGTGACTCTGGCACTCCACACGAGCTCTGTTGATCACGATGCGGGCATCTGCTGTCAGGCCTGACAGACAGCTGGTTAAATAAGACCAAAGCTTCCAGCAGGTTTCAATTTCAAGCATATTAATTACGTTTATAGGTACCTGCAAATGCCATGCAGACATGGTCGTCTAGGGTGCATATTTTGCGGACTGTTCTTTCCTCCTGCAGCTTGGCCACTGACTTCTTCTCAACGCCAAGGACAACAATGTCTTTGCCCCTGATGCCAACCTAATGTTAGAGGAATGAATGGGGAAATGAAACAGTCGGCTAGCTATTTAAACAAACACATGCGCTGTGACAGTTAGCAAATCTAACTAGCTAAGTAACAGTTAACTTGCTAGCTTAGTAATCACACAAATTATGCAAGTAAACATATTCCAGATAACAGCATTAAATAATAAAACATGATAATTTACTAGCAACTACTAGCTAGTTAACTGAGTAAGCTAGCTATAAAATGTGGGAAGTCACTAGTTACAACAGCCAGAGTCATAAACCCCACCCATTTTGACCATCTCTTCTTTAAGGGTAGGAAGCATGAGTTTTTACTCAAAGTAACAGTGTGTCAAAGACTTAGTTGTAGTCACGATCTCACTACCTATAACTACAAACAGTGGTTTTAGCATTTTTACATATTTATTAACTTATTTCCAGATAACTACCCACAATGCACTATTTCTCAACATCATCTGGAGACCCGATACTGGTTCCAGCTGGCTAACGTTAGCTACTAGCCATGCTAGCATGTAATTTAATTCCAAACCAAGTGTTGGTGCTGGTGAGCTACTATGTACATCCATGAAGAAAAACGAATTCCTGTGAAAAACTGCAAGGCCTGTTCTCCTGTGCATTTGGTAGTGGTAGTCAAGTGAGCGGTGTAGTTGTTTTCCATCATTTGTAGCCAGTGCAGTAAAACCCACAGGTAAGAGATAACGACTAATTTGTTGCCAAAAAACGAGACGCAAGCTTTGAAGTGGGCACGGTTTGTCCGGTTGAAGAGAGTGAATTGGAATAGGAAGTATTTTGAGCACCACACATCTACTGTATTCAGTGCTCATTTCACCCCAGGGGACTGATAAGCTGAGCACTCATTGGCTGGTTTTCCTTCACTCTGTGGTCCAACTCCTCCAAAACCATCTCAATTGGGTTAAGGTAAGATGATTGTGGAGGCCAGGTCATCTGATGTAGCACTACATCGCTCTCCTTAGTCAAATAGCCCTTACACATCTGGAGGTGTGTTGGATCATTGTCCTATTGAAAACCGAATGATAGTCCCACTAAGCTCAAACCAGATGTGATGGCATATTGCTGTAGAATGCTGTGGTAGCCATGCTGGTTAAATGTGCCTTGAATTCTAAATCAAATCACTGACAGTGTCACCAGCAAAGCATCCCCACACCATCACACCACTTCCTCCATGCTTCACCGTGGGAACCACACATGCAGAGATCACCTACTCTGCGTTTCACAAAGACATGGCGGTTGGAACCAAAATTTTGAACCCCAAAATCACCAAACAGGCAAAACATCAATACAGGACTAAGATCGAGTTGTACTACACCGGCTGATGCCTTTAACCTCTCTGGGATATGTGGCCAAAAGCCAGGGAAAATGCAGAGCGCCAAATTCAAATAAATTACTATAAAAATCAAACTTTCATTAAATCACATGCAAGACAGCAAATTAAAGCTACACTTGTTGTGAATCCAGCCAACATGTCAGATTTCAAAAAGGCTTTTCGGCGAAAGCAAACAATGCTATTATCTGAGGATAGCACCTCCGAAAACAAAGAGAGAAACCATATTTCAATCCTGCAGGTGCGACAAAACGCAGAAATAAAAATATAATTCATGCCTTACCTTTATGAGCTTCTTTTGTTGGCACTCCAATATGTCCCATAAACATCACAAATGGTCCTTTTGTTCGATTAATTCCGTCGATATATATCCAAAATGTCCATTTATTTGGCGCGTTTGATCCAGAAAAACACTGTTTCCAACTTGTGCAACGTGACTACAAAATATCTCAAAAGTTACCTGTAAACTTTGCCAAAACATTTCAAACTACTTTTGTAATACAACTTTAGGTATTTTTTAAAGTAAATAATCAATAAAATTGAAGACGGTGTTCAATACAGGAAGAAAAAAAAATGTAGCTAGCTTTCTGGTCACGCGGCCTCTATCTAACAGTACACTTTAAGTGACCCTCGTTCAAGATGGCCGTACTTCATTACACAAAGGAATAACCTCAACCAATTTCTAAAGACATGACCTATAATGGAAGCAATAGGAACTGCAAGAAAGGCCCCTTAGAAATCTGGATTCCCAATGAAACCCCATTGAAAAGAGAGTGACCAAAAAAAAAAAATCTGAATGTTTTGTCCTCAGGGTTGCCCGCTAAATAAGTTCTGTTAGACTCTGACATGATTCAAACAGTTTTACAAACTTCATAGTGTTTTCTATCCAAATCTACTAATAATATGCATATCTCATCTTCTGGGGATGAGTAGCAGGCAGTTGAATTTGGGCATGCATTTCATCAGGACGTGAAAATACTGCCCCCTGTCACCAAGAAGTTAAACATGTCAACATTCACAAGGCTGCAGGGCCAGACGGATTACCAGGACGTGTACTGTGAGCATGCGCTGACCAACTGGCAAGTGTCTTCACTGACAATTTCAGCCTCTCCCTGTCCAATTCTAATACCAACATGTTTGAAGCAGACCACCATAGTTCCTGTGCCCAAGAAAGCGAAGGTAACCTGTCTAAATGACTACAGACCAGTAGCACTCACATCGGTAGCCATGAAGAGCTTTGAAAGGCTGGTCATGGCTTACATCAACACCATTATCCCAGAAACCAAAGAACCACTCCAATTTTCATAACGCCCTAACAGATCCACAGATGATGCCATCTCTATTGCACTCCACACTGCTCTTTCCAACCTTGATAAAAGGAACACTTATGTGAGAATGCTATTCATTGACTACAGCTCAGCGGTCAACACCATAGTGACATCAAAGCTCATCAATAAGCTAAGGAACCTGGGACTAAACACCTCCCTCTGCAACTGGATCTTGGACTTCCTGACGGGCCGCCCCCAGGTGGTTAGGGTAAGTAACAACACATCCGCAGCGCTGATCCACAACACAGGGACCCCTCAGGGGTGTGTGCTCAGTCCCCGTGTACTCCCTGTTCACTCATGACTGCACGACCAGGGAAGACTCCAACACCATCATTGAGTTTGCCGATGACACAACAGTGATGGGCCTGATCACCAACAATGATGACAGTCTATAGGGAGGAGGTCAGAGACCTGGCTGTGTGGTGCCAGGACAACAAACTCTCCCTAAACATGTTCAAGACAAAGGAGATGATTGTGGACAACAAAAAAAAAAGAGAGAACTGAGCACACCCCCATTCTCATCGACAGGGCTGTAGTATAGCAGGTGGAGAGCTTCAAGTTCCTTGGTGTCCACATCACCAACAAACTAACATGGTCCAAGCACAACAAGACAGCCATGAAAAGGGCATGGCAAAACCTATTCCCCTTCAGGAGACTTAAAAGATTTGGCATGGGTCTGCAGAACCTCAAAAAGGTTTTACAGCTGCACCATCGAGAGCATGGTTGCATCACTGCCTGTTATGGCCACTGCTCGGCCTCCAACTAAAAGGCACTAGAGGGTAGTGCGTACGGCCCAGTACATCACTGGGGCCACGCTTCCTGCCATCCATGACCTCTATACAAGGCGGTGTCAGAGGAAGGCCCTAAAAATTGTCAGACTCCAGCCACCCTAGTCATAGACTGTTCTCTCTGCTATCGTGCTGTGCCAAGTCGCTTCTGAACAGCTTCTACCCCCAAGCCATAAGACTCCTGAACGTCTAATCAAAATGGCTACCCTGACTATTTGCATTGCCACCCCTCCCCTCTTTTACACCGCTGCTATGCTCTTATCTATGCATACTCAGCTTAATAAACTTTACCAACATGTACAGACTACCTCAAATAATTGGTGCCCTCGCACATTGACTCTGTACCGGTACCCCCCTGTATGTATTCTCGCTATTGTTATTTTACTGCTGCTCTTTAAATTACTTGTTACCTTTATTTCTTATATTTTATATTTTTTAACTGCATTGTTGGTTAGGGGCCCGTAAGTAAACATTTCACTGTAAGGTGTTGCATGTGGCTAACAAAATTTGATTTCATCATACATGTCAAGCAGTGATCTTTCAGCTCTGTCTGTCCATGGCCTCTTCTTCGGTGCGGTCACTGTGTTCATTTCCATCTTGTTTAGCTGCTTATGTAACATTTCAAGTAAACCCTGTGTCTTGTCTGCATCGAAGTAGTGGTCCTTGTACATAGCATTGAGCATGGTGGCGACACAGTAAAGAGAGAATGCCACAGAATCGCTTAATCACAGCCTGTGTCGGGCAGTTTTGTTGAGCAGGCGTTTCAATGCCATGACAGAGGGTATCACATCTGCTGCCGGCGCAGTTGATGAGCTTATTTCTTGAGTCAGTTGTTCGAATAGAGCTAGCATGTTCATGTTTCCAAGTTTCAGACGTGCTCAAATGGCATTGAAATGGAAGCAGCGGTATGACAGCCACATTCATGAGCATGCAAGACGACTTTCCTCAGTACGAAATCCTTGACGACCAACTGTGTTGTCAGACTCAGCATGCTCATGGGGCTGATATTGCTAGTCCAAATGTCAGTCGCGAAGCTAATAGCAGTGACGCTATTAATGTGTAACTCCGGTAGGGCAACATCTGAGAAATAGTGCATACTTAGTGTGTACCGGTGCACAACCATTCGGTGAAAGCCAACATCACCCACGACAGAGAACGGTTGATTGTCAAGGGCAATGAATTCCATTATCTTGGCGTTAATGGATTTCGCCTTTGAGTTGTCTTGCTGAAATGTTCTTCCTCTTACAAATGACTGCTCGATTCACACAGCAGACATTGTAGACTAGGAATGCTGTGTTGCAAGTCTCACACTACATTTTACGTGGCGTCATTACGTCATGTACCTACGTTATTATATAGGTATGCACGTCAGCTTTGACATCAGTTTTGCACATCAGCATTAAACTAGACATCGGCCGATGTCGCCATTTTTAGCTAATATCGTCCGATACCGATATATCGTGCATCCCTAATTTACAAGCCCCCTTTTATTTATCCTACGCTGACTTGGTGTACAGGAAGAACACTAAGAACAGCCCATGTTCTGAATTCTGTTGCTGTACATTTCAAAAGTGCTAAACAAATAGTTAGACTACCTTCATCCTAGCTCGCTCATTAATGTCTCAATCGAAATTACAGATTGCCTCTTATCCGCTTGTTGTCCCCTTATGCCATAGTTTGTACATCTCAATTTACATTAGAAAGCACATTTGTTTAAGAAAGTCAGCCATATCAGCTATGATTTTTTTAAAGGCAGTAAATGAGGCTGAATTAACTGTTCCACTGCCAGATAAGCCTCTGCTGATAGCCAGGTGTAGTAGTGGTAAGGTGTTGGGACTGCTGTTGGGACAGCTTTATGTAGGCCTTAACAGTTTGTGGGCACCGTTTGTCACCGTTAAAGTGCAATTAATGTATTGTTTAGTGTTGTGTAGTGGCTTTGCTGGCATGCATCCCCTTCCTTTTTGGTCCCCACAAAGATTTCCATGCTAAAATCGCCACTGATTGTTAGATATTACTGGCCCTCCTTTGAATTTTAAAGTCCCGATGTGGCCCTCGAGCAAAGTTTGCCCACCCCTGGTTAAAATCTGATTTGAAACCTAACTAACCTCACCCACACTGCTAACCTTAAATGATGGTTAAAAAGCACTTTTGCTTTTAACACTTTTGTTTTTATGTTTTTATGTAATATAGCCAATTTGGACTTTGTGGCTGTGGTTACAAGTGGAAACCATCAATTTTCTCCTTCATCCAAGTCCCTAAAAGTGATCTAGTTAGCTAAATGACATAGCTAACAGCTGCTTATCAGCTTCATAAACTTACAGCGGTGGAGCCTTTCTTCACAGCCTCTTGCGCATATTCCACCTGAAAAAGGTGACCGTCAGGAGAAAACACAGTGATCGCCCTGTCATATCTTGTTGCCATTATGTTGTTGCTAGAAAGAAATGCAGTGACATGTGTGTAGCTACTCAGCTAGTGAATGTTTCCTAGTCAGTTTTTGTGTGTACACTCACAGAGCGCATGCGCTTGAACTCTGAACTTGGACGAGTTCAATTTTGAGCATTTCCCTAAGAAAATACCCACCATTTCAAAGTTATCCAAGTGCAACTTTTTATTTCACTCTCCATAACTCGAAAATATTTCATAAGTGTGGTTCGGAACCATTGTAAGGGGTTGATACAGACGTTTCCAGCGCTGTTTGGTTCCTTTCCGGGGCATTGCATTTTCCAATCCCCTAAAATTAAGTTTGGATTATTCCTCTACTAGAAAGGGTTTGAACATATTGTTTTGTTTTTATATGTCTTAATTGCACCCCACTAAACAATGATACAATGTATTGACATATTGGTATTATTTCTATATTTCAGTTATTACTTCAATTTATTTTTTAATATCTCACGAAGATAAATATGTTAATGACATTTTCGTTCACCCCTCTAATGGACTAGCTAATACGTTACAGAATAGCGTCCTATTCTATTAGTTTTCTCCTAGCAGCTGGATTTTATGCTGGCAGCGTGATCGTGTAATATTATTTTTCAAAATAATATTTTCCTTGCAAAGACATACTGAACTGGGAATATCGATTTGTTTTTGCACTCTAGTGCAGTACAACTGTTTTTCGCAGCATTGCAAAGCTTAGAAAATTTGTATTGATAATTTTGTTGTTGTACTATTAGTTATTTATCCTTTATTTAATTAGGCAAGACAGTTAAGAAAAAAATCTTACTTATAATGACAGCCTACCCCAGCCAAACCCTAACCCAGATAACACTGGGCCTATTGTGCACCACCCAATCATAGCTGGTTGTGTTTCAGGCTGGAATCGAACCAGGGTCTGTAGTGACACCTCTAGCAATGGGATGCAGTACCTTAGACCGCTGCACCACTCAGGAGCCCATTAATATCACCATTTCTTTTGAAGGTTTACAAATACTGGTATGTTATAAGCTATTGTGTACGCTATATATAAGCCTAACTTTTTTTAATCAAAACAAAATCTTATGTATTTACAAGTTACATGTAATGAATATTAACCAGGCCACAGTATAATTGCACCTTTTTTTTTACAAGTTGTAGGCTGATATATACTTCTTATCTGTCAAGGTTAACAGTATACAGTAAAGGCATAGGCCTGTTAACTAGTTTTAAAAATGTATATCATAGACAAGATTATTTACAAGCAAGATTTTCATGATTATCGATCAAGGTCAGCAAAGCTACTTTTTATAGAGTTTAAAATGCATTACAAGAGACAACAAGGCTGACAGTACAAAGTATAATGAAGCTTTCAGAACAACAATGGAGAGTTATAGGCTTTTCTATCAAGGTTAGCAGTATACTGTAAAGGCCTATTAACCAAGTTTTCAAAACCAACACCAGAGAAAAGAATGAAAGATATTCATCACGTCTCTGTATTATGTATTATCTATCAAGATCAGCAAGTTTAAAATAGTTTCAAATGTATTATGTAGTCATTTTCTCTCTGATAACTCATATAAAACATACTTTCGCATTCCATTGTGACAACTTATTCACGTTGCACTCTAATACGACTGCTTTGGAGAATAATCACACAGACATTACAACTACTACCGTCTGACTGTTTTCTAAAATGGGAGCACCTATGAGAAAATTATAGTTTAGTGTCACATCCACCACCAATCCATGCATTGCCAGAAACTGTAATGCCAGGTATTTATAACCTCTTTGCTGTCACTAAACAGACTGTAATTGCTGACTCTCAAAAGACGCAGGGGACATTAACACAAATTGTTCCTTTTGATGTGACTTCAAAAGATCATAGTATATGTCAATTATTCGGTCACTTGTTGTCATTGCTTAATATGCTATAATCCTCTTTAGTAAGTGGAGATGAAAGAGTTTTTGTTGTCTTTGGAATTTGAAGTTTGGACTGACAAATAAAATATCCTGCATATATAACATACAGCTTTTTGAATTATTTAGTATTATAGCAATTTCAGATAATTCTCAATTTAGGAAATTGTACACACTACATGTAAATCACTGGTATTTTGACTGCACTCAAGTATAAAAATCAAGTGTGGGCTTTACCTTAGAGAAGGTCCAATAATTCCTGAAGCAAGCTGTGTTCTATCATACAAAATGAAAGACAGTGAAAAGGTACTACATTTTCTTCAGAAAGACAAAAGTAATCTGTGCTCTGACAAATCCACAAAGAATGACTAATCTGTGTCAAAACTTCAAATTCCAAAGACAATCAAAACTCTTCCATCTCCACTTACTAAAGAGGATTATAACATATTAAGCAATGACAACAAGTGACTGAATAATTGACATATACTATGATCTTTGACCCAGATTAGTCATTCTTTGTGGATGTGTCAGAGCAAAGATGACTTTTGTCTTTCTGAAGAAAATGTAGTATCTTTTCACTGTGTTTCATTTCGTATGATAGAACACAGCACTGATATTTACAACTGATATTCAACACAACAACAGTACATTAATGTATTGTTTTGGAATTAGTATAACATGCAGGACTAAATGCATATGTCAATAACACAGTCCCCCTCCAAAACTGCTGGCTGGTGTGTTTATGGACATATTCAATCAATCCCTATCCCAGTCTGCTGTTCCCACATGCTTCAAGAGGGCCACCATTGTTCCTGTTCCCAAGAAAGCTAAGGTAACTGAGCTAAACGACTATCGCCCCGTAGCACTCACTTCCATCATCATGAAGTGCTTTGAGAGACTAGTCAATGATCATATCTCCTCCACCCTACCTGATACCCTAGACACACTCCAATTTGCTTACCGCCACAATAGGTCCACAGGCGACGCAATCTCAATCACACTGCACACTGCCCTAACCCATCTGGACAAGAGGAATACCTATGTAAGAATTCTGTTCATCGATTACAGCTCAGCATTTAACACCATAGTACCCTCCAAACTCATCATTAAGCTCAAGACCCTGGGTCTCAAACCCGCCCTGTGCAACTGGGTCCTGGACTTTCTGACAGGATGCCCCCAGGTGGTGAGGGTAGGAAACAGCACCTCCACCCCGCTGATCCTCAACACTGGGGCCCCACAAGGGTGCATTCTCAGCCCTCTCCTGTACTCCCTGTTCACCCATGACTGGGTGACCATGCACGCCTCCAACTCAATCATCAAGTGTGCAGACGACACTACAGTGGTAGGCTTGATTACCAACAACGACGAGACGGCCTACAGGGAGGAGGTGAGGGCCTTCGGATTTTGGTGTCAGGAAAACAACCTCACACTCAACGTCAACAAAACAAAGGAGATGATCGTGGACTTCAGGAAACAGCAGAGGGAGCACCCCCCTATCCACATCGATGGGACAGTAGTGTAGAATGTGGAAAGTTTTAAGTTCCTCGGTGTACACATCACGGACAAACTGAAATGGTCCACCCACACAGACAGCGTTGTGAAGAAGGTGTTGTGAAGACAGTCACAAACCTTTACAGATGCACAATCGAGAGCATCCTGTTGGGCTGTATCACCGCCTGGTACAGCAACTGCTCCGCCCACAACCGTAAGGCTCTCCAGAGCGCAGTGAGGTCTGCACAACGCATCACCGGGGGCAAACTATCTGCCCTCCAGGACACCTACACCACCAGATGTCACAGGAAGGCCAAAAAGATCATCAAGGACAACAATCACCCGAGCCACTGCCTATTCACCCCGCTATCATCCAGAAGGCGAGGTCAGTACAGGTGCATCAAAGCTGGGACCGAGAGACTGAAAAACAGCTTATATCTCAAGGCCATCAGACTGTTAAACAGCCATCACTAACATTGAGTGGCTGCTGCCAACATACTGACTCAAATCTCTAGCCACTTTAAACATTTAAAATTGGATGTAATAAATGTATCACTAGTCACTTTAAACAATGCCACTTTATATAATGTTTACATACCCTACATTACTCATCTCATATGTATATACTGTACTCTATACCATCTACCGCATCTTGCCTATGCCGTTCGGCCATCACTCATCCATATATTTATATGTACATATTCTTATTAATTCCTTTACACTTGTGTGTATAAGGTAGTTGTTGTGAAATTGTTAGATTACTTGTTAGATATTACTGCACGGTCGGAACTAGAAGCACAAGCATTTCGCTACACTAGCATTAACATCTGCTAACGATGTGTATGTGACCAATAACATTTGATTTGATTTGATTTGAAACTAAGCATATTTGAGACCCTAATGAATATTTCCACCCCACTTTATCTGAGACAGGTAGAACAGTTCTCTCTACATCCCAATATTCTTAACATACCAGGGTCAGCATTGTATTTTTGCATTATTGGTCTCTAACAATTGCACAATAAAAGTGGCCATTGATAAAAATGCAATTTCATTTGAATTGGTTATTCACCTTGCAATGTTTGGAAATGCGGGATTTTATTTTGAAGGTTCCTCATTACCGTACGAAAGTGACGTCATTGTTTGTGCTGCTGGCGGAATACGAGTTCATATTCTAAACTGCCTGGTTTGAGTTCTACATATTTTTTTAGCTGTTTAGTTCTATGTTTTAGTTTATTTCGCTTAATAGCAAATCACCATGTCGGTGGCGTTTGCACCTCATAGACAACGTGGAAAGGGTGATATAACACCCACTGGAATTCAGAAGGTAATTCATCTTTATCACGCACCACAACAGAATGGATGCGGAGAGCACCCAGCTGCTGCTAGCTAGATAGCTAACTAGCCTAGCCAGTGCCCAGGTCGAACTATAGGCAGCTAACGTTAGCTAAGTAAAGGGAAATAGATTGGTAACAATGTTGCTAGGGTAAAGCGCGGTCAATATGAACTTCGCGGGAGTGGGAAAATCTAAAAATAACTATTTTTTTTTGTCGATTCGAAGGACTAACATTACATTTGTTTCTGATATGCATGGAGGCCTACTAGTATTTTGTTAGCTGGATTGTTAGCTTCTTTTGTTAGCTGGCACACAGAACAGTAACGTTAGATGACAAATGCTTTGTTACTAGGTAGAGAAAACGGCAATGGCAGTTTGACCAGCTAGTTAGTTACAGTGTTGTCATTAACATCATACACTACTCTACTCTCAAATAAAATAATATGATTTTATGAGTAGTCTGGATTGGAACGACAGTTTGTCCTCTGGAGTTATACTGTCTATGGTTCAAAACGTTAATACAAGTAACATTGTTTCCATGTATGCATCACAATTCCCCAACCCTTTTTACATTGTATTTACTGTATTCTCAATGATTTTTCACTTTAAAATGTATGCCAAACAAAAACCAATGATTTGTTAAATTAGACAAACCATACAACTATGCACATAGACGAATTTTAACAATTACACGTGACTAGTTTGCTAACAGACAGCACAAACCATTCTGTTAACCCACTTTGTATCTGCACAGTTCTTCAAGTAAATGGGGTTTTGTGAAGTTCAGTGGAAATTAAAAGTAGTCCTTGTGCATGTTGTATGGTTTGTTTAACATATGAACACTAAGTCTTCTTCCTGTTTTGCTCTGTCATGTTTCAGTTACTGGATGAAAACAATCAGTTGATTCAATGTATAATGGACTTCCAGAGCAAAGGAAAGACAGCAGAATGTTCACAGTAAGTTATACTTTATGTACAACATCTCCATACCTGATGAGCTTTCAGGCTTCATACTATCATGTATTTGAGTTTTTGCAGTGTATTGATGGCTTCTCTCCCTGCCTTTTTAAATGTTAACATGGGTTTTTATCTGTTTTCTGTTAACAGGTACCAGCAGATGCTCCACAGAAATTTAGTTTACCTGGCCACAATAGCAGACTCCAATCAGAACATGCAGTCTCTGCTCCCTGCTGTGAGTATGGGTCCAGGGCGGAGAAGGGCAGTGATGTTACAAGAAGGGGACAATTCATTGGTGCTGAATTGGATTCATTCTGACACATTTCATCACGTTGTACAGACACTGTACAGTTAGAAATACAGTGTTGTTCTTGGCTCCCGATAGTTCAAGGATTGTGTTAAGTGATTTTAAATCTCAAACTAAGCATAGGGCTTTTTAAAATTTTATCTTACCGTTATTTTACTAGGCAAGTCAGTTAAGAACAAATTTTTATTTTCAATGACGGCCTAGGAACAGTGGGTTAACTGCCTTGTTCAGGGGCAGAATGACAGATTTTTTTTACCTTGTCAGCGCAGCGATTCAATCTTGCAACCTTTTGGTTACTAGTCCCAACGCTCTAACCACTAGGCTACCTGCTGCCCAAAACATGACTCTTTGATGAAGTGGTCTAACAATACTCCCTCCATAACTATCATGTATTCTGTTATCATAATTTATAGATTCTGACTTGAAATAAGGGCATAGAAATGCAACAACAGAGCTAAGTTACAATTGAAGAAGAGCCAAGCCTCTTTATATGCATTACACTGCTAGTCAGGAACTTCACCAAATTCCACCAGTACAGGAAATGAAGCCAGTATAGGGGTTTCCCATCCTATTCCCAGTATATCTAACCCTGTCAAGCTCTGACGATAGATTGTGCGGTGCATGTGAGATTGAATGTAATAATATATGCCTCATATGCCACCAATGGAAGCTTGCCCTGTCTCCCCTACTGTTGGTCAAAGGGGTGTATAATGTTCACCTAGATGCTCTGTACTTGATTTCAGAAGTGTGACTCCCCTACTCCCCCAGAGGTAAAGCTTGAAGTGAGTATGGGTGGAGAAGTGGGGGTTAATTTATGATAGGGTGTCTTGGTTCATACTGTGCATTGGAGGCTATATGATTAATATTCAAACACAGGGTCTTTTGTTGTGAAACTTCATATGTGATACCTCTGAGATAGACTGCAGGTACAATAGTATTGTACAGTGCCGTGTAAAGGTATACTTTGTGTTGATAGGTTCTGCTTTATTATAGAGGCTTACTTGTTGCTGCAATCTGGTGCTGTGATATAGATGATAGAATAACATGTCAAATCCAGAGATTATATAACATATTATGTCCACAGAATGGCTGGGGTCTTTAAATCCTGTACCTTCAATATAATTTGCTTTTATTTTGAACATGATCATTTCTGTTCTTACATTTAAGAACCCATGGTCATCCGTCCATCAGTCTTCCTCCCTCTCCCACCGCTTTTTCTCTCATACATGGCTGAGATATGTATCTTAACACGGCTGGTGTTTCTCTCTCTGTGTTGTCTGTCTGCAGCCTCCTACTCAGAACATGCCCATGGGCCCTGGTGGGATGAACCAGAGCGGAGTGCCGGGCCCCCAGCCCCCCCACGGACACAACATGCCCTCTGAGGGCATGGTCAGTGGCGGACCCCCAGCCCCACACATGCAGAGCCAGATGAACGGACAGATGCCTGGTAAGTGACCTCCCGTCCTCTCTCTATCCCTGTCTCACTCACTAGGGTTGCCTAGCAACACCACAGAGCTGGAAGAGGAGGGGAGGGTGCTCTGTTAAACGATGTCACCCGTCTGAGCTCTGGTTGTCTTGGACTCCACTTCACTGTGGTTGTGTTTGTATGCGTGTTTGTTTGTGTGTGGGGAGAGTAGGGCTGGGCAATATGGCCAAAATATAAAATTATATTTTCAAATATTTTGATACGGTGTTATGTTTTTGAATAATTAAAGTTCTAAATGTTCTTTGAGTAGTTCATGACCTTGATTGTTTTATACTGTTCAATCCAACTTTAAACAAAAAAAATTCTGCAAGGTTGCATGGTATGGGGAAAAAATGTAGACGTAGTTATTTGGTGAACGGTTCGAATCATTATTGACAGGTTAGGAACCGATGTGTTGGTCAGTGTTTCCAGGGCACCCTAATAAGGTGTTACATTAGATGTTTTATTACCTGGGCTGCGGTCCAAACTTAAAAGACACCCTCGCCTTATGCCCTTGGGGAAAGCCCCGTCACCATTTTGGGGGGCGGCCCAACTGATTAGCCAAGCAAGGGAAGTTTGCAACGTAAGCCCCTCAGCCCTCGTTTTTAGTCGAGTGTACAATTATGTTCACTCCGGGGCCTGAAACTCCCCATAATTCAATTTGCGGTGATTGTACATCCACTAAGAAAAGTCAGCAAAAACTTAAAAACAACATCAATGGAGTCAACATAAAAATGTAAGCAAAAACAAATGCAAATAAGTTAGAAATTGTGCTAGTTATGCACATGACGGCACAAACACGTCTCGTAAAAATGTTTTTGTTTGGTTATCTTTTGGAAATTGTAGAAATAAAACATTTTCCTCCTTCAGAAGTTTCAGCTAGGCAGGCTAATATTAGTTAGCTAATTCATTTGCTAGTTATCGTACAGTTGGCGTATATTAATAATTATATATTTAATTTAAGTAGACATGCACTCATAAATGACAAGCGCATATAAAGCACCCACAAGCTACCAGTGGCTGAAAACACCATTTATTTTTTATTTATTTCACCTTTATTTAACCAGGTAGGTCAGTTGAGTTCTCATTTACAACTGCAACCTGGCCAAGATAAAGCAAAGCAGTGCGACACAAACAACACAGAGTTACACATGTGATAAACAAATGTACAGTCAATAACACAATCATCGTGGGATGTATGAGTGACGAATTTCCAGACAAGGGTGGTCCATTTAAAAAGCATTCCTTCCTACCTCAGCCTGCAAGTGTATACTCGTCAGACGTCATGATACGTCATCAGAAGTGTCCACTTAATTTGAGGGCTGAGGGGATAGGGTCTTTTAAGTGTTTGAACTGCAGCCTTGATGTAGCTAGCTAGCTAACATATTCATGCTTTGCCTATTCCTCTGATATAGAATATACCATTGCACAATGAACATGCTTATCTAGGTCTACACCAGCACTGGTACCAGGCTGTATTAGCTAGCTGACTCTTAGCTTGCTAAATGTACTAACTAGTGATTAGCATTTGCGACTAATGGAAATTCTTTTAGCCCCAACTTGCTAAGAAAAGACAAACTAGTAGTAGTTTGCAGATGGTAAGATACACAAACTAATAGTGTAATTATAGAACATTTGTGCAAAGCAGCATCGTTGTCACCAACATCTTGTTGTATCTATCTAACCATGCAGACTGCAGAGTGAACAGCAAGAAAGTGCTTGTGACTCCATGGTTGAGCAATTGCGCTCTCGTTGAGTAACATGGGTTTGGTGTGTGAAGCGGTATACCGCCCAGCCCCAGGGGCTAGACTGTTAACATTTAGTCTACTTTGTTCTGCCGCAGGGTAGATTGACCAGTTATTACCAGTTGTCAAGGCTCTACAGCGCACATGCTTGTGAATATTAAAATAGGGAGAAAGTATTTTCTCGGGAAAGCATTAATAATGTTTTAATTAAATAATGAACTATTTGATCTCTGTACTATATGGTCTAATATCTTCCAAAATGTTGAATGATCTGTTGTTCTTTTTTCCCCAGGGCCTAATCACATGCCCATGCAGGGCCCTGGGCCGGGTCCCAACCAGCCCCCCAACATGCCCGGCAGCGGCTCCATGAACATGCCCCCCAGCAGCCATGGCTCTATGGGCGGCTACAACCACGCTGTGCCCTCCTCTCAAAGCATGCCTGCCCAAGGTCAGATGAACATGACCCAAGGACCCATGGGTAACTACGGCCCCCGGCCCAACATGAACATGCAGGCTAACCAAGGTACAGGAAAGAGGAAAACAAACGTGTCCTTGATAGACCTTCTCTTTGACCCATACACATCTTTTGATGATGACATTCATCCATGGATGCTTTATTGTTGAGTTTTTTTCAAATTGGGTTCTGTAATGGCATACTGTGTGTGTTTGTGTTGTTCCTGCCCCAGGCCCCATGATGCACCAGCAGCCTCCCTCCCAGCAGTACAACATACCCCCTGGAGGTGGCGGGCAGCACTACCAGGGCCAGCAGAACCCCATGGGCATGATGGGCCAGGGGAACCACGTGATGGGGCAGAGGCCCATGCCCCCTTACAGACCCCCACAGCAAGGTACGCTCTGCTCTACAGAGTGGGCACTGGGACAAGGCGCTTGGTTTGACTTGACACAGGGCTGAAACCTCTTCTCCTGTCCGTAACCCCCTTTCCACTTCGTCTCTTAAGTGGAACTATCTTTCACTTACACTGTCGTTGCTTGTAGACATGGGTAGCCCCATTACCATAGAAGGAGTACCCAGGTGTCCTGAAGGTTGTTGTCAGCCCCAGACAACTGAGCTATAGTTTGAGGACCAGGAGCTCTCTAGCGAATAAGTGGCCCAAATTCCAACCTCACTCCCCTTTCCACACCGAAATCCCCCCCTTCCCCCCTCCCCACACTCCCGCCCCAACAACACCTTGAATCAACCTGTGTGTGTTGTGTGTGTGTATGTAGGACCCCCTCAGCAGTACCCAGGGCAGGAAGACTACTATGGGGACCAGTACAGTCACGCAGGACAGGGAGCCTCAGAAGGTAGGAGAACCAACCCTCCAACCAACCGCTCGTAGAACCAACCAAACCTCTCCGTCCGTCTAACGTTCACTTAGAGAAACTGTATTGAGTCATGTAGAAGGACAAGAGGATAGCGAGTACCAAAACAACATTGTATGACAGTGACACCATCCCTCAGCTGAAGCCAGTGAATTGCTCAGCACCACTTTACACCTGAAACGAATCATCAATGGTTTATCTTGGTTCCACCGCAGTTATCTAGAACATTTGTGGAAATAGAGAATGGAAGATGTCAGTTAGTCATGGTGCTCTGTAAGCCTGGCAAGAAGGAAGCTAATGTTTGGTTTGCCTGCCCACCATCCCACCGGTGATATGCGTCTTCGATAAACAAATAGCTAGTTATTCTGTCGAACCGTTTTCTTGTGGAGGTGTGGCTCCAAATACGTACCGCGATTCAATCCAGGAAGTTGATCTTAGGTGGTGCTTTTAGCAGAAGCAGAGGTCCTACTTTAGCAGAAGCCCCACACACGAGTTGACAGATGTTGCTTTGAAGACTCCTGGTGGAAAAGGTGACTAGTTGGACTGGGATTTTTCTCCAGTAATTTCCCACCCCTCCATAGTGATTTTGCATCATAGCATCCCCATCAATTATTCTTAAATTAATAACTTTCTCTTGCATGTATCAATCACTTTCTACACCTTTCTGAGTTGTCTACATTCTACTCCCTTTCAAACTTTGACACAGTACTCTCCAGTCTCATAGCTAGGTTGTACTCTAATGGAAATTACAGGATTTAAATATTGTCTTGTAAAACTGTATATTCCCAAAAGAAAGTGAAACAAATATTCCAATGTTTACTTATCACTTTTGCAAAACCTATATTTATGACCATTGATTCCCACACACATACAGAGACATTGCTTGAAGCAATATAAAATATATACTGATATTTAACAATCTGTATATTTTTAATCCCCTGACTTTCCCCCTCACTGACTTATCACCTCAAACATGGACATGAAATAACATGTCTTCCTATCTCCTTGTGAAATAATGCTTTAGGTGGTTTACTACAGCCACCGTTCCCTGATCAAGGCTTTGATCCCTCAGAACAATACTACCAAGGAGGTATCTATGTAGCTTCACAGAAATGTACTCACAGGGGAAAAGGGAAGAAGCTAAGCTAAAAACACATGACTTATGGAACTTTTGTGTTGCTTTATGGAGACATTTCTGAGACTTCTTTCCAGTTGTGACAAAGGCTATTGTGTTTTATAACTGCAGTAGCCTAAATGCTAGCTTTTACATTTAATAACATAACTCAAGTACACTTTCTATACCGGTTTTATTTCCTCTGTTTAGCCTTCCCTGGCCAGCTGAAGCTTTCTGAGTTTGTTCTAGTTTTCTGGCTTCATGTCCCTCACCGCTATGCACGTGACTACTTTTAATCGTTGATGATTTCTCACTCACATATTTCATTTCTCATAAATGTTGTCGTTCCAGCTTTGTTTTATTAATGGCTCATAGCAGGTGTCAGGTAAGGATGCTAAAAAAGAGTCACTATAACAACCATGTTGCATATAAAAACAAACAAAAATAAACTTAATGTTTCAATGGGCATGCTCACAGTGTTGGTTCTTTTCTCCTGTGGTTCTTGTCTTGTCTGCCAGAGCGAGACCCAGCAGCCAACCAACAGTCCCCCTATGAAAAAGATAATGGTTTGTTAACTTTGTTTGTTAACAGCCTAAATCAGTGTTTTCAAAAAACGTTCTGATCAGGATTAGGGTCAATATCCTGTTCAATTCAATCAACGCAGGAAGTAAAATTAAATTCCAATCATGGTGTTGGTTCTTTTCTCCTGTGGGTTATGTCTGCCAGAGCGAGACCCAGCAGCCAACCAACAGTCCCCATATGAAAAAGATCATGGTTTGTTAACTTTGTTTAACAGCCAAAATCAGTGTTTTCAAACAAATTCTGATCAGGGTTGGGGTCAATAGCTTGTTCAATTCAGGAAGTAAACTGAAATTCTAATCATGCTGGAAAAATGTGGAATTGAATTTCAGTTTACCTTCCGACTTGAAATGGACCCCAAGCCTGATTCTGGCCACTCTAAACACTGATGTCTGCTGTGTTGTCGTCAAACCTGGTTCAGGTACTGAAATATCATAGATACCGTAATGTCGCTCTGTTGCCCCCTGTAGGTAATGCCCAGTATGGCCAGCAGCAGGAGGCCTACCAGCAAGGTCCTCCCCAGCAGCAGGGCTACCCCCCACAGCAGCAGTACCCTGGACAGCAGGGCTACCCTGGACCGCAACAGGGCTACGGTGGGTGGAACCTAAGCAATATCACTGAATCTGTCTTTGCGTGTCTCTGTCTTTCGCTCTCTCTCACTCATCTTGTTCTCTCACTCTATTTATTTTCTCTCTTTCTTGTTCTTTCTTTCTCTTTATTTTTCCATAGCCTAATACTTTGTACACTTTTTTTTTGCTTTACTGAAATGGGAAATAAAAAGATGTTGGTGTGTGCCATTACTTTGATGGCAGTCAGTCCACACTCATCCTGTAGGATTCACCGTTTACTTTCCTTTTCATTATCTTGAAACATCAGTCCTAGATTCCAAATGGCACTCACCCAGAGCCTCACATATGTTTACTGAACCACACCACTGTTTTGCTAATTGAAATGGTGTACTTTCAATGTTGCAGCGGCGCAATCAAGGCTACACATACTGGCACGTTGATCAGAAGCAGTAGCTGGCAGACATTGGTGCTGTTAGGTGTCCCTCTCGTACTATGGTGGGTCACTGTACAGGCCTAGTTACTGTGTGATAGAAAGTCTCTGAAAGCTCGAGATGGCGAGAGAGTAAAAGGAATAGGACATGCTTATGGGTAATAACCCTCGGCATTGTGGGTGTGGGAACCACAGCCCCCCTCTTTCGTTTTTAAAATCCTGTCAGCTCTCCTTTCTCTCAGAACCAGAGGCCTTTCTCTCATGCCAGTAATGAGCTGGTGGAGAGAGGCAGAGGCTATGAGTTGGGCTCCATCTGACTCACATGCGCTCTCGCAGGCGGGCCACACAAGGTTAAGCTTTGCGGTAGCTGCGTCTGCATTATGAGCACCTAATGACGTTTGACTTGGCCCAGTCAGTCATCGTATCACTGATCAGCTGTTAACCTGTCTAGCGGAACCCCTCGCCAACAGCCAATGAAATTGCAGGGCGCCAAATACAAATCAACAGAAATCTGATAAATCAAATTTCTGAAACATACAAGTATTAGGCACCATTTTAAAGATAAAATTCTCGTTAATCCAGCCTCAGTGTCTGATTTCAGAAATGCTTTACAGCGAAAGCTCCACAAACGATTATGTTAGGTCACCACCAACTCACAGATAAACCCAGCCATTTTTCCAGCCAAAGAGAGGAGTCACAAAAAGCACAAATAGAGGTAAAATGAATCACTAACCTTTGATCTTCATCAGATGGCACTCATAGGACTTCATGTTACACAATACATGTATGTTTTGTTCGGTGAAGTTCATATTTATATCCAAAAATCTTATTTTACATTGGCGTGTTATGTTCAGTAGTTCCAAAACATGCAGTGATATTGCAGAGAGCCACATGAATTCACAGAAATACTCATTATATATGTTGATGAAAATACAATTGTTAGACATGGAAATATAGATACACTTCTCCTTAATGCAACTGCTGTGTCAGATTTTTAAAAAACTTTACGGAAAAGGCATAATCTGAGAACGGAGCTCAGAGCCCAAATCTGCCATGTTGGGTAGTCAGCATTATTCATAAATAGCATTATAAATATTCACTTACCTTTGATGATCTTCATCAGAATGCACTCCCAGGAATCGCAGTTCCATAATAAATGTTTGTTTTGTTTGATAATGTCCATTTATGTTCATTTATGTCCAATAGCTTCTTTTGTTAGGGTGTTTGGTAAACAAATCCAAATGTGCAATCTGGTCCATTCGGACGAAACGTTCAAAAGTTATATTACAGGATGTTTTTATCATAAAAGTTCAATAATGTTCCAACCGGAGAATGACATTGTCTGTAGGAAAGCAATGGAACGAGAGCTACCTCTCAAGTGAAAGCGCGTGACTGAGAGCAAGGCTGTAGGCAGACCACTGACTCAAAGAGCTCTCATCCGGTCCCCCATCACACTAGAAGCCTGAAACAACGTTCTAAAGACTGTTGACATCTAGTGGAAGCCTTAGGAAGTGCAACAACCAATATCCCACTGTGTATTCGATAGGGGTGAGTTCAAAAACTACAAACCTCAGATTTCCCACTTCCTGTTTGGATTTTTTTCTCAGGTTTTTGCCTGCCATACGAGGTCTGTGAGTATAACAGAAATCATTCAAACAGTTTTAGAAACTTCAGTGTTTTCTATCCAATACCAATAATAATATGCATTCATTAGCATCTGGGACTGAGTAGGAGGCAGTTCACTCTGGGCACGCTATTCATACAAAAGTGAAAATGCTATCCCAAAGAAGTTAAGATGCCTGATTATGGCACTATGCGGCGGTAAGGTAGCTGCAGTGCAGTGGTAGTATATAGAGGCGGTCTGATGGAGTGATTTTTAATGAGGCTTCGCTTATCTAATGAGGGCCCACTGAATCTCCTTGATGTCTCCTTTCATTAGAAAACTTAACACCCAGCTCCAGCAAGTCCGACTCTCTCATTACACAGCAGAGTAGGCCAGTGTTAATGTGGAGCCAAACTTCAGCAAATGGGCCAGGGCCCAACTAATACTACTACTACCCACCAGTCTCTTTCTGCCATGCCTCTGGCTGGCTGTCTGGTTGTCACTGGATATGTCTATTGGGAGATAAAGGTTAATTGACACTCAATGGTTCAAGAACAAGACGTGGCATAATGGACATCAAACAGGACAAAGTCAGTGAATCAAGCGCGCTGTTATACTCCCAGGTTAACTGTGTGCTTTTTGTTATTGAACAGACCAGTCTTCTTAACTGCTCCTATATGGTGTGAAGAACTGTGGCATGTTTCAGTTAGACATCCATAACCTTTTTCTCTGCTCTGTCCCCCCTCCCCAGGTCCGTCCCAGGGAGCCCCAGGCCAGTACCCCCAGGGTTACCCCCAGGGCCAGGGGCAGCAGTATGGGGCCTACCGGGGCCCCCAGCCCGGCCCCCCTCAGGCCCAGCAGCAACGCCCATACCCAGGCTACGATCAGGTGAGTATGAGCCCATGAGTAGGCAGGCCTAACCTCTATCTGTATGTGACTCTTATTGTGTCCTTTTATATGTTGGCTAGAGATGGATAGAAGTTAAAAATGTAACGTGAAGTTTTCCAGGGTTCAGGGAGTGTCCGTAAGCAAGAGACCTGGGTGGAGTGGGTGTCTTGTGCATGCTGAAATTGTATGGGGAGATTAAGACAAGTTGAATAATATTGGATAATACAGCAAGTCAGACCAGAGCAGTGCAATGCGAGAGCAATGTAGTGTCTCCTCCCTAAACGTAACTGACTTTTGAGATTGTTGAAGGGGAGGGGAGAGCTACGTGTTGCCCTGTATTTTCTGTGGTCCTTTGCGGGGGCCACAGCAACACTTTGATTCTTTATCTTTGAATATTCAGGGACACATGAGGAAATAAAGACCCAGGGATTTGAACCCCTGACTAGTTCTGTAAGAAGCAAAGGTAATGGTAAAATCTGAACGTGTGACCGTTCGCCTAGCCTTGATTTGCATTTGTCATGTTTCTCCTCCTGTCTTCTATTTAAACATCTGATTTCCACCTTTACCTCTTTTTGTAACCAGGGGTCGAATTCTATTCTATTCAAACATATCAATCATATTCTGTGGGGGAACTTAAAAAATAAAATGTTGATGGTTTGGAATTGACTAAATCAATCAAAAGTACAACTCCTCATGCCTTGGGTTATTATTCATCCCTTTTCATGCAATATACTGCATTTAAATGTTATTTTTTAATGCGTAATTTAATTATGCACTGTATAGAATAGTAAATGATCAAAGTAAGTCAAATTTAAGCAAAATAAATCAATGTGTAACTAAACTTTTATTCCTAAAGAGCAGCCACTTTCGACCCCTGTTTAGAAATGCTCCTGCAAAATACAAAACATGTGAAATGTGCAAGTCGGAGAGAAGCATTTTGCCTACTGCTACAGTATAACTGACATGAAGTTACTTCCCTCCTGTTGTCCTTTTCTGTGGCCATGCTGCCACCTGCTGGTTAAATATAGCCAATGCAGCCACACAGGAATAGTCTGCATCTGTATCTGTAACAAAAACGTTCATAACTAGCTGCTACAGATGTGCTTGTTTGCATCCTGTTTAAATATGTAAATATTAGCATTTCCCTAGTAAATGCCTGTTTGTTCAGATGTTCAGATGAAAAGTAATTAAGATGTCCATTTACAGTACTCCCTTCCTCCCTCCACAGGGTCAATATGGAAATTACCAGCAATGAGAGATGGCCATGGCAGTCACTCAGTCAGTCACCAAGAGCCCTGCTCTGACCTCTAACCTCTGACCTCTGTACAACTGTTATCTGGACTTTTATAACGGCTGCAGCTCACAGAGACGCCCACACACACACACTTTGCCCTCTGTATCCCCTATGTCTGGGCCTTATGTAATGAGATGATTGTGTTCACTTCCATTTCTCCCCTTCTAGTCTGAGTTAAGTCTCAAAGCAGCAATGCCTTAAAACCAAACAGAGCTGCCTTATCCAGAGCACTGCAGATTTCGAAAAGGGCAAAAAATTACCCGTAAAATTAATTTTGTCTAGATCACAGAGTACAGAAGTGTACAGAACTGAACTTCACACTCTTGTAGGGCAATGTTTCTCCATCCAATAGCCCCCTGTTCATAAGAAGCAATAATGCCAATGGGAAGTGGAGGGGTGGGACGGGGATGGAGTGAGGAGATTTTACACCAGAAACAAAATTCTGTAAGGCTATGTTATATGTCAAGGTCAACATATGTGATGATGTAAACATGTATTTTATGATTTTTAGATGGAGCTAATTTTGTATAAGAATTTGGAGTACTGTTGAATATTGTTTCTGTTTTCCTCCTGAAGTGTTATGTCTCTTGATGTAAGTTGTGATTAACATTGTTTTCATCTGCTATTTTGTTTGTTCTTTTGTTATTTGTAACCCCTGATTTCCCTTTGCTTCTTCAATGACTTGTACATTGAATATGTGCTTGGGGTGAACAAATCGGCTGCTTTTGTTTTCTGAATGGATTGTACATAGAAAGCCCTCAAACAAACTGAGAACACCTATTTGTATTGGAGCATCAGTGGTGAAACATTATTTTTTTGGGCAACAAAACATGACCTGTGAGTGGGGCTGTATTCTGACTTTGAGATCTACAGTATGTGTCTAACTAGGGTTGCAAAGCTACCGGTAATTTACCAAAGTTACCGGAATATTGCGTGATTTTAGTCATTAACAGAATCTATTGTAACTTTGGTAATCTAGTAATCTATACTTGAATAACTTTTAAAAACTATTCGTATATAGTGTTCATTTATTATGTCTGTGACCATATTGTCCATGAGTTTTATATTAGATAGTAGGGTGGCAGGTAGCGCGTTGGGCTAGTAACTGAAAGGTTGCTGGTTTGAATACCTGAGCAGACAAGGTGAAAAATCTGCCGACTTGCCCATGAGTGAGGCACTTAACCCTAATTTGCTCCAGGAACGCCGTGGCTGACCATGTCCCACACCACATTTCTCTGGACTAATCTGGTGTATGTGACTTTTTTTTTTTTTTTACCATATTTTTCAAGAGAAAATAACCTAATTAATGGCAAAAAGCATCTAATCAACAATTACATTATTTTTTCACTAATCTATTGATTTACTTTTTTCACAACTGCCACCAGTTTGATGCCCAAACATTAATAAAACATTGACATAAAAATAAATAAAAGTTTGTAAAAAGGAAATTTCATGCTGAAACCCTCATATTAAACACCAATGAATGGTATTCATTTAGTTTATTTTTTATTTAGGATTGTTTAACATCTGTCATTTTTTTTTTTACCTGGGATCGCTGTCCCTAAACCTGGATGGTTGTTGCTAATGTGCGCTAATGTGGCTAGAATGACATAAGTAACAGCCAACTTTCCAGTACATAGATATGTCTTTATATGGGCAGAAAGCTTAAATTCTTGTTAATCTAACTGCAGTCCAATTTACAGTAGCTATTACAATGAATAAATACCATGCTATTATTTGGAGAGTGCACAACAACAAAACACTTATCATGGAAACTGGTTTGATACATTCACCTCTGAAGGTAAATAATGTACTTACATTTAGTAATCTTGCTCTGATTTGTCATCCTGAGGGTCCCAGAGTTAAAATGTAGCATAGTTTTGTTTGATAAAATACATGTTATATTCAAATGTAGGAACTGGGTTCTGTCTTTGGCCCTGCCTGGCCATCTAGATGTGTGAAGGTTAGTGGTTTTTTTCTGTAGGGAAGCAAATTATCCATCATGTATGACATTCCTGAATGTGTGTAAACTTGTATTTTTTTTATTACCATAGCATGTTTGTATGTTCTCTATAGTTATGTACTTGAAAATGTATCAATTGACCAATTTGGCACATTTGGGCAAACTCCTGGCAGACTTGATACAAAATATAGTGTACTAATGTAATGCTTCACTGGATCAGTCTGAAACTTTACACACACACTGCTGCCATCTAAATTACACCTAAACTCCTATCTGAATGTATGGCCTTTCTATTGCATTTCAAAGACGATGGAACAATTATTATTTTCTGAAAACGCATGTTTTTGTTTGTATTATCTTTTACCAGATCTAATGTGTTATTCTTCTACATTAATTTCACATTTCCACAAACTTCAAAGTGTTTCCTTTCAACTGGTATCAATAATATGCATATCCTTCCTTCAGGTCCTGAGCTGCAGGCCGTTAGATTTGGGTATGTCATTTTAGGTGGAAATTTTAAATAATGGGCCGATCCTCATCTGATTAAAATATTTCAGATATTTTACATGTTATTACCCACAGAGGGCCAGAGATTAGACACTTGTCATAATCTGAATTACACAAATGGGCCACTAGATGTCTTCTGACAGATTGTAAAAAAAAATCCTTGGAAGATAAAAAACAATCCTGTTAGTTTACAGGTCAACTTTGAATGTTTCAAGTAATACACCCTCCCTTTGCAAACCTATGTGTAACACAAAGCACTGAGCCCATATTCATAAAGTGTCTCAGATTAGGACAGCTGAATTGGGATCAATTTAGCCTTTTAGATAATATGTAAGAATAAATAGATAGGGGAGACCTGATCCTAGATCAGCACTCTGACTCTGAGACGATTTATTAATAGGGCCCCTGAATGCTTCCAGTACCCCCTGCTTCTCCTAAAAGTTTAATTTAGAAGCATGTATCTTATGGCCTTGGTGCTTTAGTGTGCTCTGTTATTGGTAGCTGAATAAGAGATTAATTCAGTTGGGGGATATTCCAAACATATGTCTGATGTGCATCGGACGCAGCTCTCTGGAGAATAGTGTCTGCTCGATACATTACGTTTTTATCTGCAACTTTCTGAACGTTTTGCCCGTGCTGAATATCCTCATAATGGGTCTGTGGGAGTGCATTGACCACAGACTGTCCGATCAGACTGTCGTACATTCAATATGTTCAGCACCACATAAGCTTGTTTCAGACAGAATGAATCGTCTTTACAATGTTGGATGAGATTTCTCCCCCAAATAAACTTTTACATTTTTGTTATTTAAGAAAATGTAATGTACGTTAACCACCAACAGAATAATATGAGTTATGGAGTATAACGTAAGTAACCACCAACAGAATAATATGAGTTATGTGGAGTATAACGTAAGTAACCACCAACAGAATAATATGAGTTATGTGGAGTATAACGTAAGTAACCACCAACAGAATAATATGAGTTATGTGGAGTATAACGTAAGTAACCACCAACAGAATAATATGAGTTATGTGGAGTATAACGTAAGTAACCACCAACAGAATAATATGAGTTATGTGGAGTATAACGTAAGTAACCACCAACAGAGTAATATGAGTTATGTGGCGTATAACGTAAGTAACCACCAACAGAATAATATGAGTTATGTGGAGTATAACAAAGTTTTACGTTATACTCTAAACTGAGTGTCTTGCTGTAATGATTTGAGATACATTTCCTATGATGTCATGCAACATTTCACTCTTGTACAGACTGGTTGTGTTATTTTATGAAACCTTGGGCTTGATATACATTTGTACAATATGCATAAATCATGCACATATTATAGAGAAGATAGAAGTATGGTGATTGGTTTCCAGTCAGCCTCAAAGATACTAACCTTGGTATGCTTTAGTACATACCTTGTAATAAATGTTTTGTCTTTCATTTACCCTGTAGCCAACATGATGTTACTGTAAGTGTCATTGTGATGTGAAACTGTACAGTATGTCACTGAAAAACTGCAACAATAAATTGCTTGAATTTTTTTAATACACTTGTGTTGGATTTTTATGCAATTGTCTTCAAATGTCCCTGTTCTTCAAATGCAACGACATAGACAATGTTGTCTAAGTTTACTTTGTGATTTTCTTGTTTTGAATATCTGTTCATGTATTTACTGTACACTTTTAGCTCAGTAAGTTCCCACCACACCCTGCATTCCAGATGTATCAGAAGTCCCGGGTACTTTTGCACCAAAAATGACCTTCCCCCTCCAGAGGGACTACCTGTCACGCACAGTAGGGGGGAGAGCTACAGATGGTTCACCAGATGTGTGTCCGGAGCACGTGACCAGACTGGACATGGTGTTAGAGGGCCACTGCCTGACCCTTCCCTGGTGCTGATGTGTTTGTGTGTTAGAGAGGGTGTTTATAGATGTCAGACACTAAGAGAAAGACAGTAAGAGAGAAATCTTAAACGTGTTTGCGCTCCTTTATAATGATCTGCATGTAGACTGTGTGTACGTGTGTGTGCCGCATGTATATGTGCAGTGCTCAAGGTCTGGTGGCATCTCCCAGTCACCCCAGCACCATCCTGCCCCTCCACAGCTGGCCACCCCACCCTTCCAAGCTGTCACTGGGGCTCCCCCTAGCCCCTCTACTTGGCTGACACACCGTTTTGGGCGCTCCCCCACCAGCCCTCCCTGGCAACTGCCACCCTCAGCTGCGCACTTGCAGACGGGAACGGGGTCGTACAAAGTCACTCCTCCTGTGACTGTCTGGTGCCACAGGGGACAGAGAGATGATGAGGGGATGGGGTGGGAGGAATACTTTCCTTATACCCGTCATATACCGTCGGATCTCTTTTGGGCACTTTAACAATTCAGCAAGACGGACACATCACAGTCAAATTTTCGAGCACAATAGGATAGTGGAGGAAAGTAACCCCGCAAAGGGTTTTTGATGAGTAGGCTAAACACTGTTTAGTCTGAGCCTGCTAATCTTTAGGTAACGGTGAATTGTTGGAAGTTTTTATTTACAGTATGGCAAGAATGACTGTTACATGTAGCAGTAATGGCACTTGTTTTTGGCATGAAGTTAAGATATAATTTTCTGTATCTTACAACCTACAACTCACAATATTTCATGTAATAATCTAATCAGTGTTAATTCAATACCTTTTGATCCATGGAAAATAAGGAAAGAGATATAGAAGTGTCAACGGGTGGCAAAGCAAACATTAAGGTGACAGTATAATTTCAGAGGATCATAATCTTGTTCAATATTTTGATAATTATAATTCAAGGCACCTTTCAGGCGAGGCTTGTAACCACTGAGGGGAAAATGACATTGTCATCATATAGCTAGCAGGCAAGATGTGATCTCTCCCTCCTCTCTTTCTTTCTTTCTCTCTCTCTCTCTCTCTCTCTCTCTCTCTCTCTCTCTCTCTCTCTCTCTCTCAGTCTCTCAGTGTGACAGAAAGTCTATGGGGAGGAATAAGAGGTAGTTATGGGGGAAATGCACCAGCCTCCACAGTTTAATTGGAGATGTGTCACACTAAATAAATGGTGCAAAAACAAGCGCTGACTGGAGGCTTGACAGAGGGGCCCTGGGGAGGCAGCCTGCTTTATTGGGCCGGAGCTCTGCTCCGCTTCAGGGTGAGATGGGGCTAGGTTCTTCTCGGCTAATGTACCCTACCCTCTATAGAGTCCAACCACCAGCAACCCTCACAAACCAACCTGCAGGATGATGAAAGATAAAACATTGTTATGATAGTTGACTGTTGAACTTGGGATATTAGATGTTGGGGAACTTGGTGACCTGGAAGCACATCAATTGATTCTTCTGACCTACAATCAGAAGGAGATTGTATTCCTGATCTGCCATACATTTAAATCCCTACATGCCATCACAAAAATCCATAAACATAACAGTTTCTCCACAAACAATTTCTATCTATCGGTCTAGCTCCTCAAAACCGTCTACGTCAATCTATCTTTAGAAAAAACACAGCCAATCCAATCTGCCTGTCCAATTCATACATGACCAGGAGCACCTCAGGAGAATGTGTATTCCAATATTCTATCAATATTAATATCTGTTGTCCTCTGCAACTTGGCCTTGTTGAGTGTACATCTGTGTGTGTGTGCGAGCGAATATTGTAGACTTGACATGAGTTGTGATTTACCTCTATAGTGTAGATAATTGGACATGACAACATCCTCTCTGGTCTCTCAGGGGAACAGAAGAGGATTTAGACGATTACGGTCTGTGTTATAAATATGGCACACATACAGCCCACAACAAAGGCCATCATCTGTAAATGCATTCTGTATGAACAGATATGTATTACAATATTACAATAGATCTTGTCACATTTTCTGGGAAGCATGTAAGGGTGTTTTTCAGGTGATCAGTTGGCATCGTTTAATGATGTTCACCAATAAATCAACTGTGTGTTCGTGACTTGAGGTAGAGTTAGTAGCCAACGAATGATTTTCTATGCATATGATGTGCAGCTCTTTGCTTCGTTAAAACCAACCACACCATGTTTGTTGCAGTTTAGCTATCAACTCAAATGAACAGTGTGCTGTTTTTGTTTGTGTTCCAGCCTGATATAAGTTGTGTCTCTGGGAGAAATAGCAGGTATGTTGATATCAGTATTCCCACAGCCTGCATAATTGGAGTAATTTGCTTTCCCTTTGGGTAATCTGTAAACATGGCTGTTTTGATGTTTTTGGCATCCTCCATTGGCTGGGCTCTCTCCTCCTCCGGCGGAGCCCTCATCTCAGCCCAGGGTGACACAAATAGATCCTTCCCCAAAAGGTGCACGTACTTTCAGTGTGGTGCGATCAATACGGCCCAGTCCTCACTGGGACACACTGGGGTGCTGGCGGTATTAAAACTGCCCTGTGAACCGCCTCTCGCCACGCAGGCATTTTAGGTAAATAAAACCATTGATCCTCCAGGGCCTCTGGCCGAGCATTAACCTGGCTAATAAATTAGAACATGCTCATCTGAACACATCTGCCTGTAATGTTCCCAAAAAGGCTGGCCTGGGGAGAAGGAATGGAGTTTGAGAATGGTAGAGGGTGCCTGCTGGTTGGGAAGAAGAGTAGTGCCCTACTTGACGCCCCCGTCGAGGCGGGAGGGACAGGCAGAGGCAGGGAGAGGCATCTGGATGCCCAGGACTTCCATTAGAGGGCCAGGTTGGTGGCACGGGTCGATGTGGCCAGGTCTAGTAGGGGGTACGCCATCTCGACACAGTGTTTTTCAGCTCCCTGTGATGAGAAGAAAGAGGGGCTGTTGACCCACTGACATCCTGTGCTCCTGAGGGGGGAGGAGGGAGGTGGAAAGGGGGTGAGGAGGAGAAAGAACACCGTGTCCATGGCTGGGCTGGGCCCTGTAGAATTAAAGCACCTCTATACGTTGGATGTTGTTTATCGTTTATCACCGTAGTGTCTCTTTGAAATGTCATTAAATACGCTGTTCTCGTCATACAGAGATGAATAGAATTGTTAACGAAGCTGCCTTATGAAGACCACCTGGAATGACTTCAAGAAAACCGTTGAAGACCTTTTCTCCACTAAAATGAACAAGTGAAATAAGTCTTCGTAGAGTGAGGTTCTTGGTGTATGACTTCTTTACCGGTGTACACTATGCCCTGGAAGGTTCCCCATGACTCTTGAACTAGAGGAGATCCAACTTTGTAAAACCATGGAAATGCACACACTTGTAAGCACCATTGCAAACACTCATGTGTCTATGGAAGTTCTTGAGTCGGGAAACTTATAGTCACGCAGAGGATAAGTAGTAGGTAAAACCGGAAGCTGTCATCTCCATTTTCAGTTAAGATTCTTCTTTGTCTGCAAAATACATGATCGGCAGGTATCTCCATGAAAAGCATGAATAAACAAGATGAGACAATATGTGATAGAGATCCCAAGCTAAACCACTCCCTGGGATAAGCCTATTATTATACAACCAATCAGTCATTATATTTGACTGTGAGATCAGAGCCTAGTATAACACACACACACACACACACACACACACACACACACACACATACACACACAGAACTGTCTCAAGAATGTTGAGAGTAAGAAATGAGAAGATTTTGTATAATCTATGAGGCAAAATTATTGTCATCATCTCCACACCAGACACCACCAATGGTATAACTGATAATACAGCAGGAGACTCTCTCTCTCTCTCTCTCTCTCTCTCTCTCTCTCTCTCTCTCTCTCTCTCTCTCTCTCTCTCTCTCTCTCTCTCTCTCTCTCTCTCACACCTACTGTAGCCGTGGGAAGCTAGGAAGTTCTCTGCCCCAGTTTACGATGTCCTTGAGAGTTGTGCCTTCGCGCCGTAGCTGGTGGGGTCCCGCGGTGCACAATGTGTGCTTTGTGTCCAGACTCCCGCTGTACTTCGCTGCCCCTGTGTGGCTCTGGAGAGACGCCAAGCTCCAAGGGGATGTCCGTGCGAGCGGGGGAGCGTGCTACTGGAGAAACAGCTCGTCTCCTCCACACATCCTCCTATCTCTCTCTTGATCTACCATCCCCCTTTTCAAAACAACACCACACACTATAAATCACTGTGTTGTGTGGCACTCCTAGAATAGAATGCTTATAAAAAAGTATGAATGAGTAACTAGATAGTAATAAACGGTTTACTGATCTGTAAATGAATAAGTAGCTCCCTTTTTCTAAATTGTTATTTTTTCAAAGTGTCAAACCACAGGATAGGATGAAGGCCTACAGTATCCTATGTTGTGCAAGTCGAAAGGCTGCAACAAAAGAAAGCCTTTGTCAAATGAATCTTGCCCATGTATCTTTTCTGTCTCTCATGGATCGCCTTAAGTCAGTCATTAAATTAACAACAGAAGAGCAAAAATCTAACTTCCGGAGACCACTCTAAGTTGTCGGCCACCACTCCATGTTAAACAAAATTGATATTTTATTCAGGACATGTGATTTGTGTGTTTGTAGTAATTACTATGGATATTGGCCAAGAGCAAAAGATAAAGATCCATTTTCTAATATTTTGTCCTTGGATTTTGTACCACGGGAATTCTCTTCCCTTTTTTTTCATCCTTTCTTTTTCCCTGGCTTTGGCATGGGGAATTGGTGGGATGAGAGAGGCTATTCCCTAAATAGCCCATGGCAAGAGGTAGTCTGATTAGCATGCTGCCTGCTCTCTGGCAGCAGTCCTCTAGGCCACAAGCGCTATCACTTAGGCTACGTGCTGTTTGTATTTGTAGTTGATAGTGTGTGCTGTTATAATTGGAATGAGCTCGGGAACCTCGTTTGCTTTTGATCTGCTGCCAGCCACTTGGCGTGCTACTGGGCCACAGCTCTCACCTCAACACTCCCAGAGGATTGTGGGAAACGGCAGTGCTTATGTTCTAAAAAGCTGCCTGACAGCATCTCATTCAAGGTCGAACAATAGTGTAGGGAATGATAGACCAAAAACAAATAAAATAATGGGGAGATAATCGAATGATGTCTGGCTCGTTATACATTTTCTCATCTGCCATGCAATGTTCAGTTCAGGCTTCTTCTTGCTTAGCTCTTTCTTCCATAGAGGACTGTCTCAGGGGAATTATGGGAGCTTGAAGCACCCCTTTCTGCCAAATGTCAGTGGAGCCAATGAAAAATAAGTTATCTTAAATTCCTAAGCTCAATATTTAATCATACTCCTGGTTGGGTTACTTTTTCTGTTTGATTAGGTGAAGGAATTGGGCTGGCTTCCTCTCAGAAAGAGAAAGGGAGGTTTTAAATAGTAGTGAAAATATTTGACAAAAGCTTCTTCATTACACTCCTTGATATTGGGGTTGAAATAAATGTAAATTGTCTCCCAAACAACAGTAGCAACTTCAGGAATGGTTACTTAACCTATTTATTCCGCTTTACAGATTCTAGTATCCCAGGCCACTCTAATACAGACACCAGAGTGTCAGAGGTAAGTACAAAATGATAGAATAAATACAAAAACATACTGTTCACTCCGTGACAGAACCAAAGTTGTTGAATTACGAGTAGTCATAGTAGGTTAGTTGTAGTCGTAAAATTATTAATGACATTTCCATTATCATACTCTCTCATTCCATCATCAACTCTCAAATGTGAATACCGCTACTCTTAATGATTGTGGCCTAATATGACTGTAAATGACTGGTCCATCCTATCCCATCTTATCCACGGAGGACCACAGAACAGATTCACCTGAGACTAACCCTGATGAGCTCGTTCCCCCAGGGCTTTACCGCTGGTTAAGTACAAACACCTGCTAAAATATTGGCAATTAAGACATAATTAGCTGCTAATGTATTTGTAATTCCAAAGTGAGCCATAGATTTGTATTTTTTTGCGGAGACTCCCTTTTTTTAATGTTCTCAGTTGTTATTGTCTTCCTCAGGTATTTGTATCCCGAGAACATTGACTAAGTACCCTAGTTCATCATATGCAAATGTATTATTAATTACAGATGCATTATGCCAGTATTCAAAAGACATCAAAGGGCCTGTGAGTCTTCAGATGCCCTCGGTAACAGGGCTCAGGTTACAAACGCCTGCGTATGCACTTTCCCAGAAAGACACCTTTTCAGGCAGAATAAACGCATGCTCAATTAAAAATTTTAACAGGAACCTCTCTCTTTGCCTCTAAATATTTGAGAAGCATCTCCAGTGGTCTGAGGATGTTTGCGTTTTGGATATCATTCGAGCCATCACACAATGTCAGAGCTAGATGATTTTGTAGTCAAATACTGATAAGAAATTGCACAGGAGAGGTAGCTCGACATTTGTTGAGCTACCACTCCTAGCACATCATCAAATAAGAATGATACTCTAGGCTAAACTCCAAACATCTCTTATATTCCTACTGTATGACACTGCTTTTCCCCTGTCATTTCTATAGTGTTCTATATTTCAGCTTTACATGCAGACATTATAGTGCTATATGACAGTCTGGTCTGTCATCTCTCCCTGGTGACTTGCATGTTAATGACCCATAGAGTAAGTGCCAGACAATGATTTATATAACCCATAATGCATTACATTGATTAGCAATAGTGCTGTACCAGGATAAAAAAATAAAAAACAACACACCCCACCATCATAATATACCTAATCCTATATCCTGCAGCAACATATTTCAGCCATGTATCTAGGATAACACTTCATCATACTGTATATCCAACGAGATGTTGAAGGAGATGTGTAATGTGTGCAATCATTTTAACCCTGGGAAGTCCTGGGTTATCAGTCTCTGGTGGCCTGGTCTGACTCGGTGCTGCTAGCATAATTAGCACAAGCTAATGCTTTGATGATAAACTGGGAAATGGAGACTGGAGAGTTGGTTTCCTACCCAGCCTCCCTGCCTACCAACCTGATTTTACATATTGTTTATTGATCTAATTAAACATGATTTAGCTTTTAATGAAGTCTTAATTGAGGGTATTGGGGGAATAAAAGGCATACAAAGATGGCCACATGAAGATCCAGTGTTAAAGATCTAATGAAATGTTAGTGCTTCAGCTCTGGCCACATCAGTTACGGTGTTACTGTATGTTCTGCATTGATACAGCTACTGAACAGTATTCCACAGCACAGAAACAAACTACACACAATATATCCCATGGCTAAAGCCACCAGGTGGGGCTCATACTTCCAATAGAAAGACCCATACAGTAGGGCTGTGGGGGACAATATTGCTGTGGTTGTGCTGCTGGGGCTGTGTGTCCTATCCTAAATGTTTTAGTTTGTCGTTCTTCTACGGCCGTTTTGTGTATGAAACACAGATCAATCATTCCCCATTAGTAGACCAAAGTGTTTCAGGTTTGTCCTCATTACTAAAACGGTAAGCTCTCCCCCTGAGGTAAACAATAGAGACAGATCTACCTCAGGTACTGCTCTATTTATCTTTCTGTTCTAACTCTGTTCTAACTCTCTGCCACAAAGATTTATTCTGTGTTGCTGTCAATCCATCTCTACTGGGCAAATGCATCTTTTTTAGTGTGTGTGTCTGTGCGTGTGCGTGCGTGCATGCATGCCTGCGTGCCTCTGAATGTAAAATAATCTAACACAAACACTCACACACACACAGGGAGAGACTCCTAGAGGTTGCCGGAGACAGTCAGACTCAGTCAGACTCAGAGACTCCGGAGATTCCAGAGAACTAGGTGTCTCTCCCCAGCCAGGAAACCCGTGATACAAGTCAGTATTCGACGTATATCCATGCATGCCCGAGGACGTCGGGAGATGACGTGGAAATTGTCCACTAGGGGCCATTACCATCAAGCAGGTTTCGGTTTGCTAGGTCATTGTGGACAGGGATGGTGGATGGGCGTAAGCATCTGATTCTAAATGTTGCATGTTCAAATCCAGTGATAGAAAGTTGTCTTTGAGATTTTGTTTAAGCCTATCCCAAACCTTAACCCTTACCTTAACCATTCGCAGTTAATGCCTAACCTTAAGATTTCGTAATAAATGCCTAAACGAAATCCCAACCTTAAAAATGCAGAGTTAATGCCTAAACTTAACCTTAAACACTTTTAAATGTGACGTTTGCAACAACTTCAAAATGTTACGTTTGAGAAAGATGGATGATTCTAATTCTGACGTGAGACTGTGAGAGCTAGTTGCTCTCTCTGTATGTGGGAGACACACACACACACACACACACAGAGAGAGAGAGAGAGAGAGAGAGAGAATCCTAGAAGTCGCAGGAATCAGAGACCCAGTCATCTCAGAGGTATGTTGCGTCGCGAGATAGCTGAGATGTCATGTCATAAAACGGACTAATGATGCTGAGATGGCTGCTAGGTACGAGATTAATCTCCTCACTCCTCTAAAAGTCATAAAGATCAACTTGTCAAACACAGATGGTCTCATAATGTCTTCTGAGAACTTCTGTTCAACTTTACAACAACAGTTTACTTCGAACATGGATTAATTAATTAATTAATTAATTAATTAATACTATTAAAAGACAGACAGTCATCATACCTTTTGTATATACTGGACCAGTTTTTTTTTTAATGATCGATTAGCCTTTTAAAATGAGCGGCCTTTCATGTTATGTCGATATTGGACTCGTTTTACTGTGGATATAGATAGTTTTGTACCTGTTTCCTCCAGCATCTTCAAAAGGTCCTTTGCTGTTGTACTGGGATTGATTTGCACTTTTCGCACCAAAGTACGTTCATCTCTAGGAGACAGAACGCGTCTACTTCCTGAGCGGTATGATGGCTGCGTGGTCCCATTTTGTTTATACTTGCGTACTATTGTTTGTACAGATTAACGTGGTACTTTCAGACGTTTGGAAATTGCTCCTAAGGATGAACTAGACTTGTGGAGGTCTACAAATTATTTCTGAGGTCTTGGCTGTTTTCTTTTGATTTCCCCATGATTTCAAGCAAAGAGGCACTGAGTTTGAAGGTAGGCCTTGAAATACATCCACAGGCACACCTCCAATTGACTCAAATGATGTCAATTAGCCTAGCTGTTCAAAGGCTGTTCAAAGGCCCAGTCAACTTAGTGTATGTAAACTTCTAACCCACTGGAATTGTGATACAGTGAATTGTAATTGAAATAATCTGTCTGTAAACAATTGTTGGAAAAAATGACTTGTGTCATGCTCAAAGTAGATGTCCTAACCGACTTTGTTAACAAGAAATTTGTGGATTGGTTAAAAAATGAGTTTTAATGACTCCACCATACATTAAGTGTATGTAAACGTCCGACTTCGACTGTATATATACAGTACTTGTCGATGGTGTGTGGGTGCTTTGCTGGTAACACTGTTTGTGATTTATTTAGAATTCAAGGCACACTTAACCAGCATTACTACCACCTTCTGCAGCGATACGCCATCCCATCTGATTTGTGCTTAGTTGGACTATCATTTATTTTTCAACAGGACAATTACCTCAAACCCACCTCCAGGCTGTGTAAGGGCTATTTGACCAAGAAGGAGACTGATGGGGTGTGTTAGAGGACCTAGCCTCCAAAATAATCCGACCTCAACCCAGTTGAGATGGTTTGGGATGAGTTGGACCGCAGAGTTAAGGAAAAGCAGCCAACAAGTGCTCAGCATATGTGGGAACTCCTTCAAGACTGTTGCAAAAGCATTGCAGGTAAATACCTGGATCTGGTTGAGAGAACACCAAGAGTTTGCAAAGAGTGGCTACTTTAAATCTCCTACGTTGAACATAATAAACGGCTCTCTATCCACCGGATGTGTACCAAACTCACTAAAAGTGGCAGTAATAAAGCCTCTCTTGAAAAAGCCAAACCTTGACCCAGAAAATATAAAAAAACTATCAGCCTATATCGAATCTTCCATTCCTCTCAAAAATGTTAGAAAAGGCTGTTGCGCAGCAACTCACTGCCTTCCTGAAGACAAACAATGTATATGAAATACTGGTTTTAGACCCCATCATAGCACTGAGACTGCACTTGTGAAGGTGGTAAATTACCTTTTAATGGCATCAGACCAAGGCTCTGCATCTGTCCTCGTGCTCCTAGACCTTAGTGCTGCTTTTGATACCATCGATCACATTCTTTTGGAGAGATTGGAAACCCAAATTGTCTACACGGACAAGTTCTGGCCTGGTTTAGATCTTATCTGTCGGAAAGATATCAGTTTGTCTCTGTGAATGGTTTGTCCTCTGACAAATAAACTGTAAATTTCAGTGTTCCTCAAGGTTCCGTTTTAGGACCACTATTGTTTTCACTATATATTTTACCTCTTGGGGATGTCATTCGAAAACATAATGTTAACTTTCACTGCTATGCGGATGACACACAGCTGTACATTTCAATGAAACATGGTGAAGCCCCAAAATTGCCCTCGCTAGAAGCATGTGTTTCAGACATAAGGAAGTGGATGGCTGCAAACTTTCTACTTTTAAACTCGGACAAAACAGAGATGCTTGTTCTAGGTCCCAAGAAACAAAGAGATCTTCTGTTGAATCTGACAATTAATCTTAATGGTTATACAGTCATCTCAAATAAAACTGTGAAGGACCTCGGCGTTACTCTGGACCCTGATCTCTCTTTTGAAGAACATATCAAGACCATTTCAAGGACAGCTTTTTTCCATCTACGTAACATTGCAAAATCAGAAACTTTCTGTCCAAAAATGATGCAGAAATATTCATCCATGCTTTTGTCACTTCTAAGCTAGACTACTGCAATGCTCTACTTTCCGGGTACCCGGATAAAGCACTAAATAAACAGCTGCTAGAATCCTGACGAGAACCAAAGAATTTGATCATATTACTCCAGTGCTAGCCTCCCTACACTGGCTTCCTGTCAAGGCAAGGGCTGATTTCAAGGTTTTACTGCTAACCTACAAAGCATTACATGGGCTTGTTCCTACCTATTTCTCTGATTTGGTCCTGCCGTACATACCTACACGTACGCTACGGTCACAAGACGCAGGCCTCCTAATTGTCCCTAGAATTTCTAAGCAAACAGCTGGAGGAAGGGCTTTCTCCTATAGAGCTCCATTTTTATGGAATGGTCTGCCTACCCATGTAAGAGACGCAAACTCGGTCTCAACCTTTAAGTCTTTACTGAAGACTCATCTCTTCAGTGGGTCATATGATTGAGTGTAGTCTGGCCCAGGAGTGGGAAGGTGAACGGAAAGGCTCTGGAGCAACGAACCGCCCTTGCTGTCTCTGCCTGGCCGGTTCCCCTCTTTCCACTGGGATTCTCTGCCTCTAACCCTATTACAGGGGCTGAGTCACTGGCTTACTTGGGCTCTTTCATACCGTCCCTAGGAGGGGTGCATCACTTGAGTGGGTTGAGTCACTGATGTGATCTTTCTGTCTGGTTTGGCGACCCCCCTTGGGTTGTGCAGTGGCGGAGATCTTTGTGGGCTATACTCGGCCTTGTCTCAGGATGGTAAGTTGGTGGTTGAAGATATCCCTCTAGTGGTGTGGGGGCTGTGCTTTGGCAAAGTGGGTGGGGTTATATCCTTTCTGTTTGGCCCTGTCCGGGGGTGACCTCGGATGGGGCCACAGTGTCTCCTGACCCCTCCTGTCTCAGCCTCCAGTATTTATGCTGCAGTAGTTTATGTGTCGGGGGGCTGGGGTCAGTTTGTTATATCTGGAGTACTTCTCCTGTCCTATTCGGTGTCCTGTGTGAATCTAAGTGTGCGTTCTCTAATTCTCTCCTTCTCTCTTTCTTTCTCTCTCTTGGAGGACCTGAGCCCTAGGACCATGCCTCAGGACCTCCTGACATGATGACTCCTTGCTGTCCCCAGTCCACCTGGCCGTGCTGCTGCTCCAGTTTCAACTGTTCTGCCTGTGATTGTTATTATTTGACCATGCTGGTCATTTATGAACATTTGAACATCTTGGCCATGTTCTGTTATAATCTCCACCCGACACAGCCAGAAGAGGACTGGCCGCCCCACATAGCCTGGTTCCTCTCTAGGTTTCTTCCTAGGTTTTGGCCTTTCTAGGGAGTTTTTCCTAGCCACCGTGCTTCTACACCTGCATTGCTTGCTGTTTGGGGTTTTAGGCTGGGTTTCTGTACAGCACTTTGAGATATCAGCTGATGTACGAAGGGCTATATAAATACATTTGATTTGAAAAAATGTGATTTTTGAAGAATGTCAAATCTAAAATAACACTTTTTTGTTTGCTACATGATTCCATATGTGTTATTTCATAGTTTTGATGTCTTCACTATCATTCTACAATGTAGAAAATAGTAAAAATAAAGAAAACCCCTTGAATGAGTAGGTGTGTCCAAACTTTTGATTTGTACTGTATATATTTACAAAAACAAATATAATTTATCGGGAATTGGAAATGATGCAGACAATTACATTGATGGAAGCCGCAGTCTTTCTGCAATATTACCTTCTTTTTTTTACAATTGCTAGGACCCATTTCTCAATACTTAGGTCACTTTTTACAAACTCTTCACACAGTTCTCCTAACCAACTTTCTGCTTGGCACAGCAGTTAATGTCACATCCAAAATGCACTAAAACTACCAAAACACTTCATATTTGTCTCAAATGAACTCATTCTTCCTTAACACTAGCAAAGGTTGTCACCCAACAAGCACACTTTGTCACCCATGAAACAATGACCTAAAAAACACTATCAACAGGTATCATTACACAATGTTTTCTTTTGTAAAATGTCTTTACAAAACAAGAATGACACCTCTCTACTGTTTAGAATGCACTGCAGTATATGTTACAGGAATGAATCAGACATGATGCAATATGCTTCAATATGTTTTGTCATTTTTTGGCATTGAGTGATTCCAAAATACAATAATTTGTATATACACCATCTACCGATACAGATACAGTAGCAATGCTAGTCAACCCTGTCTTCTGCATTTGGCCACAAGTTCTCATCCTCATCACATCTCATGTCATCTTGGGCAATACATGGGAGGCATGCCTGGTCCATCCCTGGCAATTTTCTGCAGATATGTCCAGGCACCCAGCATTCATTGCGTTCAGGAGGGACATTTGATCATATGGATGGTGGTCATAAACCTTCCACCTCCATGAGGAAAATAAATCCTCTATAGGGTTGAGGAATGGAGAGTAAGGTGGGAAGAAAAGTGACACCATCTTGGGATGGGCTGCAAATCACTCTGTGACAGCATGGGAGTGGTGAAATGTCACATTGTCCCATACAATCACAAACGTTGGCTGATTTCGCCTCACTGCAACCCTTTCCTCACCTGGCACAACCCTTCCATAGAGGTCACCCAGGAATGTAATGAGGCGCTCAATGTTGTACGGCCCAATTAGTGGTTTGTGTAACAGCAATCCATCAGAGGATATTGCTGCACACATTGTGTTGTTGGCACCCCTCTGGCCCGGGACATCCACGATGGCTTTTTTCCCAATTACATTCCTTCCTCGCCGCCGTTTTTTGGCCAAGTTGAAACCAGCATCACCCGCAAAGATGAATATGTGGGGTGTTTGCCTGGATTCAATGTCCATGACTCTCTAAAATGAATCCACAAAGCAACATAAGAGTTAGGCTATTATGGTAATTTACATTATACCTAAAAACATGCCATTGTGTGCCTCTGCCCTGTTTGGTTTTGTTCAAACCAGTTCTGTATTTTATAGTCATCTTACCTGGACATATTGGATCCTGAGTTGCTTGACTCGTTCAGAGTTCCTCTCAAAGGGGACAGTGTACAACTGCTTCATCCTGACTTGATGTTGTTTCATGACTCTATAAATAGTTGTTATGCTTACATTGGGAATATTTCCAAATGTAATGTTGTCTGCCATCTGTCAGATTCTCCCTAGGAGAGGTGGGTGTGAAGTCAGGTGCAGGAGAGCAAGAATTTCAATAAGTGCGTTTTATTACAAGTCCATCAACAGAACAGGTGCAGGACCACAACAGCAGCCACTAAGAAACAGGAACGCAGTCCAGTCGAAAAAGGAGGAACACACTCCTCTGACTAAACTAACGTGCGGGAAACAGTCCCGTGAAATACACCTTTTTAACAGAAAAAACAAAAAGCAACCCGGCGATCCGGATGGAGACTGTGTTACTGTCGGATGGAGGCTGTGGAGGCTGTGGAACTCACACAGCAGAGATGGGTCCAAGATGTCCCCCACTGGCACCCAGTACCTCTCCTCCGGACCGTACCCCTCCCAATCCCCGAGGTACTGCAGGCCCCCCACCCGATGCCTAGAGTCCAGGATGGAGCGTACTGTGTATGCCGGGGCCCCCTTGGTGTCGAGGGGGGGGGGTGGAGGGACCTCCCGCACCTCAACGTCCTGCAGTGGACCAGCTACCACCGGCTTGAAGAGAGATGAATGAAACGAGGGGTTAATACAATAGTAAGGGGGAGCTGTAACCTATAACACACCTTGTTTATGCTCCTCTGGACTTTAAATGGCCCCACAAACCGCAGGCCCAGCTTCTGGCAGGGCAGGCAGAGGGGCAGGTTTCGGGTCGAGAGCCAGACCCGGTCCCCCGGTGCGAACACTCTCCTTCTGCCGCGCACCGGCCCGTTTCAGGGCTTCCTGGATGGCTCTCCAGGTCTCCTTTAAGCGCTGCAGCCATTCTTCCACCGCGGGAGCCTCGGTCTGGTTCTGATGCCACTGTACCAGGACCGGCTGATAGCCCAACACACACTTAAACGGCAACAGGTTCGTGGAGGAGTGGCGGAGTGAATTTTGGGCCATCTCGGCCCATGGGACGAACCTCGCCCACTCTCCTGGCCGGTCCTGGCAATATGACCGCAGAAACCTACCCACATCCTGGTTAACTCTCTCCACCTGCCCATTACTCTCGTGGTGAAAACCCGCTCCTCTGTATCATAGAGATGGGACAGTGCGTCGGCCTTAGCGGTTTGGGAACCTGGTCTATATGAGATGGTGAAACAAAATCTGGTGAAAAACATTGCCCACCTTGTCTGACAAGGATTCAGTCTCCTCACCGCCCGGATGTACTCCAGATTACGGTGGTCAGTCCAGATGAGAAAAGAATGTTGCGCTCCCTCAAGCCAATGTCTCCACATCTTCAGAGCTTTAACCACAGCCAGCAACTCCCGGTCCCCCACATCATAGTTTTGCTCCGCTGGACTGAGCTTCCTCGAAAAGATAGCACGGCTCCAACACCAGCCTCGGACACATCCACCTCCACTATGAATGCCAAAGAGGGGTCCGGATGCGCCATTACGGGAGCATCGGTAAACAAAGCCTTCAGGTGACCAAAAGCTCTGTCCGCCTCCGCCAACCACCGCAAACGCACCGGCCCCCACTTCAGCAGGGAAGTAATGGGAGCAGCCACCTACCCAAAACCCCTGATAAACCTCCGGTAGTAATTGGCAAACCCTAAAACCCGCTGCACCTCCTTTACCGTGGTCGGAGTCGGCCACTTACGCAAGGCCGCAATGCGGTCACACTCCATCACCACCCCAGGTGTGGAAATGCGATACCCCAGGAAAGAGACGGCTTGTTTGGAGAACACACATTTCTCGGCCTTGACGTACAGGTCTTGCTCCAACAGTTGCCCAAGTACCCTGCGCACCAGAGACACATGCGCAGCGCGTGTGGCGGAATAGATCAGAATGTCATCGATATAAACAACCACACCCTGCCCTTGCAGGTCCCTGAGAATCTCAACTACAAAGGATTGGAAAACGGCTGGAGCATTTTTCAACCCATACGGCATGACAAGGTACTCATAATGGACTGAACGCGGTCTTCCACTCATCTCCCTCCCGGATACGCACCAAGTTATACGCGCTCCTGAGATCCAGTTTTGTGAAGAAGCGTGCTCCGTGAAATGACTCCACCACCTCTATAGTCAATGCACAGACACAGACCTCCCTCCTTCTTCTTCACAAAAAACTAAACTTGAGGAGACGGGTGACGTGGAGGGTCGAATGTACCCCTGTCCCAGAGATTCGGTGACATATGTCTCCATAGCCACCGTCTCCTCCTGTGATAGGGCATACATGTGACTCCTGGGAAGTGCGGCGTTTACCTGGAGGTTTATCGCACAATCCCCTCGTCGATAAGGTGGTAATTGGGTCGTCCTCTTTTTACAGAAAGCAATAGCCAAATCGGCATATTCGGGGGGAATGCGCACGGTGGAGACTTGGTCCGGACTCTCCACCATCGTCGCACCGACGGAAACTCCCACACACCTACCTGAGCATTCCTCTGACCACCCCTTAAGAGCCCCCTGTTTCCATGAATTTTTGAGATTGTGATAAGCCAACCAGGGAATCTCCAGCACCACTGGAAACGCAGGAGAATCAATGAGGAAGAGACTAATATGCTCCTCATTACCCCCTTGCGGCACCATGTCCAGTGGAACCGTGGCCTCTCTGACCAGCCCTGACCCTAATGGTCGACTATCTAGGGCGTGCACAGGGAAGGGTTGGTCCATCTGAACCAAGGGAATCCCTAACTTAAGCGCAAACCCGTGGTCCATAAACTCCCCGCTGCTCCTGAATCTACTTGCGCCTTATGCTGGGAATGAGGGGAAAACTCAGGAAAGGAAATCAACACATACATATGACCAACAGGGAGCTCTGGGTGAGCCTGGTGCTGACTCACCTGAGGTGTCCCAGCAGTGCTCTGCCTTCCCTCTCGACACCCAGACAAGCTCCTCTAGCACCGGTCGGCAGTGTGCCCTCTCCGACCACAACTGGCGCAGGAGGAGGCTCCTCCTCCGGTCGCCCTAACTGCAGCACCCCCTAACTCCATGGGTGTCACAGCGGGAGTGCTGGGGGATGGAATGAACAGAACCCGATCTGGGCGCCCGCGAGCAACCAGCAGGTTGTCCAACCTGATGGACATGTCTATCAGTTGGTTCAGAGTGAGGGTGGTGTCTCGACAAGCTAGCTCCCTGCGGACGTCCTCCGACAGGCTGCACCTATAGTGGTCCATCAGGGCCCTGTCATTCCACCCCGCACCGGCAGCCAGGGTCCGGAACTCCAGCGCGAAATCCTGTGCGCTCTTCATCTCCTGCCTCAGATGAAACAGACGTTCACCCGCCGCTCTGCCCTCTGATGAGTGGTCAAACACAGCCCAGAAGCGGTGGGTGATCTCTGGGTAATGGTCCCTCGCCGAGTCTGGATCCTCCCAGACCGCGTTGGCCCACTCCAGGGCTTTGCCCGAAAGGCAGGAGACGAGGATGTTGACACTCTCCCCATCCGAGGGAGTCTAGTGAAAGGTCGCCAGGTAAAGCTCCAGCTGGAGCAGGAACCCCTTGCACCCGGCAGCCATCCCATCATACTCCCTCGGGAGCGCAAGCTGAATCCCGCTGGGGCTGGACGCCGCCGGAGAAGGTGGTGGTGCAGGCTGGAGAGTGGCTGAAGACGGGGTAGGGAGGCCGCTCCTCTCCCATCTCTCCATTCTCGCCATCACTTGATCCATAGCCGTCACCAGACGGTGTAAAACGACGGTATGCTGGAGGACACGCTCCTCCATGAACACACTCTGACTAAACTAACATGCGGGAAAACAGTCCCGTGAAATACTCCTTTTTAACAGAAAAAACTAAACCCAACCCAAAGCAACGACAGTAACACAAACAATCCCGCACAAAACCTAGCGAGTAGGGCGAGATTAAATACCCCACTGATTAGCCTAAACTAGACACAGGTGAACACAAGACAGACAAAACCAAATGAAAAAGAAAAGGGATCGGTGGCAGCTAGTAGACCAGCGACAACGACCGCCGAGTTCCGCCCGAACAGGGAGAGGAGCCACCTTCGGTGGAAGTCGTGACACCATCACTCTGTCCCAAATCTCTGTGAGTTTTATGCCATTGTTTCTGATGACCATATCAACGATTGCAGTTTCCTGCACAGCAGTGAAAATCCTACCTCTCCCGCCTGTGGGAGGTAACCGTTGGGTCCTAAGCAGAAATACAAAAACAATTACACATAAGTGGGTTTGGAGGCTTTGCTCTATTTACTTCTGTAATGAGCAGTTCAGTCAGATGCCCTTGCAGAATGCACATCTTACCTATTGTTTTGCCGGATATTTCTCATAATAGATGCCACTGTTGAGCGTTCCAGATTTTGCTGCACTCTCAGACCAGCCTCTTTCATTGATAGACCATGATTTATTACATGATCAATTTTAGTGGCCCTAATCTCATCTGAGACTACAGCTCTTGATCTTCCTCTCAGCCTTCTTCCACCATGCATACATACTCCTCTCCCTCTCCCAGCCACTCTTCTTCCTCTGTCAGCCACTTCTCTATCTCTGGCTGTGTCCATGTTTACATTACAGTATATCATTATTCCTAAAATGTTCCCTTTTGTACAGATGGTAATGATATTGAAAGACTAACACCTGGGTAGGTGTTCAGTTACAATGGGAATCAGCTGTGGTTGGTCTAATTGTTTTGATAGTATTTCATTTTTTAGATGTGGAATATATTTCAATACGGTATTACTGTATGTATCAAATTGTCTTATTCAATTTTGTGTTATTTTATGTTTTGAATTTAAGTTTAGCAGTTTCGAAAAGAGTATGTAAACATGTGCAAATTGGCCTGTAGGTACATAAAGTTCTGGTGGTGGTTGTGTCTGAAATTTGAAAGATGTAGTCATTAAATGCATTTTGTGCCAAAGCAATGAAAAATGATCCACAGTTTAGCCCACATAGACTGCTATTGTGCTCACTGTGTGAAGAGTTTCGAAAAAGTGACCTAAGTATTGAGAAATGGGTCCTAGCGATTGTAAAAAAAAAAAACTGCCCCCCAAAAACTACCCCCCAAAAATGTCATATATATATATATATATATATATATATATATATATATATATATATATATGTATACAGTATATATTTGGGAAAAAAATAAGTTCAGCATTAGTTAGAAACATTCATGACAAATGTTTGGCAAACATTTTGATTTCCACACAATTGATTTCTAAATACAGTGCCTTCGGAGAAGTATTCAGACCCCTTGACTTTTTCCACATTTTGTTAGGGTTAAGCCTTATTCTAAATAAATAAAAATCCTCAGCAATCTACCCACAATACCCCATAATGACAAAACAAAAACCTTATTTACATAAGTATTCAGACTCTTTGCTATGAGACTTGAAATTGAGCTCAGGTACATCCTGGTTCTATTGATCATCCTTGAGACGTTTCTACAACTTAATTGGAGTCCACCTGTGGTTAATTCAATTGATTGGACATGATTTGGAAAGGCACACACACCTGTCTATATAAGGTCCCACAGTTGACAGTGCATGTCAAAGCAAAAACTGAGCCATGAGGTTGAAGGAATTGTCTGTAGAGGTCCGAAACAGGATTGTGTCGAGTCACAGATCTGGGGGAGGGTACCAAAAAATGTCTACAGCATTGAAGGTCCCCAAGAACACAGTGGCCTCCATCATTCTTGGGGCGGCATGTGAACTAGGTAGCCTAGTGGTTAGAGCGTTGGACTAGTAACCGGAAGGTTGCAAGTTCAAACCCCCGAGCTGACAAGGTACAAATCTGTCGTTCTGCCCCTGAACAGGCAGTTAACCCACTGTTCCTAGTCCGTCATTGAAAATAAGAATTTGTTCTTAACTGACTTGCCTAGTTAAATAAAGGTCAAATAAATACAATTCTTAAATGGAACCACCGAGACTCTTCCTAGAGCTGGCCGCCCTGCCAAACTGAGTAATTGGAGAAAAGGGCCTTGGTTAGAGAGGTGATTGTCACTCTGACAGAGCTCCGGAGTTCCTCTGTGGAGATGGGAGAACCTTCCGGACAACCATCTCTGCAGCACTCCACTAATCAGGCTAGAGAGGCCAGGCGGAAGCCACTCCTCGGTAAAAAGCACACGACAACCCGCTTGGAGTTTGCCAAAAGGCACCTAACGGACTCTCAGATCATGAGAAACAAGATTTTCTGGTCTGATGAAACCAAGATTGAACTCTTTGGCCCGAATGCCAAGCGTTACGTCTGGAGGAAACATGGCACCATACCTACACTATGCCTACAGTGAAGCATGGTGGTGGCAGCATCATGCTGTGGGGATGTTTATCAGCAGCAGGGACTGGGAGACTAGTCAGGATCGAGGGAAAGATGAACGGAGCAAAGTACAGAGAGATCCTTGATGAAAACCTGGTCCAGAGTGCTCAGGACCTCAGACTGGGGCGAAGGGTCACCTCCCAACAGGACAACAACACTAAGCACACAGCCAATACAATGCAGGAGTGGCTTCGGGACAAGTCTCTGAATGTCCTTGAGTGACCCAGCCAGAGCCCGGACTGGTACCCAATCGAACACCTCTGGAGAGACCTGAAAATAGCTTTTCAACGACACTCCCCATCCAACCTGACAGAGCTTGATAGGATCTGGAAAGAAGAATGGGAGAAACTCTCCAAATATAGGTGTGACACGCTTGTAGTGTCATACCCTATAACACTAAAGGCAGTAATCACTGCCAAAGGTGCTTCAACAAAGTACTGAGTACAGGGTCTGAATACTTACGTAAATGTGATGTTTCAGTTTTATAAATTTGCAAAAAATTATAAAAACCTGTTTCTGCTTTGTCATTATAGGGTATTGTGTGTAGATTTATGAGGAAAGACAACTATTTAATACATTTTAGAATAAGGCTGTAACGTAACAAAATGTGGAAAAAGTCAAGGGGTCTGAATAGTTTCCGAAAGCACTGTAAACCCTGATTTCATTGATATATACGTTTAACAGCTTCCATCATATAGAATACATAAGTGGCACACCTTCTGACGACTTCATCAATAAGAAGGGTCTCTGAGTTCCTGATCATTAGGATGTCATTAGTTAGCGGACATGGTTTCTCATCATTAATGCACACAAACAATCCTCCCAACAGCAGCAGCAGATAATGTTGTCTGGTGGTTCAGTCTAATGAGGGGATACATTTGCATACTGCCCCCCACCCACACCCCAAGCCCCAACACCCACACCCACCCTCATTTATTCAAATAAAATTGCATTAGACCATCATGGGGTAATAAAGTGTCTATCCCATATCACAGGGATGTCAATGTTTCAAAGCAGGAAATCCATGTTAGCCTCATAGGATTAGTGTAGACAATTTAGTGGAAATATTAATGTAGAGATTGCTATTATCATGCTAATCTCTAATTGTGTTATTTCTGTATGCCTTTAATAATATGTGTAACTATATGTAGTATCTCGCCAAATATCTCCAAAGCAACTACAATGCATAGAAGTTAAAAGTCAAATGAGGTAACATAACATTGCATCCACTTAGTAAAGTTTAATTGATTCCCCTCAGTGAATTATTTTCTTGATTAAAAACAAGAAACTGTTTAATTTAAAGTAGTCTGTAATCTTGATTGCACTTAATTGTATAGGATACCACCTGAGGTGGTTAATTTTCCAGGCCATTTCTTCATTATCGAAAAGCTGTGGTTTTCTCCAAGAATAGTTCCAGGCATTATTTAAGCTGTTGGTTACAAAATCTGTGAGTGTGTTACTTACAACAAGGTCATGTAAATGCATGCTGTCAACATTGCAACTCAGACGTTCTCCTCTCCTCACACTAACAACAAGACTTTTACTAGAAGAGACCAGAGCTCATCCCTGTGCTTTATCTCTGTCAGTGTCCATCCTTGTGTGTTTGTGTGCGCAAGCATGAGTGTGTCCGTCTGTGTGTGTACGTTAGTGCTCCCATGTCGGAGGCTCCTCCTAAATAAACAGTGTGTTTCTCGATGCCTAACGGTGTGCACGGCCCATGCACCACTGTTGTTGATCCACAGAGGACAACCAGGGGCCCCTGTTCGCTCGCTCCCTCCATTCCTTTCTTTGCCTGCTCCCCGCTCTTTCCTTCATGCCCAAATTGACACTTGGTTCAGCGGCAGAAAGACAGGGGGCCTCTCCACCCGGCGTCTCCAGAGATGTGGCCCAGCTGTCAGTTGTCTAATCCAGCCCAACCTCCCCCGGAGCCAGGCATGGGGAGCTCCAGGCAAGCAGGGACTCCAGGCTGCTCTGCCTCCATGTGCCCAAAGGCTCCAGCAAACAAAACCGACCTGCAGCATAACACAAGAACACAACACAGCAAGTGAGGATATCACTAAGTGAAATCCACAATGACCATTTGAGATAAATCAATAAACTGACCGTTTGGATTTTAATCCTGGAAGACAAGTGTCTGTATCAGAACAGAAGAGGGTTCGTCTTACCACAAGAGAGTGTCTCTGATGTCAAAACAGGAGGAATCTAATCAATTGCGAAAGGAAAAAGAATGAGATTTACTTTGGTGGACAGTGCCACACATTATTTAGATTTCTCAGGACATCCCTGAAACTGTGGTCTACTGTAGCCAACTAGCTGTGATACTAGCAACCTATTTCATCTCTCTTCTTTCTAATCAGTTTTCACAGGCCTGATACAGACATCACTTGGCCTCATAACCATGTCACGCCCTGATCTGTTTCACCTGTCTTGTGCTTGTCTCCACCCCCACCAAGTATCTCCCATTTGTCCCAATTATCCCCTGTGTATTTATACTAGTGTTTTCTGCTTGTCTGTTGCCATTTCGTCAAGTCCCATCAAGTCTTACCAGTGTGTTTTCCCGTCTTCGAGTCTTTCTAGTTGCTGTTTTCTAGTCTTCCTGGTTCTGACCATTCTGCCTGCCCTCGACCTGCCCTGGCCTGTCCCATTGTATAATAAATATTATGAGAAATGTACTATCCGCCTCCTGTGTCTGCATCTGGGTCATATCCTGAGTCGTGATAAACCATCTCTCTGATTACTAGTGTCGGTCATGTTACTATGGAAACAATGATACAGATTAAATTACACATGAATCCTTTGACAACCCTGAACAGCTGGCATGAGTAGGACATGATTCACTATGTATTTTTACTAGTGTATTCTTCCCAACCAGGAGTGTTGGAGTCATGGTTTATGGTGTCATTCTTTATTTGCAGCATTAACCCATATATTCACTTAGTACTGTTTTACAAATCCAGTCCAAAGAGAATGTCAATCAGCAAACAATCCAATATCACGTTTGTAAGAGCACTGTTATTACAGTGTAAAATACAATATACAAAGACTTTATTGCCACTTGCTGTAAACAAGTGTTACGACCCAGCTGTGTATTTGAAATAATGGATTAACCATCCATAAAAACAATTGATAACAAAGCTCAGAGCATGGGCATGTGTGCCAGTGTGTGTGTGGGTGTGTGTTTGTGTGTGTGAATGGGTGTGTGTGAATGGGTGTGTGTGAATGTGTGTGTGTGTGTGTGTGTGTGTGTGTGTGTGTGTGTGTGTGCGCATGTTTGTAGCTGTGTGTTTTGTGTGTTTTTGTGTGATTCCCCTGTGTCGTTCTCAATATCAGTATTCCTGTAGATGTGTTTGATGTGTTTGAAGCCACGTAGCATATCTAGGAACATGACAGTAAACATGGCAGAGGCTCTCCCTCAGTGGAGCAGCCATGCACGTCACCCCTCAGAAGTGTGTGTGACGGGTGTACAAACCAAACCTACCTGGGAACGGCATCTACCCTGAGAGCCTCCCTGACTACACCGCCACGCTGGCTGCATGTTGTTCAATGCAAAACTGTTCCAAATCACTTCACCGCCCTCAGCCTCAAGAAACAAAAGAACACCAAAGCAATAAAAGACAAACAAAATAAAAAATAAATATGGACTCAACTGGAAGTGAAGAGAGAAGACACTTAAGTGAGTCTGTGGCCAACCAGCAGTAGCTAGGTAGATGACATGAGTATTTTCCCCTCTGTCCTAATGTTTTTCCTCCGTTTCATCCTTGGAAAATCACTGGTGTATGTTTCCTGCATGGCCCCGAGGGAAATTAAGAGGCACACTATGGATCCCTGGGGGATTCTTCCAAGAATGAGGAAGAAAAAAGGCAGGCAGCATGAAAGAATAGTGGAGGTGTGAGGAGTTACTGGCCTGGCGAAGGACTTGCCAACACATCAAAATAAAACGGGTGTTGAACAAGACAACAGGAACCAGATCCATTTACACCTGCCAGAGAGAACGATATGATGTCTGTAGCATCATACACAATGTATGATGCGGTGTGAGGTGTTTGGCAGGTTGCACAGTGTCGTTAGGAACTTTAAATAAATAACACATTACATAGTCTTGTCGCTGTGCTCCTTTCAATGTTATTTGAGCTTTAACAAGGTGCATGTAAATCATCCAGATACAGTGATTCTCTCAAGATTTGGCCTACGCTGAGCTTTATTATTAACGTTGATGTGAAAAGGCAGAAAGAAGAAAGATTTGGCCTACGCTGAGCTTTATTATTAACGTTGATGTGAAAAGGCAGAAAGAAGAAAGATTTGGCCTACGCTGAGCTTTATTATTAACGTTGATGTGAAAAGGCAGAAAGAAGAAAGATTTGGCCTACGCTGAGCTTTATTATTAACGTTGATGTGAAAAGGCAGAAAGAAGAAAGAAAGAAAGACAGACAGACAGACAGACAGACGGAAATAAATAAATTAGCCCACAAAGTTGCATGGGTATGGTCTGTGGGCTCCACCCAGACCACTCCTGGTTTGTGTGAAATAGGAGGTGTGTGTGTCATTAAGGGTGAAGCCATCTTGACCAAATGTTTTGGAACTAGGAAACTGTTTGTAGTTTAAAAGCCTAGTTTTCTCACTCAAAAGGCTACAAGTGAGATCTTCCTCAAAAAATCATTAGGGATATTGTATTGTTCACCTGAAGAAGGTTCCTCTTGTTGACTAAAAGCATCGAAAAACTAATGTGTGGAAGGCTATTTCCAAGGCCTGTAATAGTTCTTTTCCTCTGTGAAATAATCCAAAGGAGAAATAGCAACAACTGAACTGGTAAAGTCAAACCTTATTTTAGATGTCTTACTCTATTTTCTTTCTGGATTTTGTGACTGAATTGAACATTTACTTTAATTGGAGGATGAAGACATTGTTGCTAACTAATATAGACTTGATTTTGCATTTTCACGTGTGTTTCAGATTGTCTATACATTTTGGGGAATTTTGGTTTGGGTCTGTATGCCAGCCGATTTCTTTGTGAATACACATCATTGGTTACCTAAAAAAATGGTACCCTCCTTTGTATTTCTATTAGTGGCCTTGTGTTAAGTTCTAACTAACCGTTAAGAAAAAAGAAAGAAAGAAAGAAAGAAAGAAAGAAAGGAATACAGGAATACTGAAAGAAAGAATGAAATGTGGGGTACTGGATACTAAGGCTCCGCCTTCCAAGAGAGGGGTGGAGGGAGATGACAGTAGAGAACAGATGAGATGAGGCTGCAGCTTGGTGCATGGTGGTTAGGAGTTATAGTAGGTGGGATATGGAGGAAGGAAGGGGGAATCTAGGTCACTGTCCAGACTCCCAGCACCAAAGGCCCCTAGGTCCCTGGATGCCCCGTGTCAGCCCTCTGACAGGAGAGATGGGACTGTGTAACTGACTTTTCTATCCACACACTGCATCTTCTCTTCAGTCTCCTCTGAAGAATACCCCCCCCACACCAGTCAGAGTTTGAGGAGAGCAATGCACTAGTTATTATAAGGAGGGCATATGACATGGGACCTCTTGCACTCTAGCTTTTGAAAGCAGCTCCCCTCTGCACTTCTCTCCGGAGTCTGGGAGACTTCCTTCCTTTCTACTTGATACATTACTGGAGTCATTGTGTTCTGAATAGTATTGTTGAACCGTATGTTCACACTGAAACTGTCATTGACAGCTGGTTTGATAGAAATCGATCACCTTACAGCTAACTACCTTGTATTAAAGATCGTACCTACGGAAACTATTCAGCATGCCAACCTGCCCATCATTGTTTTGTATGCCTCTAACACCACATACGATCTCCTATACAACGTTTCCCAGCACCAATATTGCATAGTAGGCATAATATAGGGCATAATCAGGTACTGTGTGTTGCCTAGGTAATTAAAGTCTTGTTAAAAATATAAAACCTTGAGACTCAAACTCTGAGTGTGTCCCTGGCGAGTCAAACCTCAGAGCAGATCTATAAACCAAACAGCGCTCCGGTGGGAACGATGCTTCTCTCTCTGGATGGATGTGTAATTACCTTGGGCTTGTTTGGGGAAAAAGGAGGAGAACTGTTTCACTCCCTCCTGTTTGCCTTTAAATGCATTAAACTGTTTATTTAAATTAATTGAGATTAATCAACATGTTATGATACTTGGTTTTAGATAGATGGCTGTCAATCTCGTATATGTAATGCTTTGTTATTGTAATCAGAATCTTGCATTATAGTCTGTTGAATTATATTTATAGGGAAACTGAGTGCAGTTTGGTATAAAACAAAAGCAAAATGTGTGGAGGAAATATAGTGTTACCATGAATTTGTAATAGTATTAAGCCTATTGTTATGGAATACGGTAGTTATGCTATTGTCAGGAGCATAATTACACACTACGCTACACTTCCACACCCCATCCCCCGGGAGGCAGAAGCAACCGGGTCTAGATGCTGAGCCAAGCCTTGATAAAGCCGACAGGGGCAAGACATCAGGATTGATTGAGAGTCCTGGAGAGATAGGAAGCCAAAAGCCTCTCAGCCGGCCTTTGTTAGTTTCTTGTGTTAGTTAACCTCTTTAGTTGTGTGTGTCTTTTTGTAGTTGGGTTTTTGGACATATTTTTTTAGTCACCATTAAGATATGAATAATATGCTTGGACTGGCCGACCATGGGAGACATGACTGAGCTGGCCCTGGACTTAAGGTAAGGTACTGTAGCATTCAACACCTGGGCACATACATTCAACACCTGGTCACATACATTCAACACCTGGGCACATACATTCAACACCTGGGCACATACATTCAACACCTGGTCACATACATTCAACACCTGGCACACCTGGTCACATACATTCAACACCTGGTCACATACATTCAACACCTGGTCACATACATTCAACACCTGGTCACATACATTCAACACCTGGGCACATACATTCAACACCTGGGCACATACATTCAACACCTGGGCACATACATTCAACACCTGGTCACATACATTCAACACCTGGGCACATCACATACATTCAACACCTGGGCACATACATTCAACACCTGGGCACATTACATTCAACACCTGGTCACATACATTCAACACCTGGTCACATACATTCAACACCTGGTCACATACATTCAACACCTGGTCACATACATTCAACACCTGGTCACATACATTCAACACCTGGTCACTTACATTCAACACCTGGTCACATACATTCAACACCTGGTCACATACATTCAACACCTGGTCACATACATTCAACACCTGGGCACATACATTCAACACCTGGGCACATACATTCAACACCTGGGCACATACATTCAACACCTGGGCACTTACATTCAACACCTGGGCACATACATTCAACACCTGGGCACATACATTCAACACCTGGGCACATACATTCAACACCTGGGCACTTGCATTCAACACCTGGGCACATACATTCAACACCAGGTCGCATACGCTTACTTCTCACATTTATACACAGATCAGATCAGCTTACTGACCATGTAGCTAGGCCTTAGACCCTTAGACATAACTAGTGCAACAAAATCAGTAGGCTAGTTATTGGTTTTGTAACACTATCGATCTGAATATACATTCTCTGAAATGTATGATGTGTCACAGGGTGGAACTGTTGCAGGATTTGAATGCAGCCTTTGCCAGTCTCAAGTGTTGGCAATTGCAATCAAGGGTGGGATCAGTTACCAGAGAGGAAGAGAGAGAGGCCCAGCTCGGCTGAAAATCTGTCTCCCTCCAGCAGGTGGCGTTTCTTCATTGTTTCACCCACCAAGCAAGGAGTTTTTGTATGGAGGTTATTAATGAAAGAGTGTTGAATTTGGTCAACAAAAAATATATGGCTTATTTGGTACATGAGGTTTATTTTATTGAATAGAATATTCAAAAAAGGATAATAATGATGATATGTGTCTACCAATCCAAATAAAGGTTTGGTGGGAGCTAAACAGCCCGCCGTGCCGCTTTGTGGACAATGACCCCCATTGTTATGGCGGAGAGACGTATCTTGTCAGTATATTCATAATCTTTGGAGTTACTTATCTTGATTATAAAAATGTCTGTTTCTTTTTGTTCCACAGATCCCATTGTCATGAGAAGGCGCAGGGAGGAAGGAAGCGAGCGCAAGCAGCATTAGGCATCCACTCAAGGACTGCAGGCGTGATGGAATCAAGGAAAGAATTGTCGCAATCCTGACAAAATAAGTAATTGGGCTAGATTTCCATCCACCAATTAATTCAATGACCAAGATAGGTAAATATATAACCAATGTTCACAACCTGGATACTGTTGTTGTAGAGCATCAGAAGCATTCAGATTAGCTCCTTTAAACTAGCCAACAACTGAAAATGACAGATGCTGTGTTCAAAACTGAAACAGTTTCAGCCTGTTACACAATGTTTTGTGAAATTAGTTGTCATCACATTCAGGAATATGCATAATAATATTTAGTTTAATTACATGAGGTGTGCTTCCTTAACTTTAGGTCATGTTTTAAAAACTTGCTACATAGTCTTAACCATTCATCATTTATTCCCTATTGATACTCACGCTGAACTTAACTAGGCCATCTATTTCCCAACAGAAAATTCACCCATATGAAAACAATGTTATATATTTGGGCAACATGGAGAGATAATTTATCATCATTTAATGATGCTCATACAGACAGTGCTGCTCCATACATGGAGCAGTTGTAGAAGATACAAACTGTGGAAGATCAGTATGGACACCCAATTCTCTTCCGACGTGCACCTCAACCGCTCTCATTGGTGTTTAATTAACTTTTTATAAAAATGACCACCTTAATTCCCCTCTTTTTATCTCTCTCTCTCCCCTTCACTCTCTGAAATCTCCTCATAAAGAGGCCTCCATCCCACTGTCAGCCGGCAGCCATGGAAGTGTGTGTGTGATGGGGATGATAGTCGGGGTGTTAGGTGGGATGTGGGGAGGGGTGGTGAGGAGGGCTTCTCTGGGACACACTAATCAGCTCCCAACCAAGACCCAGGCATGCCGTCTCACACTGGACAGGTGAGAAGAATCACTTGCTAGCTAGCTACACTGCCCACCCCATGGATGCTCCTTAGTACAGGGTCAACCCAGCCACCATCCTCCCTCCATGGCCCAGTCCCGTATTCCAATTGTCCCCCACTCCCAGTTCGCCTGGCTCCCATCCCCCGGTCCCCTTATAGATGGTGCTGAGGGAGAGGAAAGCCAGCAGCTGCTCCACCAAGGGACCGTCAACAATACAGACTCTGAGACCCCTGTGTGTGTTCACCTTTTCCTGTAATTAACAACTTGCTCTAACCTCCCCTGTGCCACCCGAAGTCCAGAGAGGGACTCTCTGGGCTTGTGCCGCTGTCAAGGAAGTGGGGGAGACACTCAGGGGGGAGTGAGGGGGGTAAGGGGGTGGAAGGGGATGAAAAATGTGCACATGGTCTGGAAGTAGCGAGGTTTCCTCCTAATCCTTCCGAGCCCTTCTTATCCACATGCCTCTATAGAGCCACAGCACACCACACCACCCCAGTCACTCAACTACAATGCTGCTGCCTTTTAATCAAGGGGAGATGTAGGTCTTAAAAGACAGCTTTTCTTCATCTCCAACGGACCTCATTCTACTCTTTAGTTAGAGGTTTCCTCTGTTCATGACCAAAGTTACTTGAGAACAGTGTACGTATTAAACCTCAGTGACTCCTACCCAACCAGTGGGTTTAATATAGCTGTTATGCGGCTTGTGTACATTTTGTCCTGCTTGTACCAGGTAATATTATTAATATTCAGGGCGTTGTAACTAATCACAGTACATGGATATATGACATCTGCTAGCAAAGGAACTATATGATAGCAAAGGAACTATATGATAACAAATGAACTAAATGAGGTGGGATAGCTCTGGCGAACCTGTGGGTGGTCAGACACATATATAGCTGCTCTGAGAGGAGTCGCAGTGACGGTGTAGAATGTTCTGTGAGATGAGTGTTCTGTTCTGATGCATCACTGCGTACTGTAGCCTAGTTAGTTGAAGCAGCATGTAGAAGGAAGGTACAGAGGCCGGATTTAAACTTGTAGAGACGGTCAGACCCCTAACGAGAATGAGTCGTAATGAGAATGAGTCGTAATGAGAATGAGTCGTAATGAGAGAGAACAAAAAATGAATCACTCTCATTTGGATGGGAAATAATTCCGGAGGACTCTTTATCTTCTCTTTTTCTCATCTTGTGGGTTATTGCCAAGAAGAAGATAAAAGTGCCCATACAGCAATAAGAGTAGAATGTTTAATCTTGGCTCCAGGTAATTCCTCTAGGTATTCTGTTTCTTGGCATGTTCTCAGTGGTCACCATTTAACAGGAGATGGGTTTTAGAGGTCAAAGCTATTTCGAAGGACATAAACCCCTCCCCCCGAATGATTCTTGATCACACTATGAAACTATCCCATCGCGGATTAATGGGGTACAGCACGCCAATAATACGTCTTCATGAAAATCATCACACCATGAATTTCTTTCAAAGGTTGTCCCGAGGAAGTACATCCGCTGCCCTCGGACATGCATTGTGTAGCTTACAGTATATAATGCTTTAATAGTGAGGGTGGCCTATGAACAGTAGTATCTTGCAGTCTGGTCATTACATAGAAAGTGGGGTGCAGCTCAGCCCCCTATAACGCCTATAGCCTAAGTCATGATATAGTACGTGGGAGTACAGTGTAGAATCCTGTGACAGAAGCTCCTAACAGAGCCCTATATTCTGGGTCATGATATAGTTACTAAGGTAGACATGAGTGTAACATCCAGTGTCCCAGCTTTATGATGGAGTAAATGGGGGGAAAGCTGCCAGGACCTTCTTGTGGTGAAGACCCAGAGCAAGGGCACAGTCTCCCCAGCCCCATAGATCAGCCAGCCCTGAATGTCAACCCGCACAGCAGCCACTGCGGTGCCAGGAGTCCCCCTCTCACTCCCTCTCTGGCCCGTGATGGGCTTTCTGGTGACACCACCGTGCTAATGACCCGTTTTGGGACTTGCTCTGCAGGGCTCCTTGGCTGGGAAACATGGAAGTCATAGATGGATATCCAACTGGAAGGTCACTGTGTTGACGAGGACCATGCATTTCTGTTTCCGTTTCGGGTCTAGTTTGTGACACCTTTCAGTTGCAAGGACAACGATGACAGGTGCCGTATGAGGGACCTGTGAGTAACCTCAGTGAGTAGCCCAGTGTTAATGATAAGAATCTCTTACAAATGTTTTAAATCTGTGAATCTGGTGGAAATATGTATTTGACCTTTTAATTACATTTTTGCTGAATAGATTAATTTTGTGTGTGTGTGTTTTACGCTGATGTTTACTTGCTTAATGATTTTAGATTACTGTGATTCTGTAGAGCAGAAGACTACTGACTTGCCAACCAAGCAACTCTGAATTCAAGCTTGTGATATGTTTTTGTTAGTTTTTTTTAATCAGCTTGCTGTGTGAGCATGCCTCAGTGCTCAGAGAGGCCAATGTTTTCAGTCACTCCCCACAAGATTCTTCCCTCAGCCTCAGGAGTTTGGCTTGTTGGAGCATGGTGTAAGGTCCCGGGAGAGGGTTCCTCCAGTGATGGGGGCGCTGGCTCGACCCTTCTCATGCCTAGTGTGGGTGGCATCGCATCAGAGTGGAGAGGCACTGCAATGGAGGTCCAGACAGAGGCTGCACGATGCTTCTGCTTCACTCTCCCAGGAGCATAGCCTTATTCTCAGGGTCATGCATCCCAGCTAGCACTGTAATTATAAGCAAAGAAAAAAGTTTAATATTCTTGCCTTTCTGGAGATGAATACATAGCCCCTCCTCAAGAGAGACATTCACATCTCAGAGTTCTAGTAGATAGGTTTTAATGAGGCAAGTGAAGTGTGTGTGTGTTTGTGTGTGTGTATTTTTTATTTATTTAACCTTTATTTAACTAGGCAAGTCAGTGATGGACAAATTCTTATTTACAATTACATCCTACCCCGGCCAAACCCTAACCCAGATGACGCTGGGCCAATTGTGCACCGTCCTATGGGACTCCCAATCACGGGCGGTTGTGATACAGCCTGAAATCGAACCAGCGGTTGTAGTGATGCCTCTAGCACTCCCGCCACTCGGGAGTGTGCATGGATGCATGTGTGTGTACGAGTGCGTGTGTGAATGTGTGCACACTCTGCCCTGTTCTAACGACTGTCATTGATCTACTGTGGGTGCACAACACATTGCTGTTTTCACCATTTGTTAGGGCATTCTGGGTTCGACTAAAAAAGCCTTCAGTGATAATTATTTTTGCGAGCATTAAAACTTTTTAAGAGACTCGTAGTTGATTTGTTGTCAAACACAGACAAAAAAAATCTGAAACCAGAGAAAGAAGTGAACTAAACTATGTATTCAGACTGCCAAAAACAACTGAACTGTTTTTGGCCGATGTGTCTGAAGAGTGAAGCCCTCCTAGACAGACAAACAGACAGACAGGCTAGAGGGCTCGGGGGCTCTGGGTGAGGGGGAATGTCGTGATCCAGTCCCCAGTAGACCACATATTCCTTTAGGGAACATTTCATCCTACTGAAAGAGAGTGGAAACTCAAATGCTCAGACACACTCGGCATGAAGTCTCAGTGTCTCACCAACTAGTTATGAGTGGAACACAACTGCTCCATTATACTCCAAGATACTTTGATAAGGAACTTGTATTCTAATAATAATAGTTTTTGTGGCTGTTTGTCTTGTTTTCTCTTTACTTATGTTATTTTCATCAATTTAGCTATTATCAAAATTCCACTGCACCCTCAAATAAAAGTGTTGATTTCATAATTTTCAGCTGAAGGCTTAGTTGTATTTTGAGAGTTCAACGATGATACCAAGAGATGATTCAGAATCATGTTTTACCTTTTTCAGGTATGGGGCATTTCAAATATTTGAAAGCATTTCATGGTGTGTTGTATTATTTGTTTTTGTGTCTTCACTTATATATTTTCTTAAGCATGGTATGATGCTCATCACTGAAGAGTCAAATTGTCTATAGCTCTATTCTTCACATCAGTTATCTTTCACTCTTTTCATTCCCTCTCTTTTGATTGTCATTTTGTCTCTGCTGAGTGAGTGGGGACAAAACACAACCAATTTGGTTGATTATCAATGTTCCTATTTGTTTGTGAAAACCCCATATTTGATTTCCAGTTCTAAACTCCTAGAGGTCCTCCATTGGGATCATGAGTCATGACAGCCTATTGTCACAGACTCCTGAACAACACCCTTCACATGATGCTCCTCTCAGTCTCACACACAACAACAACTACTTCTGAGCAACACTCCACATCACTGCTGTACCTCAGAGAGTGAACTGAGCGAGCGCTGCTGAGCCAAGTCAAGTCTTTTCCCTGTGACTTTGTCATCTAATCAAAGTAGCAAACCGCCCTGGAGGACCAAGCAAGGAGCATACTGTTTGTGTTTGTGAGACTATGCGAGGTGGTAAGGGGGAAGCAGCGGTGGTAAAACTTTGGGAGAACCTCCTGACAATGCGCTGGGACGGTGAGGAGGAACTTCGGAGCACACTTAAGATTGAAGTTGATGACAGCTGGGACCTCCTGACAGAATCCAAGCACCTACAAATAGACGTTTCATATGTGTTTACCCAGTGTTACTGTAGTTAACAGGTAGCTTTGAATTCACCAAATCACATCATGTCAATTTTTGCCAGTCTTCTCTTTTATTTAATCTTTCGTACACATATTTCTGTGTGGCAGCAAGTGGGTGGGGAAATGGATTGAAGAGTGAAAGTTACGGCTAATATTAGAGGATGTAAAATAAGCAAACAAAAAGAAAGTCTTGACAGAGTATATGGATCACAAGTTCCCACTTATGCAGTTTAGGTCCCTATGTATACAGAGAAACAAATAGTCTGATTCAAGGTAATAACACATGACAAGACTTTCTCAGTCTCAACAATAGAAGCGATATAAACTCAGCAAAAAAAGAAACATCCCTTTATCAGGACCGTTTTTCAAAGATAATTCGTAAAAATCCAAATAACTTCATAGATCTTCATTGTAAAGGTTTAAACACTGTTTCCCATGCATGTTCAATGAAGCATAAACAATTAATGAACATGCACCTGTGGAACGGTCATTAAGACACTAGCAGCTTACAGAAGGTAGGCAATGAAGGTCACAGTTATGAAAACTTAGGACACTAAAGAGGCCTTTCTACTGACTCTGAAAAACACCAAAGGAAAGATGCCCAGGGTCCCTGCTCATCTGCGTGAATGTGCCTTAGGCATGCTGCAAGGAGGCATGAGGACTGCAGATGTGGCCAGTGCAATAAATTGCTATGTCCGTACTGTGAGACGCCTAAGACAGCGCTACAGGGAGACAGGACGGACAGCTGATTGTACTCGCAGTGGCAGACCACGTGTAACAACACCTGCACAGGATCGGTACATCCGAACATCACACCTGCAGGACAGGTACAGGATTACAACAACAACTGCCCGAGTTACACCAGGAACGCAAAATCGCTCCATCAGTGCTCAGACTTCCCCAATAGGCTGAGAGAGGCTGGACTGAGGGCTTGTAGGCAGGTTCTCACCAGAACGTCGCCTATGGGCACAAACCCACCGTCGCTGGAGCAGACAGGACTGGCAAAAATTACTCTTCACTGACGAGTCGCGGTTTTGTCTCACCAGGGGTGATGGTCAGATTCGTGTTTATTGTCGAAGGAATGAGCTTTACGTCAAAACCTGTACTCTGGAGCGGGATTGATTTGGAGGTGGAGGGTGCGTCATGGTCTGGGGTGGTGTGTCACAGCATCATCGGACTGAGCTTGTTGTCATTGCAGGCAATCTCAAAGCTGTGCATTACAGGGAAGACATCATCTTCCCTCATGTGGTACCCTTCCTGCAGGCTCATCTTGACATAACCCTCCAGCATGACAATGCCACCAGCCATACTGCTCGTTCTGTGAGTGAATTCCTGCAAGACAGGAATGTCAGTGTTCTGCCATGGCCAGCGAAGAGCCCGGATCTCAATCCCATTGAGCACGTCTGGGACTTGTTGGATCGGAGGGTTGAGGGCTAGGGCCATTCCCCCCAGAAATGTCTGGGAACTTGTAAGTGCCTTGGTGGAAGAGTGGGGTAACATCTCACAGCAAGAACTGGCAAATCTGGTGCAGTCCATGAGGAGGAGATGCACTGCAGTATTTAATGCAGCTGGTGGTCACACCAGATACTGACTGTTACTTTTGATTTTGACAACCCCTTTATTCAGGGACACATTATTCCATTTCTGTTTGTCACATGTCTCAAATCAAATCAAATCAAATTTTATTTGTCACATACACATGGTTAGCAGATGTTAATGCGAGTGTAGCGAAATGCTTGTGCTTCTAGTTCCGACAATGCAGTAATAACGAACAAGTAATCTAACTAACAATTCCCAAAAAAACTGTCTCATACACAGTGTAAGGGGATAAAGAATATGTACATAAGGATATATGAATGAGTGATGGTACAGAGCAGCATAGGCAAGATACAGTAGATGATATCGAGTACAGTATATACATATGAGATGAGTATGTAAACCAAGTGGCGTAGTTAAAGTGGCTAGTGATACATGTATTACATAAGGATGCAGTCGATGATATAGAGTACAGTATCTACGTATGCATATGAGATGAATAATGTAGGGTAAGTAACATTATATAAGGTAGCATTGTTTAAAGTGGCTAGTGATATATTTACATCATTTCCCATCAATTCCCATGATTAAAGTGGCTGGAGTAGAGTCAGTGTCATTGACAGTGTGTTGGCAGTAGCCACTCAATGTTAGTGGTGGCTTTTTAACAGTCTGATGGCCTTGAGATAGAAGCTGTTTTTCAGTCTCTCGGTCCCAGCTTTGATGCACCTGTACTGACCTCGCCTTCTGGATGACAGCGGGGTGAACAGGCAGTGGCTCGGGTGGTTGATGTCCTTGATGATCTTTATGGCCTTCCTGTAGCATCGGGTGGTGTAGGTGTCCTGGAGGGCAGGTAGTTTGCCCCCGGTGATGCGTTGTGCAGACCTCACTACCCTCTGGAGAGCCTTACGGTTGAGGGCGGTGCAGGTGCCATACCAGGCGGTGATACAGCCCGCCAGGATGCTCTCGATTGTGCATCTGTAGAAGTTTGTGAGTGCTTTTGGTGACAAGCCGAATTTCTTCAGCCTCCTGAGGTTGAAGAGGCGCTGCTGCGCCTTCCTCACGATGCTGTCTGTGTGAGTGGACCAATTCAGTTTGTCTGTGATGTGTATGCCGAGGAACTTAAAACTTGCTACCCTCTCCACTACTGTTCCATCGATGTGGATGGGGGGGTGTTCCCTCTGCTGTTTCCTGAAGTCCACAATCATCTCCTTAGTTTTGTTGACGTTGAGTGTGAGGTTATTTTCCTGACACCACACTCCGAGGGCCCTCACCTCCTCCCTGTAGGCCGTCTCGTCGTTATTGGTAATCAAGCCTACCACTGTTGTGTCGTCCGCAAACTTGATGATTGAGTTGGAGGCGTGCATGGCCACGCAGTCGTGGGTGAACAGGGAGTACAGGAGAGGGCTCAGAACGCACCCTTGTGGGGCCCCAGTGTTGAGGATCAGCGGGGAGGAGATGTTGTTGCCTACCCTCACCACCTGGGGGCATCCCGTCAGGAAGTCCAGTACCCAGTTGCACAGGGCGGGGTCGAGACCCAGGGTCTCGAGCTTGATGACGAGCTTGGAGGGTACTATGGTGTTGAATGCCGAGCTGTAGTCGATGAACAGCATTCTCACATAGGTATTCCTCTTGTCCAGATGGGTTAGGGCAGTGTGCAGTGTGGTTGAGATTGCATCGTCTGTGGACCTATTTGGGCGGTAAGCAAATTGGAGTGGGTCAAGGGTGTCAGGTAGGGTGGAGGTGATATGGTCCTTGACTAGTCTCTCAAAGCACTTCATGATGACGGATGTGAGTGCTACGGGGCGGTAGTCGTTTAGCTCAGTTACCTTAGCTTTCTTGGGAACAGGAACAATGGTGGCCCTCTTGAAGCATGTGGGAACAGCAGACTGGTATAGGGATTGATTGAATATGTCCGTAAACACACCGGCCAGCTGGTCTGCGCATGCTCTGAGGGCGCGGCTGGGGATGCCGTCTGGGCCTGCAGCCTTGCGAGGGTTAACACGTCTAAATGTCTTACTCACTTCGGCTGCAGTGAAGGAGAGACCGCATGTTTTCGTTGCAGGCCGTGTCAGTGGCACTGTATTGTCCTCAAAGCGGGCAAAAAAGTTATTTAGTCTGCCTGGGAGCAAGACATCCTGGTCCGTGACTGGGCTGGGTTTCTTCCTGTAGTCCGTGATTGACTGTAGACCCTGCCACATGCCTCTTGTGTCTGAGCCGTTGAATTGAGATTCTACTTTGTCTCTGTACTGGCGCTTAGCTTGTTTGATAGCCTTGCGGAGGGAATAGCTGCACTGTTTGTATTCAGTCATGTCACCAGACACCTTGCCCTGATTAAAAGCAGTGGTTCGTGCCTTCAGTTTCACACGAATGCTGCCATCAATCCACGGTTTCTGGTTAGGGAATGTTTTAATCGTTGCTATGGGAACGACATCTTCAACGCACGTTCTAATGAACTCGCACACCGAATCAGCGTATTCGTCAATGTTGTTGTCTGACGCTACGAAACATCTCCCAGTCCACGTGATGGAAGCAGTCTTGGAGTGTGGAGTCAGCTTGGTCAGACCAGCGTTGGACAGACCTCAGCGTGGGAGCTTCTTGTTTTAGTTTCTGTCTGTAGGCAGGGATCAACAAAATGGAGTCGTGGTCAGCTTTTCCGAAAGGGGGCGGGGCAGGGCCTTATATGCGTCGCGGAAGTTAGAGTAACAATGATCCAGGGTCTTTCCACCCCTGGTTGCGCAATCGATATGCTGATAAAATTTATGGAGTCTTGTTTTCAGATTAGCCTTGTTAAAATCCCCAGCTACAATGAATGCAGCCTCCGGATAAATCGTTTCCAGTTTGCAGAGAGTTAAATAAAGTTTGTTCAGAGCCATCGATGTGTCTGCTTGGGGGGAGATATATACGGCTGTGATTATAATCGAAGAGAATTCTCTTGGTAGATAATGCGGTCTACATTTGATTGTGAGGAATTCTAAATCAGGTGAACAGAAGGATTTGAGTTCCTGTATGTTTCTTTCATCACACCATGTCACGTTGGCCATAAGGCATACGCCCCCGCCCCTCTTCTTACCAGAAAGATGTTCGTTTCTGTCGGCGCGATGCGTGGAGAAACCCGCTGGCTGCACCGCTTCGGATTGCGTCTCTCCAGTTAGCCATGTTTCCGTGAAGCAGAGAACGTTACAGTCTCTGATGTCCCTCTGGAATGCTACCCTTGCTCGGATTTCATCAACCTTGTTGTCAAGAGACTGGACATTGGCAAGAAGAATGCTAGGGAGTGGTGCACGATGTGCCCGTCTCCGGAGTCTGACCAGAAGACCGCTTCGTTTCCCTCTTTTTCTGAGTCGTTTTTGGGTCGCTGCATGTAATCCGCTCCGTGGCACTGGTTGTAAGGCAGAACACAGGATCCGCATCGCGAAAAACATATTCTTGGTCGTACTGATGGTGAGTTGACGCTGATCTTATATTCAGTAGTTCTTTCGGCTGTATGTAATGAAACCTAAGATGACCTGGGGTACTAGTGTAAGAAATAACACGTAAAAAAACAAAAAACTGCATAGTTTCCTAGGAACGCGAAGCGAGGCGGCCATCTCTGTCGGCGCCGGAAGTACATGTCTGTGGAACTTGTTAAGTTTATGTTTCAATTGTTGAATCGTATCTTGTTATGTTCATACAAATATTTACACATGTTAAGTTTGGTGAAAATAAACGCAGTTAACAGTGAGAGGACGTTTATTTTTTTGCTGAGTTTATCCCTCGGCGAGGGATCACTACCCCGAATTCACCCGCCGATTCCGAGCTGTTTTCGATCCCCCACCAGAGGGTCGGGCAGTGGGTGAACGGCTGTTCCACCTGCGACAGGAGAGGAGGAGCGCGCAGGACTTTGCCCTGGAGTTCAGGACCTTGGCCGCAGGAGCGGGATGGAACGACAGGGCTTTGATAGACCACTACCGATGTAGCCTCAGGGAGGACCTTCGCAGGGAGCTAGCGTGTCAGGACACCACATTCACCTTGGATGAACTCATAGACATGTCCATTCGTCTGGACAACCTTCTGGCTGCCTGCGGGCGTCCGGAACAGGCCCTATTGTTTCCACCCCCAGGCTCTCCTGCTCCCATCCCCATGGAGTTAGGGGGGGCTGCATCGAGGGGGACCGGAGGAGGAGTTTCTTGCTGCACCAGTTGTGGTCGGAGAGGACACACGCCCGACCGGTGCTGGAGGAGCTCGTCTAGGAGTCGGGAGGGCAGGCGGAGCACTACTCGCTCACCCCAGGTGAGTCAGCACCAGACTCACCCAGAGCTTCCTGTCGGTCATATGTTTGTGTTAACCTCTTTTCCTGGTTTTTCTCCCTCTCTACAGCACAAGGCGCTAGTCGATTCAGGCGCAGCTGGGAACTTCATGGATCGTGGGCTCGCGTTAAGGCTAGGGATTCCCCTGGTGTCGTTAGACCTAACTTTCCCCGTGCACTCCTTAGATAGCCGACCATTAGGGTCAGGAGTGGTCAGGGAGGTGTTTAGGAGTTTCTGTTGGTGCGACTATGGTGGAGAGTCCAGACCAGGTTTCCACCGTGCGCATTCCCTCTGAATATGTCGATTTGGCTATCGCCTTCAGTAAGAGGAAGGCATCCCAATTACCACCCCATCGTCGAGGGGACTGCGCAATAGACTTCCTGGAGAACGCTGCACTTCCTAGGAGTCACGTGTACCCATTGTCCCAGGAGGAGACAGTGGCTATGGAGACATATGTCGCTGAATCGCATTCTGCCCTCCACATCACCCGTCTCCTCGAGCTTCTTTTTTGTGAAGAAGAAGGAGGGAGGCCTGCGCCCGTACATTGATTATCAAGGTCTAAATTCTATCACAGTGGGGTTTAGTTACCCACTACCTCTCATCGCTACGACGGTGGAATCATCACACACGCAAGGCACACGTGTCTCTGGTGTGTAAGGTACTTGGGCGACTGCTGGAGCATGACCTGTATGTCAAGGCCGAGAAATGTGTGTTCTTCAAACAGGCTGTTTCCACCTCCGGGGTGGTGATGGAGTGTGGCCGCTTTACAGCCGTGCAGCGGTTTTTAGGGTTTGCCAATTACTACCGGAGGTTTATCCAGGGTTTTTGTCAGGTGGCTGCTCCCATTACCTACCTGCTGAAGGGAGGACCGGTGCGCTTGCATTGGTCAGCAGAGGCAGGCAGAGCTTTCAGTCGTCTGAAGGAGCTGTTCACCAATGCTCCCGTGTTGGTGCATCCGGACCCCTCTTTAGCGTTCATAGTGGAGGTGAACGCGTCTGCGGCTGGGGTCGGGGCCGTGCTGTCCCAGCGCTCAGGCATGTCACCAAAGCTCCGCTTGTGCTTTTTTTCTTCGAGGAAGCTCGGTCCGGCGGAGCGAAACTATGACGTGGGGGACCGAGTGTTGTTTGCTGTACTCAAGGCTCTGAAGGTGTGGAGACATTGGCTTGAGGGGGCTAAGCACCCTTTTCTCATCTGGACTGACCATCGTAATCTTGAGTATATCCGGGCAGCGAGGAGACTGAATCCGCGTCAGGCTAGATGGGCCATGTTCTTTACCCGGTTTCGCTTCACCATCTTGTACCGGCCAGGCTCCCAAAACACTAAAGCCGACGCGCTGTCCCATCTCTATGATACCGAGGAGCGGTCCGTCGAGCCGACCCCCATCCTTCCACCTTCATGTCTCGTGGCACCGGTGGTATGGGAGGTGGACGCGGAGATAGAGAGGGCATCATGGTTAGAGCCGGCCCCCCCTCAGTGTCCAGCATGGGCTCAGTACGTGCCGAGGGGGGTCCTTGATGAACTAATACGTTGGGCTCATACTCTACCCTCCTCGGGTCATCCTGGCATCGAGAGGACAGTGCGTAGTCTTAGGGGGAGATACTGGTGGCCCACGTTGGCTAAGGACGTGAGATTGTATGTCTCCTCCTGCTTGGTGTGCGCTCAGAGCAAGGCTCCTCGACACTTGCCTAGAGGGAAGTTACAGCCCCTCCCCGTTCCACAACAGCCGTGGTCACACTTATCGGTGGACTTCCTCACCAACTTTCCCCCGTCCCAGGGAAGTACGACGATCCTGGTCATTGTAGATCGGTTTTCTAAGTCCTGCCGTCTCATCCCATTGCCCGGTCTCCCTACGGCCTTGCAGACTGCGGAGGCCCTGTTTACCCATGTCTTCCGGCACTACAGGGTGCATGAGGACATCGTTTCTGATCGGGGCCCCACTTCACGTCCAGAGTTTGGAGGGCATTTATGGAGAGACTGGGGGTCTTGGTCAGCTTGACCTCGAGTTTCCACCCCGAGAGTAATGGGCAGGTGGAGCGAATAAACCAGGATGTGGGCAGGTGTCTGTGGTCATAATGCCGGGACCGGCCAGATGAGTGGGCGAGGTATGTTCCTTGGGCTGAGCTCGCTCAGAACTCCCTCCGCCACTCCTCAACGAACATGTCTCCCTTCAGTGTGTGTTGGGCTACCAGCCGGTCCTGGCCCCATGGCATCAAAGCCAGACCGAGGCTCCTGCGGTAGAGGAATGGGTACAGCGCTCAAAGGACACCTGGAAAGCTGTGCAGGAATCGCTGAGACTGGCGGGGGGACGGCAGAAGAGGAGCACTGACCAGCACGGCAGTGAGGCCCCCGTGTTCGCACCGGGGGACATGGTCTGGCTCTAGACCCAAAACCTGCCCCTCCGCCTGCCCTGCCGGAAGCTGGGGCCGCAGTGTGTGGGGCCATTTACAGTCCTGAGGAGGATAAACAAGGTGTGTTACAGGTTACAACTTCCTACGTATTATCGCATTAACCCCTCGTTTCATGTGTCTCTCCTCAGGCCGGTGGTGGCTGGTCCCCTTCAAGAAGGTGAGGTGACTGAGGTCCCTCCGCCCCCTCTGGACATCAAGGGGTCCCCGGCGTACATAGTACATGGCATTCTGGACTCGAGACGTCAGGTGGGGGGCCTACAGTACCTTGTGGACTGGGAGGGGTACGGTCCGGAGGAGAGGTGCTGGGTACCTGTGGGGGACATTTTGGACCCTTCACTCCTGAGAGACTTCCACCGCCTCCACCCGGTCGCCCTCGGTGGCGTCGCGCTGCGGGAGCCGTGCTTCAGGGGGGTACTGTCACGACTTCCGCCGAAATTGGCTCCCCTGCCTGTTTGGGCGGTGCTCGGTGGTCATCATCACCAGCCTACTAGCCGCCACCGATCCCTTTTTCCGTTTTCTGTTTGTTTTCTCTTATTAGTTGTACCTGTGTCTAATTGTGTTTTCCTGTTGGGCTTCCTGATTTAAGGCTAGTAAACCCGCCCTTGTTTTGTGTGGGATTACTCTTGTGTTACGTGTTGTGTTGTTGGGTGTGTTCGTGCTCCGGACCGGGTACCCTGTGTTTTGGGTTGGTCCATATTTTTCGCACAGCTGTGTGTTTTGGGCATTGCTTTTTGGTGCCATATTAAAGTGCACTTCTCCCTTTGGAACTCTCTGCTCTCTGCGCCTGATTCTTACCTCACACACCTAGTCCCGAGTGACAAGGTCTCTAGGTCTACTCATGACCTTGGATAGCCTTTCCCTTTCAACCCTCCTCCACACTCCCACCTTCTAATGTCTGCTTGAGAGCTACTCTGTTAAACCTCTATGAGGCCTTGCTCAGAGAATAAAATATCAATATTATAATATAATAAGATATCAACAATATGAAACTCTGTAAAATACTGAAAAGGTAGGTGTGCAATCTGAATAGAGGAAAAATGTAATTGTGTTTATGCTAAATGGAACATATGGAACATAATATACAACAGAAAAGGTCATGAACATTTGCTTGAGATATGAAATATTTCTATTTGTTACATACATACATCTTTCGCAGATCATTGTAGAAGTCTATTTGAAGAGTTTCTATCAATAACGCTAAATAGCCATTTTCAGAACTGTTGGTAAATGAGCTTTTATTGTTATTGTAAGAACTTATTGAAGAGTTTGGTGGGGGTTTTTCTCACTATTTAATCACGGCATGGGGTTGATGACAGAGATGTATTTGTTTGAAATCTATCACTTGATTTCAGAGAGACAAATAATCAGAGAAATAAGTAGTACTTTGAGGTTTCACGGGGTCAAATGTAACAAATAACTACATTTTTTATAAAGAACAGTACAAATGATGCATGACATCAACATTATGAATCAATACATTAATATGAGATCTGTATGTAAAACATTTACATTTTACATTTTAGTCATTTAGCAGATGCTCTTATTCAGAGTTAGTACATTCATCTTAAACTAGCAAGGTGAGACAACCACATATCACAGTCACATACAATACACGAACATTCCATTCCATCTAAACAATAGATATATAGCAATTTGTAAGAATAAAAAAACATTTAAAAAAATCTGAGAACAGTAATATTTGACACACACGTTAAAGGTGCCCATAAGCAATCATTTCTGGTGAAAACACAACCGTGAAAAACTGATGGATATAGAGATTTGGAAATTAACTCTTAATTTACACTGTAATACAGGTGCCAAGATGTACTTGGAGGTGCATGTGATATTTCGTAAGTATTTAGACTCCATTGTGCTACTGTTCTACTGTTCTACATGTCTATATGAGGTGTTGAGCAACACTCTTCTCTCCCTCTCAGCCTCCATTCTGTATGAATTCAACAGAATAAAAGTGCATTGAGAGGAGAGATGTCCTTGTGTTCGTGTGATTTTTTTTTATGAGGCCCCTGACAGTGGCGTCGCTCTACCAGGATGTGGGGGGAAGTGGCCAGAGTGAGAAGCCCACCACAGGACTCCTTCTCTGGATCTAATTTTCACATAGCAGGGGTATGGACCTGGACATTCGTGGGGATTTAAACCACTAGCCAGCACCTCTATAACAAGACACTGCCGAGAGAGAGAGAGAGAGAGAGAGAGAGAGAGAGAGAGAGAGAGACAGAAAGAGTCTAAGTGTGTGTGCGTGCGTGCGTGTGAGAGAGAGAGAGAGAGAGAGATAGAGAGAGAGAGAGAGGTCATCCAATCCAATGACCTGTATCAATACTGATGTTTGATTTGAACATGTCAGCCTAAAGTTAAAAAGGATATGTATAAATCATTAAATGTATACTACTGTATATTATAACTGGTTTGAAACAAGTAGCTTTATATTAGGCCTACTCTTGATTTATTTTTTTGTTTTGAGTTATTTATACACAAATAATGAAATTAATTGTTGACTTCGGAGGATGAATTGTATTACAATAAACAGGAATAGGCTAGATAGTAATAACGCATAGATATTACAGATATGAATAATATAATATCTATAATTAATATAGCAATTTATTTTAATCTGCAATAGGTGAATATTTAAAACAAGCATGTTCAATTGTTCTTCCCAAACACCAAATGTCATGGTTGCCTACCACTCACATGAGGGATGTCAACAGCCACAACAAAAAACTCCTTCCCTGCTTAACCGTTTCTACCAGAAGGGGGACCAGTCCGTCTGCCGAAGACGGAGAGTGGTCGACCGCGAGCCGAGACAGACGAGACTGCGAGGGCGACCAAGCAGATTTTGGGTCGTGAGTTCGACTCCGGATCCGGGGACTAGCAAATCCAGCAATCCGCATCTTGCCATGATCCCGAGGATTTTAATCATGCCTCTCTGTCTGTGTGTGAGTGCAGGCAGGCTGACAATGATTTCCTCAGTGATTACGTACAGAGCGAGTCCCTGCGGGGTAGGGGCCCCCTCTGGAGCCATCCTGATGGCTTTGGGGGCCTTGCTTCCATTTTCCATTATTATGTGGACTACCGGAGCGACAGCGCAGTCCAAGACCTTGCAGGTTTGTGATGAGGAGGGAGCTTCCATCTTCTCTCTGCTTCTTCATCCTCTTTTTAAACCAATTTAGACGTAGATTTAGATCAGATTCCGAACCTAATCCATGATTAGCTAACTGGATTGGGAAAAGGAAGACTCTATAAGAGTTTTGATGCTTCTAGGTGGATATGCAGGGAAAATTGTTATTCTTTTTTTCTTTTGTTTCATTTTTGCTCTCTCACAGCAGGCGTTTTGCATATGTCTTTCTCACGCGACTGCATTTGAGATCTGAAGCTAAAAGCAACAGTTCAGCTTTTATTTCTAAACGACTATTAGCCTATACCTACAGTACACGCGAATGTGTATTGCTGGAGAATGGAAGAGCATGACGGTACCACTATATTCTGACACTTTTCCCGATACGCAGTTGAACTAAATAGAGTTGCCTACCGATTAATTGGATTTTAACATTAGGTTACATCCACCTACTCATCACAAAATAATCGCAACTGATATTCAGACCATATACATTTTTTGTAATGGTAAAATAACACTCGCTGCTATTGTCAGTGAAATTTAAAAAGGATTTCCTTAGTGTATCCAATTTACCTGTCTGAAACTGAGCAACTTCAGCGTTTTCTGTAGGATGTCGCGCCGCAAGCAAGCTAAACCAAGATCATTGAAAGGTAAGTGATATGTTGGATGCCTCTGAAAAAGATCGTAAACTATGTTGGTGTGGAAACCAACCAAATTCACCAACTAACGTTTTAGATGAAATCAACTTGTATACGGTAGTGTGAGTTCATGTTTTTACAGAGATTAGATACTATTTTCCTCTCGTTTAAAAGTATTTTCCCCTTTTTTACATACTCATTTGGAAACGCCTGGCGAATTCATTTTTCTTGTAGGAAAAACCCCTCATGGTATAGTAACATTGTAATTTGTGTACATTTAGGAAGCTAGAGAGGGGAGAAATGAGACAGCTCTATACGGAATAGGCTACCCCGAGCGATGTGATGGAACGCGGCGAGTTTGAGGACCATCTGGATCTGTTAATGACGCTGAAGTTCGGAGCTTGAGCTGGCTGTCTGCTGGAATGGTTGATTTGTAGTGTCACGTGACGCGAGTCTGATATTAAATGGGAGGAAGCATTTTTAATAAAGTGTGTGCTTGTGGAGGAGGAGATTAGTAGATTAAATTGATAGCTAGAAGGTACTACTTTGCGTTTGACCTGTTCCTTGAGAGCCTTGATAATTAGATTTCATGAACTGTCAGATTACTTTAGAACTTTATCATTATTGGTCAATAGTGGGGATTTTCTCATATAATCTATTCCACATTAGTGCTATATTAAAACGAATGCTATTATATGATTATAAACATAAAGCAGAACTACATCCACATGTGATATGTATTTATTTGATAGACTCTCAGTTTCCAAAGTGATACATTATTTTTGCTCTGTACACATTCATTTGAGATGAACTTTGTCTTAATTTATTCTTAATTGGTCACATTATGATATGTACCAAAGGTATCTTAGATACATACACGTACACACACACACACACACACACACATAGGGCTGTGACGGTCATGGAATATTGGATGACGTAATTGGCCAGCCAAATGACCAGGGTCACTGTTCGAATAGCAAAAAAATGTATGCATTATTATTTAAAACAAAATATTTAAGCACATTTTCTCCTATGCTCCTTACTGCATGTGCTGCCATAGAAAAATAATGAATAGAACACCCGTCCCCATTCAAGGCAGTGATGGCATATAGGCGGCCATTGTGAATGTGCCCATAGGAGCAAAGCAGGAAGTAAAAGCAAGAACTAAAAGCAGGAAGTGCACCCATTAATATGTGCTGGGATTTGTTGATTCAGCTTAACTGACAAAACCAAAAATATTTTCCATTGCATGAGCCACGTCATATAACATCATTTGAATTAACATTCTACATTACCATGGAAATGATTGCATCACAATATTAGGAAGCCATTGCAAGTGTAGTGTACCCATGAGTTTACAGTCAAATTTCCAGGGTTAGAGGTTCCAAGCCTGTTCTATTTGTTCTATTTCTATGTGCGCTGCTGCTGCATTGTGTGGGGGAGGGGGGAGACTTGTTTGGGAGACTTGTTTGCTACAACAACACCTTTTGTTTCAGCAAGGAGTAACAAAGTTTCATCACATTGTGAAGAGTCCATGTTCCCTCCCCCAAAACAGTTATCACGGTTATTTTATTTTAATGATGTCTTTATCCATAACCGTCAGTTACACGGTTCTACGGTAGCCAGCGTTACACACACAGTATTTCTCTGTAGTGTTTGTGGTATGGTAGCTGCTGAGGTTCGAGGTTGAGCTGCAGTTCATCTGACAGGCATTGTATTTTGCTCAGCAAATAATTGTCCACAATTTCACTGTCTCAGCTTGTGGTCTGTTGACTCTTTCTTTCTCCCCTTTCATTCTCGGAAGTCTTCATCTCCAAGGATAGTTACATGGTCTATGGTAAAATTCCTACAGCGACCATTTTAAATCAATACCCAGGAGAGAGGGGAATGTGAGTGTGAGTGTATCATGCACATCTCACTGTTCTTGTCACAGACTTTTTCAAGTGTGTCTGTGTCTGCTGGTTATATTCACAGTAAACAACGCCTCTATAGATAGATTTCTGTTTTTGTCAGCAGCTCACACTTTGGTGGCATTGACTGGTTTTGATGCTGTAGGTGAAATGACATTCTCTATTCTCCAAAGATAAATCACTTAGACATTATATGTTTGAACCAGCAGATGTGCTACAAGTGTGTGTGTGTGTGTACATTTCTTTAGTGTGTAGGCACATCATTTCTTCTGTGTGTGTGTGTGTACATGTGTGTGTGTGTACGTGTGTGTGTGTGTGTGTGTGAGTGTATGTGTGTGTGTGTGTGTGTGTGTGTGTGTGTGTGTGTGTGTCTGTGTGTGTGAGTGTGTGTGTGTGTGTGTGTGTGTGTGTGTGTGTGTGTGTGTGTGTGTGTGTGTGTGTGTGTGTGTGTGAGTGTGTGTGTGTGTTGAGTGTGTGTGTGTCTGTGTGTGTGAGTGTGTGTGTCTGTGTGTGTGTGTGTGTGTGTGTGTGTGTCTGTGTGTGTGTGAGTGTGTGTGTGTCTGTGTGTGTGTGTGTGTGTGTTTGTGTGTGTGTGTGTGTGTGTGTTGAGTGTGTGTGAGTAAACAGTATGTGTCAGAGAGAGACTGCATGCAATATTTTAAATATTGTCTGAGTGATGACATTTAGTGTTTGTTTTTGTATTGCTATTGAAATCCAAATGCAACAGGCTTAGTTGCAGAAATGGTTTCTACTCCCATATGTTCTCCACAACTGTCTTGTCTTTAAGTAAAGTTGTAATGAAATGTGAACCCGTCCTAGATTTTTCAGAAGAGAGCAGGCAGATGTTGTTTATTGTTTTGTGTCCACCTCTATCCGTAAGGACGCAGTCATACTTATACTGATGTTCACAAGACAGCCTTCCTTTTCATCTGTTTTGGGGATTCTGCATAGTTTCAGTGTTTGCATTAGGTGGTGTCTGTCAGATTATATTTCCCCTCAGAATGTAGCAGCAGAGTATTATTTATTGGTTGTCTTGTGTTGGCTAGAAACAGTGGTCAGTGTTTGAATGTAATGGTAGCTCTTACTCTAGGTAGTTTACCTTTCAGACTGTAATAGCAGAGTTTCAGATCACAGTGTCATCGATTGTGTTGTGTGGGTTGTGTGGGTTAGAGACAGTGGTCAGTGTTTGAATGTAATGGTAGCTCTTACTGTAGGTAGTTTACCTTTCAGACTGTAATTGCAGAGTTTCAGCTCACAGTGTCATTGCCTGGGTTGTGTGGGTAAGAGACCTGGTCAATGTCCATGTCTCACCCTGACAGTAAAATAACACTTTGTTCTGTGACTGATAAAAGTAAGGTCAGACGCTGATGGCACATGTAGGGACAGTCAATCCCAATCATGTCCGGAGACGGGGGCGTACGGGAGGCTATCGGTTGACTTAGGTTGAGAGACAGCATGTACAGAGAGAGAAATCAAATGTTATTTGTCACATGCGCCGAATACAACAGGTGTAGGCCTTACAGTGAAATGCTTACAAGAAAGAGGACAAAATAAAGCTTTGATGGTCGCCTCTCTTTTTCTTCTTATTCTGTCTATGGAATCTGTCCCCCTTTCTTTTCCCTGTGGAATCTGTCCCCCTTTAATTTCTCTGTCGATTGGATGCTAGAGGGAGTCAGAGGTTATGTTTTGGTCCTGTTGAGGAAAAGGGCAACGTTACAAGTCCCGTTTCAATTAAGTCTGAGAGAAGTAGCCGGCGCCGTTAATGCTTAGGGGAATAGATGGCACAGGACAAGACCGTACATAATTCACTTATATGCAAACACTTCACCCTCACCACTGACATTTACTCAATCCTGTTCCATCTGCATTTCTAAACTGTGGCGGGTGCATCGTGATTTTGTTTTGATGTGAACGCTGAAGTGTTGGGTCAGAAGCTTGTTCAGTCACAGTGATCTGCAGTGATAGAGGGATAGAAGGACGATCCCTCAGTCAGACTAGTCCAGATTCTGCACATACAGAACATATGACTGCCTGCCACGTTGCTCACTGACCTCCTGAGCAGAGAGCGCGAGAGAGAGACTGGGTTGATATTTTCTCTTAGAGCACTCTCTCCCACTCCTCTGTCTTCATTGGCTGAAAACTATATTTCCAGGGTAGCTGTCGTCTGCATACATACATTTATTTTCTGCACCATTTAGTTAATGTATAGCAGAGTATGATGAAATCGTTGTCATGTCATATACACCTTAAATATATGATGTTTATCACAAGATGAGTTCCGTCACCACATGAGTGAACTCTGGGAATTGGCTTGGCATTGGATAGAAGCAATGGAAATAGTATGAATGCTTATTACAGTCAAGGAAATGCTATGAAATCAACAGCTAACATAGATCCTCTGTGTCATATAGGCTGACTGTCAAAAAGAACCCTGTTTTGGCTTAATTAAATAGTCTAGAGTTTGCCTTGATAAACACATTTTTTTCTCCTCACCATTTTGTCTTTTGAATTGGGTCTATATGACTTGATTTAATTTGATTTCAGGTCATTGACGTTCAGGCTTTATTGTTATCATATTAGTGGGGTTCATTTAAAGTGTTGCAAATGTTGAGAGTTCAACCATAGTTAAACCATGTCTCCATCTCTAGTCCAGTATCAATGCATTTATTGATGTCCAACCTGGCCAATATGGAACTAGGCAGATGTGCTGCACTCTGTGGATACATAGCCACTTTTTTCGATTTGAAAACCAAATTTACAGTACCTAATTTAAACCAAGTGATTGCAACTAGGCCATACAGTACTTGAGCTTTAGAGTTTTGTTGTTGCGAATATTAATGAAAAATAATTATTCAGTATGTATTCATAATTATAAAAAAATGCAATAAGAGCTGCACTCATTTGCTTTTAATGATTAAAGTGAGAGACAGAGTAGATATGCTATTCACTCTATTTTATTTTCCTCTACTTTAAACTCTAGCAAGCTCTAATGCCATTTCTACTTTAATAAGCTCCCAATATTTTTTTATAATTTTATTTTATTTTAATTTTTACAATTAATGATCTGTGATATAACACCCATTAACACTTTTCTAATGTGACACACAAATATGGTTAGTATTATCATTAAGGAAATGATGATGGAGCCATAGAAATCCCATTAACATGGCTGTCAGTGTGCTTGATGTGCTGGAGGCTGGGGCTCAGTGAGTTGTGCCGGGCCTGTCTGGGTGCCACGGGAGCTGGCCGATATCTACTTTTATTTCATGGCGTGTGTCTCTCCTGTTGTCATGGCTTGTCTGTCTGCTGGGAGATGGTGCCTCCCCGATCTGCTCTCAATGATTGATTTCCTGACAAATTTGTTTGAATAAAATACATAAAGTATTATTATTTTTGTTTAATAAATATGATCATAATATAAAATAATACATTAGTATGATTATTTATCCATTGATAGTATTATTATTTTCAATAAGGTATTATTCAATTTCAAACTACTTCAGAATGACTATTCATATTCAGAACATGTTTACATTATAATAATACATGAAGGATTACAAACATTACAGTGTATGATTAACACATGGCTCCTCCATTGCAAATTATTTATGACCCTAATCAGCAGCAGTTCAAATAATGCTCATTAAGAAAGTTATTCATGGGCAGTTTGTGTCCTCTCCCCTTCTCTCCCCCAGCACTAATTGAGGAGGTTTGACCTGGTGACCCCAGCTAAATTGAGTTGTAGTCCCTGTGGCGAGTGTCTCCTTCCCGGTCAGTCAGGGCCGATTACACAGCCATTGTGCTCCACATTGTAATGTCCAAGCTCACTGTAACCAACCAGATGAATCCCGCTGCTACTCACCGCTCGCATATCCAGGAACAGAGACTCAGGGCTTTGCATGTGTGTGTGTGTGTGTGTCTAGCAGTCCTTCTTCTCTCTCTCACATACACACACACACACACACACACCCTCTTTACTTATGGCCTTACAGCCTTTCACGCAACAGGAATTCATTTGATGGATTAAAGCAAGTGATACTCAGATTGTGTTGTGTTTTGCCCGTTCACATCTTCATTAGATTGTGGTGTGTTTTGCCTGTTCACATCTTCATTAGATTGTGTTGTGTTTTGCCTGTTCACTTCTTCATTAGATTGTGTTGTGTTTTGCCCGTTCACTTCTTCATTAGATTGTGTTGTGTTTTGCCTGTTCACCTCTTCATTAGATTGTGTTGTGTTTTGCCTGTTCACATCTTCATTAGATTGTGTTGTGTTTTGCCTGTTCACATCTTCATTAGATTGTGTTGTGTTTTGGCCGTTCACTTCTTCATTAGATTGTGTTGTGTTTTGCCCGTTCACTTCTTCATTAGATTGTGTTGTGTTTTGCCCGTTCACTTCTTCATTAGATTGTGTTGTGTTTTTCATTAGATTGTGTTGTGTTTTGTTCACTTCTTCCCGTTCACTTCTTCATTAGATTGTGTTGTGTTTTGTTCACTTCTTCATTAGATTGTGTTGTGTTTTGCCCGTTCACTTCTTCATTAGATTGTGTTGTGTTTTGCCCGTCATTAGATTGTGTTGTGTTTTGTCCTTCTTCATTAGATTGTGTTGTGTTTTGCCCGTTCACTTCTTCATTAGATTGTGTTGTGTTTTGCCCGTTCACTTCTTCATTAGATTGTGTTGTGTTTTGCCCGTTCACTTCTTCATTAGATTGTGTTGTGTTTTGCCCGTTCACTTCTTCATTAGATTGTGTTGTGTTTTCTACATGATTTCTAAGAGACATTTCACTGTATTGCTTTTATTGAGGACATATGGCCATGAGTCTTATTCTTTGGGTTTGTATTTATTGGTTGGTAATTCATTTGTAGATGACATGTTGAAGGATTGATTCTTGCCAGGGGATTGCCAGTCTCTCCTAAATGACTTTGTGTTGGATTGTATATGTTAATCAGCGGACCTTCAATGCTACAACACTTGTAGTCAGATGACATTATTCCTGTTACATGTATAAAATCAAAGGAGCAGTGTTGATTTGGTCCCATGTGTAGTATGTTGTATCAACACAACGTTGCAGCATAATAATAAAAACAGTGTGTCATTGTAACGGTTTTCTAGTGGTGATGAAAGAGAGTCGGACCAAACTGCAGCGTGTCGATTGCGATCCATGTTTAATATAACAAAAAAAACGAACTTACAAAAAACAATAAACGAAACCGAAACAGCCTATCTGGTGCAAACTAACAACGAGTACACATAGGACACTAAGGACAATCACCCACGACAAACTCAAAGAATATGGCTGCCTAAATATGGTTCCCAATCAGAGACAACGATAAGCATCTGCCTCTGATTGAGAACCACTCCAGACAGCCATAGACTTTGCTAGACAACCCACTAAGCTACAATCCCAATACCACCACCAAAACCCCAAGACAAACACACCACAATTACAAAAACCCCATGCCACACCCTGGCCTGACCAAATACATAAAGATGAACACAAAATACTTTGACCAGGGCGTGACAGAACCCCCCTAAGGTGCGGACTCCCGAACGCACCTCAAAACAATAGGGAGGGTGGGGTGGGCGTCTGTCCATGGTGGCGGCTCCGGCGCGGGGACGTGGACCCCACTCCTTTAATGTCTTAGTCCCCTCTCCCTTCGTCCCTGGATAGTCCACCCTCGCCGCCGACCATGGCCTAGTAGTCCTCACCCAGAACCCCACTGGACTGAGGAGCAGATCGGGACTGAAGGACAGCTCGGGACCGAGGCAGCTCGGGACTGAGGGGAAGCTCGGGAGTGAGAGAAAGCTCAGGAGTGAGAGAAAGCTCAGGAGTGAGAGGAAGCTCAGGAGTGAGAGGAAGCTCAGGAGTGAGAGGAAGCTCAGGAGTGAGAGGAAGCTCAGGAGTGAGAGGAAGCTCAGGAGTGAGAGGAAGTTAGATCTACCAGCTCCTGGCTGGCTGGTGGTCTCAGCAGATCCTGGCTGACTGGCAGATCCTGGCTGACTGGCAGATCCTGGCTGACTGGCAGATCTGGAAGAGTCTGGTTGACTGGCAGATCTGGAAGAGTCTGGTTGACTGGCAGATCTGGAAGAGTCTGGTTGACTGGCAGATCTGGAAGGGTCTGGCTGACTGGCAGATCTGGAAGAGTCTGGCTGACTGGCAGATCTGGAAGAGTCTGGCTGACTGGCAGATCTGGAAGAGTCTGGTTGACTGGCAGATCTGGAAGAGTCTGGCTGACTGGCAGATCTGGCGGCGCTGGGCAGACTGGCAGATCTGGCGGCGCTGGGCAGACTGGCGGCGCTGGGCAGACTGGCGACGCTGGGCAGACTGGTGGCGCTGGGCAGACTGGCGGCGCTGGGCAGACTGGCGGCGCTGGGCAGACTGGCGGCGCTGGGCAGACTGGCGGCGCTGGGCAGACTGGCGGTGCTGGGCAGACTGGCGACGCTGGGCAGACTGGCGACGCTGGGCAGACTGGCGACGCTGGGCAGACTGGCGGCGCTGGGCAGACTGGCGGCGCTGGGCAGACTGGCGGCGCTGGGCAGACTGGCGGCGCTGGGCAGACTGACGACGCTGGGCAGACTGGCGGCGCTGGGCAGACTGGCGACGCTGGGCAGACTGGCGACGCTGGACAGACTGGCGGCGCTGGGCAGACTGGGGGCACTGGCGGCGCTGGGCAGACTGGCGGCACTAGCTGCCCCATATAGGCTGACAGCTCTGGCGGCTTCTTACAGACTGACCGCTCTGGCGGCTCCGTGCTGACTGGCAGCTCCTTGCAGACTGGCAGCTCCTTACAGACTGACAGCTCCGTGCAGACTGACAGCTCCGTGCAGACTGACAGCTCCGTGCAGACTGGCAGCTCCGTGCAGACTGGCAGCTCCATGCAGACTGGCAGCTCCATGCAGACTGGCTGCTCCATGCAGACTGGCTGCTCTATGCAGACTGACATCTCTGGCTGCTTCATGCAGACTGACAGCTCTGGCTGCTCCATGTAGACTGGCTGCTTCATGCAGACTGGCAGCGCGGGCTGCTTCATGTAGACTGACAGCTCTGGCTGCTTCATGCAGACTGGCAGCTCTGGCTGCGCTGAACAGGCGGGAGACTCCGGCAGCGCTGGAGATGAGGAAAGCTCCGACAGCGCTAGATAGGCGGGAGACTTCGGCAGCGCAGGAGAGGAGAAAGGCTCCGACAGCGCTGGAGAGGCGAGGCGCACTGTAGGCCTGATGCGTGGTGCTGGTACTGGTGGTACTGGACCGAGGACACGCACAGGAAGCCTGGTGCGGGGAGCTGCTACCGGAGGGCTGGGGTGTGGAGGTGGTACTGGATAGACCGGACCGTGCAGGCGCACTGGAGCTCTTGAGCACCGAGCCTGCCCAACCCTACCTGGTTGAATGCTCCCGGTTGCCCTGCCAGTGCGGCGAGGTGGAATAACCTGCACTGGGCTATGCAGGCGAACCGGAGACACCGAGCGCAAGGCTGGTGCCATGTAAGCCGGCCCAAGGAGACGCACTGGGGACCAGATGCGTAGAGCCGGCTTCATGGCATTTGGCTCGACGCTCAATCTAGCCCGGCCGATACGCGGAGCTGGAATATACCGAACCGGGCTGTGCACCCGCACTGGAGACACCGTGCGCTCCACAGCATAACACGGTGCCTGCCCGGTCTCTCCAGCCCCGGTAAGCACAGGGAGTTTGCGCAGGTCTCCTACCTGGCATAGCCATACTCCCTGTAAGCCCCCCAAGAAATTTTTGGGGCTGACTCTCGGGCTTCCATCCGCTCTGCCGTGCTAGCTCCTCATAATGCCGCCTCTCTGCTTTTGCTGCCTCCAGCTCGGCTTTGGGGCGACAATAATCTCCAGGCTCATTCCAGGGTCCTTTACCGTCCAATTCCTCCTCCCATGTCCATAACTCCAGGTGGTGCAATCTCTCCCACTGTAGCTGCTGCTGCTCCTGCTGCTGCTGCCTCTGTTGCCTCTTCTCCTGTTGCTCCTTTGGGCGGCTACACTCCCCTGGTTTAGCCCAGGGTCCTCTCCCGTCGAAGATCTCCTCCCATGACCAGAAATCCTTGGTGAGCATCTCCTTTTTCGGCTGCTCCTGCCTGTTGACACGCCGCTTGGTCCGTTGGTGGTGGGTGATTCTGTAACGGTTTTCTAGTGGTGATGAAAGAGAGTCGGACCAAACTGCAGCGTGTCGATTGCGATCCATGTTTAATATAACAAAAAAAACGAACTTACAAAAAACAATAAACGAAACCGAAACAGCCTATCTGGTGCAAACTAACAACGAGTACACATAGGACACTAAGGACAATCACCCACGACAAACTCAAAGAATATGGCTGCCTAAATATGGTTCCCAATCAGAGACAACGATAAGCATCTGCCTCTGATTGAGAACCACTCCAGACAGCCATAGACTTTGCTAGACAACCCACTAAGCTACAATCCCAATACCACCACCAAAACCCCAAGACAAACACACCACAATTACAAAAACCCCATGCCACACCCTGGCCTGACCAAATACATAAAGATGAACACAAAATACTTTGACCAGGGCGTGACAGTCATTGGCAGAGTTTTACAATGTACCTTGTCAAAAATGTATTAACTGATGTGATATTCTGTTTGTCTGCTCATATAATATATTATTATATTATAATATATTATTATGTCTGCTCATAAAATATATGATTATATTATACGAGCAGACAAACAGAATATCACTTCAATATTATACGAGCAGACAAACAGAATATCACTTCAGCAGCCGACCAGCTACCATCTCTTGTTGAGATGGTTATCAGGCAGCTGTAGTATATATTCATTAAATGAGTCAGGGGTATTATTATTAATTTCTCATTGAGTATTGCATCAATGGCTGATGAAATGTGTATTTGATCGTTGCTGAGTTGTCATTGTTGGAGAAATACTATGGGTAAATTATTTGCATGTCTGACAGGTTAGCTCGGATGACCAATAGCGCACCTAGGTAGCACCTGTCAAATCCACTGAAACATCCCATGGAGTGATGGAAATAAAAAGGAATTTACATCAAGAACAAAAATGGCTTGGTTTGACATTTTTTAATAAGTTCACAGTGGTGACAAATCATCAAATCATGGCTGATGCTGCTGTAATGGATAAGTTCTGATGGCATTCTAAAATGGAATTTTCTGCCTCAACTCCCTTATCTCGCCAACAGGGACAGTAATCAAAACAAAAACTCCAGCTCTCCTCCAAACACACACACACACACACACACACACACACACACACACACACACACACACACACACACACACACACACACACACACACACACACACACACACACACACACACACACACACACACACACACACACACACAGTCCTTCCACCCAAACCAATCTCTGTACAAACCATGGGGGATTTATTAGGATCCCCCTCTATCCTGGTCCATTTAAATGATCCTGGATGCAAGGTGCTCAACACAGCTGGATAAACTCATTAGATTCACAGGGACTCAGGCTCACTCTCTAAGGCCTGTATGTCTCCACAGGACGAGGCGAGGCTTCTGCACTGGTGAGACGGAAAGATACAGAGACACAGTTCTCTATTTACGGTGCTCTATGGGGACACATTCAACATTGTGTTCATCTGCCACTCCTCATCTCTCCCATTTTAGTGATGTGTTTAACAAATTAACTAACAGAGTTCAGAGGACTTTTGTCTTCTCACAAATTGGATAAATGGTGTGTGATTAACTCTGGTAGGAGTGCAGATCTATTGTTCTTCCTTTTGTGGAATGAAACACATTTCCTAAACATGGCATGTCATAAAGACAGCTTTGAAGAGGATCTCCTTTACTGAAACTCTTGTTCAATATCGGCCAGCGGTTCCGGCAAGTGAAGGAGACATTGCCACTCCTATCTCTCGCGTTACCGTCTTCATAAGAAGCTGCTTGCCTCTTCCCTCTTGATTCTCCAGCGAGGTTTGACACCACTCTCTACATTGACTCCAGCTCACTTGAGAATAAGTTGCTCACCACCATAAGATCCTTGTCTTAATTATACAAAGTACAGGATATTTGGTGCCTTTGATTAAAAGTGTCACTAGCTGGTTTCTGGTGTTGGCAGTCACACTGCCACTCTCCCCCTGCTGGGAGGTCCTGTCAGACACCCCTTTCTCTCTGCTGAAGGGAAATGAAAGGCTAGATGGAGAAGGCATAATGGAGAATGCATTTCAACTGCAGGGGAGGAACAGCGAGGCATCAGAAGTCCTTGGTGAGACCCTCATTTTACAGGGAACAGGTGGGAGAGTCTTTAGTTCTCTTCCCGCTGCTAAAATACATTTAGTTCCCTGTACTTGACATGCTGCAAGGAACTCTCTCCCCCCCCACCGTCACCCAGTTCAAAACAGTGCCCACGTGAAAAAAAAACAGGCCTTATCAAGCTAAAGTTATTTTTGTCAAGACCAATATCACATTGTATCAAATAAGGGTTAATTGCCATGTAGTGTAGCTAATGAATTAATCTTAACGCTGATCAAACCATCACTCCTATGACAAGCGTTCAGTTACCTATCACTGACTGACTGGGGGCTGATCTGAATGCACAGTCATACTCTGACAAATTAAACCTAAAAATCGCACAAATATGCCACGTTGTGAACTGGCCTTGGATGAATACATATAAACACAGTCTTTCAAAACTACGAAATATAAATAATATTATATCTTATAGTCCTATGAATTGTTAATATCCCCGTAGTCTCACGTTGCCATATCTCCAAAATCATATCGTTGTCACGCCTCCCTTGGACTTTTTGTATTGCAAAAACGGTTTGAATGTTCCAAAATAGTTTTCTAACTCATCTTCTGTGGGGGTGGTGTGATATGTGCGTCACTGTTTTCTGTCCGGGTAGTTGTTACCTATGCTAGTTTTAAAGTTGTCAAGTGTGGCCGGCAGTCTATGATTTATATTTGCTGAAATTGAAAGAGGACTACGCTGGGAAAGTCAAATGTCACAGCACGTTCTAAACCGCTCTAGTGACAAAAGTACTTTTTCCTTCGTCTCCATTCATCCACATGGCTGCTGGCTGCACTTTTGCCCATTATTTTTCTTTTGTAAGGACCCAAAAAATGGAGGCAGTGGAAGAACCTATTCGAGTAAGTAAACACGGTTTTTATGTAAAAAAAAAAAGAAAAGAAATATTATCAGCTAGCTAGCTGGCTACAGTAGGTCACTTTGTATGCTAACTCAACGGAGCTGCGAGCTAGCTGTTTAGCTAAGTTAATTAAATGTCATCAACTAGCTCAGTGTTTCCCAAACTCGGTTCTGGTCCCAGCTTCAGCTGTCAGTAAAGGAACAGTATAGGCTACTGGATAGGGCAGGTATTTTTGTGTGAGGACATTATGAAAATATTCTCCAGTTCCAGTCCCTAGAGAGGGACATTTTGAAGACAGAGATAATAGCAACATATTCAGTGCTGTCTATTTTGAGGATAATGAAGCCTGTTTGTTTGTTTGTTTGTTTCTGTCCTCAGGAAATCTGTGAAAGCCTGTTTGCAGATGAGGAGAGAGGTCCATATGAATATTCCAAGAGACTGTGTAGATCCTATATGCCATGGGTTGTATGTGTAGGCCTACCTATGTTAGCAAATGTTGCATACAAAAATACAGTTTAACATCACTCACAATGTATAAACCTATTACAATTGGCACTATTACCATTACAAACCCTGCAGGAGGTCTGCTGGGAGTACAGGGTTCTGTCCAGCAAACCCTGCTGGGAGTTCAGGGGGACAACTTTGGTTTTATAAGTGGGGGACATCATTTAATTTTTTTATCCAGTCGGATTAACACTACAAACAGCCTACCCGACCGCTTGGAGGAGTTTGCATGGTCCTAAAGCACACCATTGCCTCGTTTTGTATCACATTCCAATGGTAAAACTGCCATTTCAGAATGTGGGGGGACATGTCACCCCTGTCCCCAGTGAAAGTTGCGCCCCTGCCTGAAATGATGCTTTAGTAATAATAGCCTACTTGTTACTACTCAAGTATCTATTGTTGTTTACACTAAGATGTCTAATCTTTACATACGATTTAGCTTATTTGTACATTTTGAAGTGTTGATTCTTTGAAGTGAAGTGTTTAAACTTGTTTTAACTGTTAAACTATTATTCAAAATGAACTAGTGTCAATGTTGATTAATCATCACAATCCTACAATAAAGAGGGGTTCTGTCTCTAATGTGTCTGTGTTTCTGTGTTGTATTCTCAAATGAACATTTCCTTTTGGTCTAGTTGTAAGATCACCAATCTGTTTTATGTGATTGTCACTCTCTCAGTATATCAGCTATGTGAATCCATTTTGCACATTATCATATGGCATGCATCACTAATGCAGCCATAGGCCTACAGTATGATGTATGTCTACAGACCCTGGTTTGATTCCAGGCTGTATCACAACCGGAAGTAATTGGGAGTCCTATAGGGCGGCGCATCATTGTAAATAAGAATTTGTTCTTAACTGACATGTGTAGTTAAAAGGTTAAATACATTTTTAAAATGATGGCATTACTGGCCTTATGGACATCTATTATCTGTAACAGAGAATAGCTAAACTCACACATTGTTTACATGTTGAGATATATGTTCTCAATTTTAAATGATACCAGTAGACATTGTACAGTATATACCAGATTTTGTATATGCCTTTTAAGTGCTAACATGTACAGTTGTTTAGTGCACATCTAACCCTTGTAATTTAGGTACCATATGGAAATAAGGAGATGTCAATTAGGCTACAGGAGATGAGCATTACAGATAACATTTGATGAGGTTAATGAAATGTTCTTTTATACATTTTAGCAATGTTGCTTGCAAAATAATTGCGGTTGTTCCCATAGATAGACAGTACATGGTTGCTCTATGTATCACTGACCCTGCCTGCATAAGCTAGCGACTGGGCTAAAACAGCTAACTTTTAGGTCAATAAAATATGCTGTTTTTATTAACATTTTGTAGTCTTTATAATCATGAGAGAACGTTAACTAGCTAGTTATACCAAGGTAGCTTAGAAGGTTAGCTGACTTTTCTAAAAACAAACCTCGTTGTGGCTAGGTACTTCTTGTCCCTCATGCTAGCCTGTACAGAAAATATCACTTCAGAAATATATTGATAATGGCTGGCATTGTAGGCCGTTGTCCTGAATGAATTGTGAGTAATGTTGTGTGAGAAAGTTACAGAGGAATAAATATCATACCCCAAAAACCTTTATTTAACTAGGCAAGTTAAGTTAAGAACAAATTCTTATTTACAACAATGGTCTAACCCGGACGACGCTGGTCCAATTGTGCGCTGCCCTATGGGACTCCCGATCATGGCCGGTTGTGATACAGCCCGGGATCGAATCCGGATCTGTAGTGACACCACTGCGATGCAGTGCCTTAGACCACTGCAACACACGATCCTCCAAAATTCTAGATTAATGCTGTGACAGTACCATTTTAGTCTAAATGTGTTATTTATCTATATCTTCTGTCTAATACATGGGGTTTTATTTTGTCTCAGAGATATCCTCTCACTAATGCAGTCATCAAGGTGTTTTTCAGTTTGTCACTGTTGATGTTGGGAGAGGGTTTCTTGGGAGAATTTCATTAATCATAATGTCATTACTCAGTCCAATATGTTATTTACGTGGGAGGTTGCCTACCTTGTTGCCGAACCTCATACACATGAAAGGCTTGTGGATTCCCAAACTCCAGAATTGCAGAAATCACTGAAGCTGGAGACTTATATCTCCCTCTCTAACTTTAATCATCAGCTGTCAGAGCAGCTTACCGATCACTGTACCTGTACACAGCCCATCTGTAAATAGCACACCCAACTACCTCATCCCCATATTGTTATTTTTTAAATCTTTTTCACCCCCACTATCTCTACTTGCACATTATCATCTGCACATCTATCTCTCCAGTGATAATGCTAAATTGTAATTATTTCGCCATTATGGCCTATTTATTGCCTTACCTCCCTAATCTTAATACATTTGCACACACTGTACATAGATTTTTGTATTGTGTTATTGACTGTACGTTTGTTTATCCAATGTGTAACTCTATGTTGTTGTTTTTGTCGCACTGCTTGGCATTATCTTGGCCAGGTCGAGTTTGTAAATGAGAACTTGTTCTCTACTGGCCTACCTGGTTAAAGGTAAAATAAAAAAACATACAAAAATAAAAAAACAGGTTGAGCTGTTGAAATCTCCTGGAGTTTCCATGCAGTAAATAATAAATATAAAAAAGATAGTGTAGAAAAAAGGGAGAAAGACAGTCTCAGTGTGTCTGACAAGTGGAAACTTGTTTTTGGTTTCTTGCTGTTAATCACTTCTTCCCCCTCTCTCTTTCTTTCTGGCAGTAGAAGACAATGTGATAGAGGAGCAGCACAGTCCTGGGCAGACTGCCATTCCGAGCGGTAATGCTCCATTTCATATTTCATAATTGGGGTCTGGAAAGTGGAGCGTGCGTGTGATCTATGGAATGAAGTGTGTTTCAACCATTAAGATATGTTACTGCTCCTTGTGTGTTTGCTCACCTGTGTGTGTGTGTGTGTGTGTGTGTGTGCGAGTGCCCATGCAGGCACGCATGTCTGTTTGAGAGAGCATTTTTATCAAATGCTGTAAAATGCATGCGTTGTGTGTATATTGTATTCATGCCTGTTTGTTTGTGTGTGTGTGTGTGTGTGTGTGTGTGGGGGGGGTACAGTTGAAGTCGGAAGTTTACATACACCTTAGCCAAATACATTTAAACTCAGTTTTTCACAATTCCTGACATTTAATTCCCGGTCTTAGGTCAGTTAGGATCATCACTTTATTTTAGGAATGTGAAATGCCAGAATAATAGAAGAGAGAATGATTTATTTCAGCTTTTATTTCTTTCATCACATTCCCAGTGGGTCAGAGGTTTACATACACTCAATTCAATTAGTATTTGGTAGCATTGCCTTTAAATTGCTTAACTTGGGTCAAACGTTTCGGGTTTCTTCACGATGCTGTCTGTGTGAGTGGACCAATTCAGTTTGTCTGTGATGTGTATGCCGAGGAACTTAAAACTTGCTACCCTCTCCACTACTGTTCCATCGATGTGGATAGGGGGGTGTTCCCTCTGCTGTTTCCTGAAGTCCACAATCATCTCCTTAGTTTTGTTGACGTTGAGTGTGAGGTTATTTTCCTGACACCACACTCCGAGGGCCCTCACCTCCTCCCTGTAGGCCGTCTCGTCGTTGTTGGTAATCAAGCCTACCACTGTTGTGTCGTCCGCAAACTTGATGATTGAGTTGGAGGCGTGCGTGGCCACGCAGTCGTGGGTGAACAGGGAGTACAGGAGAGGGCTCAGAACGCACCCTTGTGGGGCCCCAGTGTTGAGGATCAGCGGGGTGGAGATGTTGTTGCCTACCCTCAACCCTATAGCCCACAAATCGTCTATAGGGTTGAGGTCAGGGCTTTGTGATGGCCACTCCAATACCTTGACTTTGTTGTCCTTAAGCCATTTTGCCACAACTTTGGAAGTATGCTTGGGGTCATTGTCCATTTGGAAGACCCATTTGTGACCAAGCTTTAACTTCCTGACTGATGTCTTGAGATGTTGCTTCAATATATCCACATAATTTTCCATCCTCATGATGCCATCTATTTTGTGAAGTGCACCAGTCCCTCCTGCAGCAAAGCACCTCCACAACATGACGCTGCCACCTCCGTGATTCACGGTTGGGATGGTGTCTTCGGCCTGCAAGCCTACCCCTTTCTCCTCCAAACATAACGATGGTCATTATGGCCAAACAGTTCTATTTTTGTTTCATCAGACCAGAGGATATTTCTCCAAAAAGTACGATCTTTGTCCCCATGTGCAGTTGCAAACCGTAGTCTGGCTTATTTATGGTGGTTTTGGAGCAGTGGCTTCTTCCTTGCTGAGTTGCCTTTCAGGTTATGTCGATATAGGACTTGTTTTACTGTGGGTATAGATACTTTTGTACCTGTCTCCTCCAGCATCTTCAAAAGGTCCTTTGCTGTTGTTCTGGGATTGATTTGCACTTTTCGCACCAAAGTACGTTCATCTCTAGGAGACAGAACGCGTCTCCTTCCTGAGCGATGTGACGGCTGCGTGGTCCCACAGTGTTTATACTTGTGTACTATTGTTTGTACAGATGAACGTGGTACCTTCAGGCATTTGGAAATTGCTCCCAAGGATTAACCAGACTTGTGGAGGTCTACAATCTTTTTTTCTGAGGTCTTGGCTGATTACTTTTGATTTTCCCATGATTTCAAGCAAAGAGGCACTGAGTTTGAAGGTAGGCCTTGAAATACATCCACAGGTACACCTTCAATTGATTCAAATTAAGTAATTTAGCCTATCAGAAGCTTCTAAAACCGCAAAAAGATTTTCTGGAATTTTCCAAGCTGTTTATAGGCACAGTCAACTTAGTGTATGTACATTTCTGACACACTAGAATTGTGATACAGTGAATTCTAAGTGAAATAATCTGTCTGTAAACAATTGTTGAAAAAATGACTTGTACATGCACAAAATAGATGTCCTAACAGACATGCGAAAACTATAGTTTGTTAACAAGACATTTGTGGAGTGGTTGAAAAAGGAGTTTTAATGTATGTCAACTTCTGACTTCAACTGTATGTGTGTGTGTTCACGTCTTTGTTTCCTAACCTCTGATAGAGGTAGAATAGAGCTCACAGAGCAGATGAATGTGTCCTGTCTGCTGGTGTGGCATTCACCGTAGGCCCTCCAGGAACAGAGCAGTAATCCAGGTCAGGCTCATAGAGAGCCCCCTATGAATGAGGCCTGCTACTGATCACATCCACCACGCGACCATTCTTTCATTTCATTTGTCTGCTAAAGGTTAAGTCTCATTTGTGGTTATTTTAAACCTGATATGGATGGCTTTGCCCAGCAGGTTGGGGACCCTGGGTACTCACACAGTCACACACACTGCCTGGCACCTAGCACTGTAGTGAGTCCAGTAGCGTTTGCACACCTCCCTCTCCCTCTCCTCTGCCATCTCTGCGTAAAACAGTCTTGTGCATAAGGCAAGAGCACCAGGCCCATACCAGTCTATTCTATGGCTGTAGTTTTTTGTATTGATGTCTGGGTGTTGGTTGGTGTTTGGTAGAGAAGCAGGCTCTGTATGTCTAGGTGTTGGTTGGGGAGAGTCATACTCCGTATATCTGGGAGTTGGTTGGGGAGAGAGGCAGGCTTCGTCCTCAGCCACCCCAGCGGCAGTAGATGAAGCGCTGGGCTTATGAGCTCCTGTTTCCCCTGGTTCCCTGGGACACCTCCTGTCATCCACAGCCAATGGCGGGCTAATGAGAGCCCCTGATTACAATGACCTCCTCAGACACACGCACACACGCCTCTCTCTCCTCTCCTCTCCCCTCCTCTCCTCCACACCTTCTTCCCCCGCCTCCTCCCTCTAGACGCCATCTCCTGAGTTAGGGGAGACAGCAGCGACTTGATCGATGTCTGCCTGTGGAGAAATCAAGAGGGCACACAAATTAATTTCTCACTTTTCTCATTTGAGTTTGTATGGCTGATTTTCTTTCTTCTCTTGTCAGATGCAGTGTAAAGGATGCTAGTAGAAGTTGCAGAAATTTGCTAAAATATAGGACAAGATTATTGTTATTGTTTTGAATAATTTGCCCCACATTTTTGACTTTTCATTTAGTCTTTCATGTAATTTCACCTGTTATAGTGCCTTGAGAAAATATGATTTTGGACCAATGATCAAGAACAGTATTGTTTTTAAACCCCTTTATATTTAAATGGCAGATCTAACATTTACAGGGCCTTATGGTTAAACCATTGCCCATCAAGAGCTTTTTGATGTAAAAAAATACATCAGCTTCTATTCATGCTTGTAGGCCACTGATCAGTGATTGACATGGTCAAAATACCCATTAGCCCCTTGATAATCCCCTACCTAAATCAGATGTGATGTGTCGAGGGCTTGGCTCAAGAGAAGACCCCCAGCAGTGTTCCTCTATGAGCCTGTATGTTCATTGTGTCTTACAGCCAGGTACCTACTGTATTATTATTCTATACGCCACACTCATGTTTGATGTATAACAGAATAGGAAAAAGGGGGAAATGATAACAAAATAGGTCTCTGGTAAAGAAGAAAGAAAGACAGCATTTTAGTTAGCTAGTGCGGAGGACAGGAACAGTATGATATGGAAGGTTTAATGAGGCAGAGTGCTTTTTACCCGGAGAGAGCGTGTGGAACAGGCTTAAGATCCACAGCTTGGCTTTACAACTGCCGTCACTGCCTGTGTGGAGTTATAACCACATGCTCCGCCTTCTTTCTTCTCTCTTTAATATCTGCTTTTCTTTCTCTCCTCCTGGCTGTGGCTTGTTGGGGCTGTTTTGAGGAAGACGGTGTCTGCTCCAGCTAGAATCGGAATGGACTAAGCTCTGGGTCTGAGAAAGAGAAAGGGTGTGTGTGTGTGCCTGTGTGTGTGTCTTAGTGGGTTTGTATTCTTATAACAGGCGTACATGCTTACATGCGTGTGTGTCTGTAATAGAGTGTGTTAGATCTGAGAGGTTGTCTGGATGGCGATGTACTCTTACTGTAGTGCAAGCTAGTGGTATACATCATAGTGTCGGCTGATGGCTGAGGCAGCCCCAGATCAATGCACTGCAGGGCTTCGTACAGCAGGAAAAGGAAAGGACTCTTTCACTCCAGCACTTCTCAAACCATATTCTCTATTATTCATTTCCTTTGTTGTTCAACTACACTAATGGCATGGCAAGGCGCTTCGTTCAATATTATCACTCAGAGAGAGAGAGAAAGAAGAGAGAGAGAGAGAGAGAGAGAGAGAGAGAGAGAGAGAGAGAGAGAGAGAGAGAGAGAGAGAGAGAGAGAGAGAGAGAGAGAGAGAGAGAAAGAGAGAGAGAGAGAGAGAGAGAGAGAGAGAGAGAGAGAGAGAGAGAGAGAGAGAAAGAGAGAGAGAGAGAGAGAGAGACAGATAGAGAGAGAGAGAGAAAGAGAGAGAGAGAGAGAGAGAGACAGAGAGAGAGAGAGAGAGAGAGAGAGAGAGAGAGAGAGAGAGAGAGAGAGAGAGAGAGAAAGAGAGAGAGAGAGAGAGAGAGAAAGAGAGAGAGAGAGAGAGAGAAAGAGAGAGAGAGAGAGACAGAGAGAGAGAGAGAGAGAGAGAGAGAGAGAGAGAGAGAGAGAGAGAGAGAGAGAGAGAGAGAGAGAGAGAGAGAGAGAGAGAGAGAGAGAGAGAGAGAGAGAGAGAGAGAGAGAGAGAGAGAGAGAGAGAGAGAGAGAGAGAGAGAGAAAGAGAGAGAAAGAGAGAAAGAGAGAGAAAGAGAGAGAGAGAAAGAAAGAAAGAGAAATAAAGAAAGAAAGAAAGAAAGAAAGAGGAAATCAAATCATGTTTCTCATTCGTGCGCTTTGATTTCCTTTCCTTAGTGTTCTTATATTCCTTTTGGTGCAACGATTTTAATGGTGAATGATGCCACCGGTGTTACCTGTGACACGTGGTGGTTTCTTTATCATGTTAGCTTCCGTGTTGTTTCGGTTGTTTGCTCTACATCCTCCAGTAATAGTTTGGCCACGTGAATCTAAAAATGTAATATCAAATCAAATTTCATTGGTCGCATACACATATTTAGCATATATTATTTCTGGTGTAGCGAAATGCTTGTGTTCATAGCTCCAACAGAGCAGTAGTATCTAACAATTCACAACATACACTACGGTTCAAAAGTTTGGGGTCACAGAAAGGTCCTTGTTTTTGAAAGAAAAGCACATTTTATGTCCATTAAAATAACAGTACATTTATCAGAAATACAGTGTAGACATTGTTAATGTTGTAAATGACCTTTGTAACTGGAAACGGCAGATTTTTTATGGAATATCTACATAGGCGTACAGAGGCCCATTATCAACAACCATCACTCCTGTGTTCCATTGGCATGTTGTGTTAGCTAATCAAAGTATAGCATTTTAAAAGGCTAATTGATCATTAGAAAACCCTTCTAAAAGCCTATGTTAGCACAGCTGAAAACTGTTGTCCTGATTAAAGAAGCAATAAAACTGGCCTTTCTTTAGCCTTTCCTTAGCATCACCGATTGTGGGTTCGATTACAGGCTCAAAATGGCCAGAAACAAAGAACTTTCTTCTGAAACTCGTCAGTCTATTCTTGTTCTGAGAAATGAAGGCTATTCCATGCGAGGAATTGCGAAGGAACTGAAGCTCCTGTACAAAGCTGTGTACTACTCCCTTCACAGAACAGCGCAAACTGGCCCTAACCAGAATAGAAAGAGGAGTGGGAGGCCCCAGTGCACAACTGAGCAAGAGTACAATGGAGTGTCTAGTTTGAGAAACAGACACCTCATAAGTCCTCAACTGGCAGCTTCATTAAATAGTACCTTCAAAACACCAGTCTCAACGTCAACAGTGATGAGGCGACTCCGGGATGCTGGCCTTCTAGGCAGAGTTCCTCTGTCCAGTGTCTGTGTTCTTTTGCCCGTCTTAATAATTTATTTTTATTGGCCAGTCTGAGATATGGCTTTTTCTTTGCAACTCTACCTAGAAGGCCAGAATCCCAGAGTCACCTCTTCACTGCTGATGTTGAAACTAATGTAAAATAATGGAATTAAGAAATATATAAATATTAGGACGAGCAATGTCAGAGTGGCATTGACTAAAATACAGCAGAATAGAATACAGTATGTACATATGAGATGAGTAAAGCAGTATGTAAACATTATTAAAGTGACTAGTGTTCCATTATTAAAGTGGCCAGTGATTCCATGTCTATGTATATAGGGCAGCAGCCTCTTAGGTGCAGGGTTGAATAACCGGGTGGTAGCCGGCTAGTGATGGCTATTTAACAGTCTAATGGCCTTGAGATAGAAGCTGTTTTTCAGTCTCTCGGTCTGAGCTTTGATTGCACCTCTACTGACCTCGCCTTCTGGATGATAGCGGGGTGAACAGGCTCGGGTGGTTGATGTCCTTGACGATCTTTTTTTCCTTCCAGTGATGCTGTAGGTGTCCTGGAGGACAGGCAGTGTTCCCCCAGTGATGCGTTGGGTAGACCGGTTTGGTATCTTTAACAATCCTTGGTTCCTGCGGTGCCTGGTAAAGATATGAGGGGGGGGCATCATGACCTCCTCTTTAGGACCATCTGGCAGAATGCCCAGAATATGTTCTTTAACTTAAGATAGGAGACGGCGCCAGACACATGCCGGAACTATGAACTATGCTTATGTAACGTGTCTGTAACCTGTATATAAGGGAACTAACGGGAATGCCCCGTAATAGCTCCTGATCATCATGTGTACATGGTGCATTGAGTTGGTTGGAACCTCTCCAGCGTGCTGATAGTAAACAATGATTAATGTAAGATTGACTTCAGGTGTCCCTGTGTAAGATTTTCATGACAATGGTCTGAGGAGCCAAGCCAAATTTCTTCAGCCACTTGGGATTGAAGAGGCTCTGTTGCGCGTTCTTCACCACACTGTCTGTGGGTGGACCATTTCAGATCGTCAGTGATGTGTACGCCGAGGAATAGGAAGCTTTTCACCTTACCTTCTCCACTACGGTCCTGTCGATGTGGATAGGGGCGTGCTCCCTCTGCTGTTTCCTGAAGTCCACGGTCAGCTCCTTCATTTTGTTGCCGTTGAGGGAGAGGTTATTTTCCCGGCACCACTCCGCCAGGGCCCTAACTTCCTCCCTATAGGCTGTCTCGTCATTGTTGTTAATCAGGCCTACTACTGTTGTGTTGTCTGCAAACTTGATGATTGGGTTGGAGGTGTGCATGGCCACGCAGTCATGGGTGAACAGTAAGTACAGGAGGGGGCTGAGCATGCACCCTCGTGGGGCCCAAGCATGCACCCTTGTAGAGCATGCACCCTTGCGAGCATGCACCCTTGTAGAGCATGCACCCTTGTGTGTTGAGGATCAGCAAAGTGGAGGTGTTGTTTCCTACCTTCACCACATAGGGGCGGCCCATCAGGAAGTCCAGGACCCAGTTGCACAGGGCGGGGTTCAGACCCAGGGTTCTGAGCTTAATGATGAGCTTGGAGCGTACTATGGTGTTGAAGGCTGAGAATTCTTACATAGGTATTCGTCTTGTCCAGATGGGTTAGGGCATTATGCAGTGCGAAGGGAATTGCATTGTCTGTGGAACTATTGGGGCGGTAAGCAAATTGAAGTGGGTTTAGGGTGACAGGTAAGGTTGAGGTGATATTATCCTTAACCTGTAGTGACACCCCATCCCGTGAATGGGACCGTTGTCATCATCTGACACTAATTAGCATAACGCAATGGACATAAATCTTCCTAGAAAATATTCCTGTTCATGAAAATCACAAGTGAAATATATTGGAACACAGCTTTAACTTTTTGTTAATCACCCTGTCATCTCAGATTTTCAAAATATGCTTTACAGCCAACACTAGACAAGCATTTGTGTAACGGTTCTCTTGTGGTGAAGGAGAGTCGGACCAAAATGCGGCGTGTAGATTGCGATCCATGTTTAATAAACAAACGTAAAACACGAATCAATACAAACACTACAAAAACAAAGAACGTAATGAACGTAACGAAAACCGAAACAGCCTATACTTGTGAAAACTAACAAAGACAGGAACAACGACACTAAGGACAATCACCCACGAAACACTCAAAGAATATGGCTGCCTAAATATGGTTCCCAATCAGAGACAACGATAAACACCTGCCTCTGATTGAGAACCACTTCAGACAGCCATAGACTTAACTAGAACACCCCACTAAGCTACAATCCCAATACATACACACCACATACAAAAACCCATGCCACACCCTGGCCTGACCAAATAAATAAAGACAAACACCATATACTTTGACCAGGGCGTGACAGAACCCCCCCCCCCCTAAGGTGCGGACTCCCGGACGCACCTCAAAACAATAGGGAGGGTCCGGGTGGGCGTCTGTCCATGGTGGCGGCTCCGGCGCGGACGTGGACCCCACTCAATCAATGTCTTAGTCCCTCCTCCTCGCGTCCCTGGATAGTCCACCCTCGCCGCCGACCATGGCCTAGTTAGTAGTCCTCACCCAGAACCCCACTGGACTGAGGAGCAGATCGGGACTGAGGCAGCTCGGGACTGAGGGGAAGCTCGGGACTGAGGGGAAGCTCGGGACTGAGGGGAAGCTCAGGAGTGAGAGGAAGCTCAGGAGTGAGAGGAAGCTCAGGAGTGAGAGGAAGCTCAGGAGTGAGAGGAAGCTCAGGCAGGTTGATGGATCTACCAGATCCTGGCTGGCTGGTGGTTTCGGCAGATCCTGGCTGACTGGCAGATCCTGGCTGACTGGCGGATCCTGGCTGACTGGCGGATCCTGGCTGACTGGCAGATCCTGGCCGACTGGCAGTTCTGGCAGATCCCGGCTGACTGGCGGATCTGGAAGAGTCTGGTTGACTGGCGGATCTGGAAGAGTCTGGTTGACTGGCGGATCTGGAAGAGTCTGGTTGACTGGCAGATCTGGAAGAGTCTGGTTGACTGGCAGATCTGGAAGAGTCTGGTTGACTGGCAGATCTGGAAGAGTCTGGTTGACTGGCAGATCTGGAAGAATCTGGCTGACTGGTAGATCTGGAAGAGTCTGGCTGACTGGCAGATCTGGCAGATCCTGGCTGACTGGCGGATCCTGGCTGACTGTCGGATCCTGGCCGACTGGCGGATCCCGGCCGACTGGCAGTTCTGGCAGATCCCGGCTGACTGGCGGATCTGGAAGAGTCTGGTTGACTGGCGGATCTGGAAGAGTCTGGTTGACTGGCGGATCTGGAAGAGTCTGGTTGACTGGCGGATCTGGAAGAGTCTGGTTGACTGGCGGATCTGGAAGAGTCTGGTTGACTGGCAGAACTGGAAGAGTCTGGTTGAATAGCAGATCTGGAAGAGTCTGGTTGACTGGCAGATCTGGAAGAGTCTGGCTGACTGGCAGATCTGGAAGAGTCTGGCTGACTGGCGGATCCTGGCAGACTGACGGATCTGGCTGCTCCATGCTGACTGGCGGCTCTGGCTGCTCCATATAGGCTGACAGCTCTGGCGGCTTCTTGCAGACTGGCAGCTCCTTGCAGACTGGCAGCTCCTTGCAGACTGGCAGCTCCTTGCAGACTGGCAGCTCCTTGCAGACTGACAGCTCTGGCTGCTTCATGCAGACTGGCAGATCTGGCTGCTTCATGCAGACTGACATCTCTGGCTGCTCCATGCAGACTGACAGCTCTGGCTGCTCCATGCAGACTGACAGCTCTGGCTGCTCCATGCAGACTGACAGCTCTGACTGCTCCATGCAGGCTGGCAGCTCTGGCTGCTTCATATAGGCTGGCAGCTCTGGCTGCGCTGAACAGGCGGGAGACTCCGGCAGCGCAGGAGAGGAGGAAGGCTCTGGCAGCGCTGAACAGGCGGGAGACTCCGGCAGCGCAGGAGAGGAGAAAGGCTCCTGCAGCGCTGAACAAGCGGGAGACTCCGACAGCGCTGGAGATGAGGAAGGCTCTGGCAGTGCTAGATAGGCGGGAGACTCCGGCAGCGCTAGAGAGGCGAAAGGCTCTGGCAGCGCTGGGCAGACTGGCTGCGCTGGGCAGACTGGCGGCACTGGCGGCGCTGGGCAGACTGGCGGCACTTGCGGCACTGGGCAGACTGGCGGCATTTGTGGCGCTGGGCAGACTGGCGGCGCTGGGCAGACTGGCTGCGCTGGGCAGACTGGCGGCACTGGCGGCGCTGGGCAGACTGGCGGTGCTGGGCAGACTGGCGGCACTGGCAGCGCTGGGCAGACTGGCTGCGCTGGGCAGACTGGCGGCACTGGCGGCGCTGGGCAGACTGGCTGCGCTGTGCAGACTGGCGGCACTGGCGGCGCTGGGCAGACTGGCGGCGCTGGGCAGACTGGCGGCGCTGGGCAGACTGGCGGCGCTGGGCAGACGGGAAGCTCCGGCAACGCTGGAGAGGAAGACTCTGGCAGCGCTGAACAGGCGGGACGCACTGTAGGCCTGATGCGTGGTGCTGGCACTGGTGGTACTGGGCCGAGGACACGCACAGGAAGCCTGGTGCGGAGAGCTGGTACTAGTGGTACCGGGCCACGCACTTCCGGGTGAGTGCAAGGAACAGGACACACCGGGTTGTGAAGGTGTACTGGAGACCTGGTGTGTATAGCCGGCATCAAATCCCCCGGAACTCCAACACACGTTTCAGGCTGAGTACGAGGAACTGACACGGGTGACATCGGACAGCTAACACGCTCCTCAGGGCGAATGCCGTGCATACTATGCCAAACCAACAGCTTTCTCTCTACTCTGTCCAATACATCCTCAACACTCTCAGACTCAGCACTCAGCTTCGCCGACAGCTCCAATTCCATCCATGGCTCCTTACGGTAAACAGGGGAGTTGGCTCAGGTCTGACTCCTGACTCTGCCACACTCTCCCTGTGCCTCCCCAAGAATTTTTTGGGGTGCCTCTCGGGCTTCCAGCCGCTCTGCCGTGCTAGCTCCTCATAATGCCGCCTCTCTGCTTTCGCTGCCTCCAGCTCGGCTTTGGGGCGGCAATATTCCCCTGGCTCTGCCCAGGGTCCTTTCCCGTCAAGGATCTCCTCCCAAGTCCATTTATCCAAATAGTGCAGCCTCTCCCACTGCTGCTGCTGCTGCTGCCTCTGTTGCTTCTCCTGCTGCTGCCTTTGCTGCTGCTGCTGTTGCTCCTGCTGCACCTGTCGCTTCTCCTGCTGCTGCTGTTGCTGCTGCCTCTGTTTACCACGCCGCTTGGTCCTTGGTTGGTGGGTGATTCTGTAACGGTTCTCTTGTGGTGAAGGAGAGTCGGACCAAAATGCGGCGTGTAGATTGCGATCCATGTTTAATAAACAAATGTAAAACACGAATCAATACAAACACTACAAAAACAAAGAACGTAACGAACGTAACGAAAACCGAAACAGCCTATACTTGTGAAAACTAACAAAGACAGGAACAACGACACTAAGGACAATCACCCACGAAACACTCAAAGAATATGGCTGCCTAAATATGGTTCCCAATCAGAGACAACGATAAACACCTGCCTCTGATTGAGAACCACTTCAGACAGCCATAGACTTAACTAGAACACCCCACTAAGCTACAATCCCAATACATACACACCACATACAAAAACCCATGCCACACCCTGGCCTGACCCAATAAATAAAGACAAACACCATATACTTTGACCAGGGCGTGACAATTTGTGTAAGTTTATCATAGCATTATGCCTTGCTAGCAGCAGGCAACCTTGTCACGGAAATCAGAAAAGCAATCAAATTAAATTGTTCATTAATTATCCCGCTCCAGAGTACAGGCCTCGGTGTAACGCTCATTCCTTTGACGATAAACGTGAATCCGACCATCACCCCTGGTGAGACAAAACCGCGACTCTTCAGTGAAGAGCACTTTTTGCCAGTCCTGTCTGGTCCAGCAATGGTGGGTTTGTGCCCACGTTGTTGCCGGTGATGTCTGGTGAGGACCTGCCTTAAAACAGGCCTACAAGCCCTCAGTCCAGCCTCTCTCAACCTATTGCGGACTGTCTGAGCACTGATGGAGGGATTGTGCGTTCCTGGTGTAACTCGGGAAGTTGTTGTTGCCATCCCGTACCTGTCCTGCAGGTGTGATGTTCGGACGTACCGATCCTGTGCAGGTGTTGTTACACGTGGTCTGCCACTGCGAGGACGATCAGCTGTCCATCTTGTCTCTCGGTAGCGCTGTCTTAGGCGTCTCACAGTACGGACATTGTAATTTATTGCCCTGGCCACATCTGCAGTCCTCATTTCCTTTGGTGTTTTTCAGCATCAGTGGAAAGGCCTCTTTAGTGTCCTACGTTTTCATAACTGTGACCTTAATTGCCTACCGTCTGTAAGCTGTTAGTGTCTTAATGACTGTTCCACAGGTGGATGTTCATTAATTATTTATGGTTCATTTAACAAGCTTGGAAACAGTGTTTAATCCCTTTACAATGAAGATCTGTGAAGTTATTGGAAATTTACACATTTTCTTTGACAAGCAGTGACGTTTCCTTTTTTTTGCTGAGTTTACATCCAAAAAGCTCAGACACAGTAAAATAAGCAAGCCATCCAGACTTAATTATGAATCGGATCTCATTGTATGATGATCTGACCATATATCTGCTGAATAAATACAGTACAGTAGCCTCTCAATGTTAACACCTGATTATCTTTAATAATGTGGTATCAGTTGATCTCTCTGCTCTCAGAGTCTCAGAGATAGATCAATTTAAGTCTTTAATGATCTGTGATCAGTTGATCTCTCTGCTCTCAGAGTCTCAGAGCTAGGTCATGACAAGTGACATCCACTGATCTGTGATCAGTGGATTTGATGGGCTAAGTGGAGGGACCCCAAATTCCATGCAGCCACATAGAGGAAGAGAGGAGAGGATAGTTACTGTACATAGATACGTTCGGAGGAATTCACATGTGGCATTAGAATGTACTGTAATGTGGCTGGCAGTGTGACCTATATTGTGAGAGCTCTCCTGCTCCTCTCTCTCAGAAAAAAATAAAGTTTGAGGATTTTTTAATAATGAGGTGGCAGGCGGGCGGCAGCATCCGTGTGAAGGGTTTTTCAATCTTAATGTCCTATTTCTGACAGCCCTCCTCACTCTGATAAAGGAGCTTGCCTTTGATCAGGCTTGCCGATACGTGTCGACAGAAGCTGCTCGCTGGTTAAAATAAATTCTTAATTTGAACTTGGGGGTTGATGGTGGGAGGGGTAGCATGGCAAATGAGGGAGGGGAGGGCTGAGGAGAGAGGGACCATCCACATGATCTTACTCTCTTGGAAATGAGAGAAAATGAGTATGGAGATGGTTGAACAGAAGGACTCCCATTGAACCTTATGGAACTAGACGTACAGTACAGTAGAGACGTAGCAGGAGCAGGAGAAAGCATGGCACCACCCCGGGGTCATTTTTATTGCCATGTCTTCAACCTTTATGTTTCGGATAGATTTGAATGAATTTGATTTAGAAATATTTGAGACCCCTCCAGTGTAGCGTTTAAAGCCCTATAGTGTCAGCCAAATTATGTCTACCTCTCGAAAACTCACTTTCTCTCGCTCCACTGTACTGTACTGTACTTTTCTCAATATCTCTTTTTCTCTCTCGGTTTCTTTCTTTCACTCTACCCTTTCTCTCTCTCTCCCCATCTCTATCTCTCTCCAGCCCCCTCCTCTCCTTCCCCTCTCCCCATGGCCAAAGTGGCCCCACCTGTCTCTCTCAGTGCTCAGTGGGAGGCCGTGAGGGGACATGGGGGGCCCGGCTCTGCTGGGGTCCTTCTGGTTCCCTGGTAGGGGTGAAGGGAGCAGAGAGGAAAACATCAATTAAAAGATTATAAATATTTAAGAGCAGAAATATTCAATAATATAAAGGTGGGAGGTCCAGGGGGATAAATGTCAATGCACCTTAACAGACAGGAAATGGATGATGGATGGACCCCAGGAAGACGTTACTGGGCGACTCAAAAGGGCGTCAATCACTAGCCAGAATTTAATCTTTTGATTTACTAATCATCTACGAGCTTTTAACTCCCAATAATATCCACTGTAGCATTTTAGAATGCAGTTCACTGTGTAGATACATTCTGTAGTCTTATTGAATCAATATACAGATATCCACCTGACCTTAACATATGGATTTGTGGATTTAATTTAGATGAATGTAGCCAATGTTTTCCATATCTGGTGAACCCTTGTGACATTTCTATACTGATATAAGCATCCATTCCAACTGCAACTTCAAATAATTAAAATAGTCACACCAATGGATGCCAGAAATGAACAGAGCAGTGGAATAGACAGAAAAAAAATTGAAATACAGTATAACACCATTGCTGTCTTCTGTATGTGACTGTCAGCCCCTCCAAGCAGCAGTGGATGTGTTGTTATTCTGTCCAGCCTGTAGAGACCTGGTTTAAGAGCATGCCCGGATCTGATAGATTACTGTAGTGGTTTTTTTATTAAAAAACTTTTTATAGTCTCGTACCCCTTCAAACATTCAACCTCCAGCTGCGTACCCCATCTAGCACCAGGGTCAGTGCACTCTCAATAGTTGTTTTTTGCCGTCATTGTAAGCCTGCTACACACAAACTATACGATACATTTATTAAACATAATAATGAGTGTGAGTTTTTGTCACAACCCGGCTCGTGGGAAGTGGCAAAGAGCTCTTATAGAACCAGGGCACATATAATCAAATAATAATAATCAATAATTTTGCTCTTTATTTAACCACCTTACATATAAAACCTTTTATGTTCATTGAAAAATGTGAGTAACTCACCACAGGTTAATGAGAAGGGTGTGCTTGAAAGGATGCACATAACTCTGCAATGTTGGGTTGTATTGGAGAGAGTCTCAGTCCTAAATCATTTTCCACACACAGTCTGTGCCTGTATTTAGTTTTCATGCTGGTCAGGGCCGAGAATCCACTCTCACATAGGCACGTGGTTGCAAAGGGCATCAGTGTCTTAACAGTGCGATTTGCCAAGGCAGGATAATCTGAGCACAGCCCTGTCCAGAAATCTGGCAATGGCTTCTGATTAAATTCAATTTTCACAGAACCGCTTGTTGCAATTTCAATGAGGCTCTGTTGTTCAGTTATCGGTAAGTGGACTGGAGACAGGGCATGAATGGGACAACAAATCCAGTTGTTTGTGTCATCCATTTCGGGAATGAACCTGTGTAATTGCGCACCCAACTCACTCAAGTGCTTCGCTATATCACATTTGACATTGTCCGTAAGCTTGAGTTCATTTGCACACGAAGAATCATACAATGATGGAAAGACCTGTGTGTTGTCCTTGTTAATGCAGACAGAGAAGAGCTCCAACTTCTTAATCATTGTCTCAATTTTGTTCCGCACATTGAATATAGTTTCGGAGAGTCCCTGTAATCCTAGATTCAGATCATTCAGTCTAGAAAAAACATCACCCAGATAGGCCAGTCGTGTGAGAAACTCGTCATCATGCAAACGGTTAGACAAGTGAAAATGATGGTCAGTAAAGAAAACTTTAAGCTCGTCTCTCAATTGTGGTCACGTGGATTTGGATATGTTCTGCATAGCGTCGGACAATAACATTGATGAATACGCTGATTCGGTCAGTGAGTTTATTAGCAATTGCATCAGTGATGTTGTACCCACAGCAACTATTAAAACCTTCCCCAACCTGAAAACGTGGATTGATGGCAGCATTCGTGCAAAACTGAAAGCGTGGACCACTGCTTTTAATCAGGGCAAGGCGACCGGAAACATGACCGAATACAAACAGTGTAGCTATTCCCTCCGCAAGGCAATCAAACCAGCTAAGCGTCAGTATAGAGACAAAGTAGAGTCGCAATTCAACAGCTCAGACACGAGAGGTATGTGGCAGGGTCTACAGTCAATTACGGACTATAAAAAGAAAACCAGCCCCGTCGCGGACCAGGATGTCTTGCTCCCAGACAGACTAAACAACCTTTTTGCTCGCTTTGAGGACAATACAGTGTCAACGACACGGCCCACTACCAAAACCTGCAGGCTCTCCTTCACCGCAGCCAACGTGAGTAAAGCATCTAAACATGTTAACCCTTGCAAGGCTGCCGGCCCCGATGGCATCCCTAGCCGCTTCCTCAGAGCATGCGCAGACCAGCTGGCTGGTGTGTTTACGGACATATTCAATCAATCCCTATCCCAGTCTGCTGTTCCCACATGCTTCAAGAGGGCCACCATTGTTCCAGTTCCCAAGAAAGCTAAGGTAATTGAGCTAAATGACTATCGCCCCATAGCACTCACCTCCATCATCATGAAGTGCTTTGAGAGACTAGTCATTTCACCTCCACCCTACCTGACACCCTAGACTCACTCCAATTTGCTTACCACCCCAATAGGTCCACAGACGACGCAATCGCAATCACACTGCACACTGCCCTAACCCATCTGGACAAGAAGAATACCTATGTAAGAATGCTGTTCAGCTCAGTATTTAACACCATAGTACCCTCCAAACTCGTCATTAAGCTTGAGACCCTGGGTCTCGACCCCGCCCTGTGCAACTGGGTCCTGGACTTCCTGACGGGCAGCCCCCAGGTGGTGAGGGTAGGAAACAACATATCCACCCCGCTGATCCTCAACACTGGGGCCCCACAAGGGTGCATTCTCAGCCTTCTCCTGTACTCTCTGTTCACCCATGACTGAGTGGCCATGAGAGTAGTGAGGTCTGTGCAATGCATCACCGGGGGCAAACTACCTGCTCTCCAGGACACCTACACCACCCGATGTCACAAGGCCAAACAAATCATCAAGGACAACAACCACCCGAGTCACTGCCTGTTCAACCCGTTATCATCCAGAAGGCGAGGTCAGTACAGATGCATTAAAGCTGGGACCAAGAGACTGAAAAACAGCTTCTATCTCAAGGCCATCAGACTGTTTAAACAGCCATCACTAACATTGAGTCGCTGCTGCCAAAATACTGACTCAATCTCTAGCCACTTCAATAATTAAAATTTGGATGTAATAAATGTATCAGTAGTCACTTTAAACAATGCCACTTGATATAATGTTTACATACCCTACACTACTCATCTCATATGTACATACTGTACTCTATACCATCTACCGCATCTTGCCTATGCCGTTCGGTCATCGCTCATCCATATATATTTTTATGTACATATTCTTATTCATTCCTTTACACTTGTGTGTATAAGGTAGTAGTTGTGAAATTGTTAGATTACTTGCTAGATATTACTGCATGTTCGGAACTAGAAGCACAGGCATTTCGCTACACTCACATTAACATCTGCTAACCATGTGTATGTGACAAATAAAAGTTGATTTGATTGGATTTTTTTAAAACTTGTCAACTTTTTTAAACCACTCCACTATGTCTCCCTGTCATGGCTTTTGTGCCATCAGTACAGATACCAACATGAGCAGCAGCTACGTTTGGCTACATACGGACCGTTAGTGGAATTCCCGCCAGAGAGTAATGGTTAATGTGATTGGATGTTAATTATTTGACTAGGCTAACTTTATTTAGTTAACATTGTGTTGTTATTTCGCTGAACACTAGATTGTTAAATAAAAAATTTTGGCAGTGAAACGAGGCTACTCAATCGAGAAAAAAACCTCAACCAAATGTATAGCCACGCTGGAAAATATAAATGGATTGTTTGAAAATGTGAATCACATTTTTATTTGGCGTACCACCGACGGCATTGTGTAACCCAGTTTGCTGTAGGAGACCCAGAAAGACCGAGACAGGCTCAGGATCCTTAGTATTGACGTGGTGTGGTGGTGGGCCTGTAAACTGTGAGCCCCCCCCACACATTCAGCACTTTACCCAAACAACACCAGTTTAAAGGGGGGTATGTGGGGTCAGTCTCATGTACAGAAAGCCATGATTCCAGCTTACATCCACAGGACACTGGTTTGACATTAGTGGTGTTCAGGGGGGAATGCTTATGTTTTTATAAGCTACTTTAGTTGCGTTTTTAGCCTTTTCCTGTGATTTCTTGAATCAGCAACCCAAAGAATAAGTTGACTTTTTTGAAAATATCAGATAAAAAGAGTTGGTCACCCGGCCAAACTGAGCAGTCGGGGGAGAAGGGCCTTGGTCGGGGAGGTGACCAAGAATCCGATGGTCACTCTGACAGGACAACCATCTCTGCAGCACTCCACCAATCAGGCCTTTATGGTATTGGCCAGATGGAAGCCACTCCTTAGTAAAAGGCATCAAACAGCCCGCTTAGAGTTTGCCAAAAGGCACCTTATGGACTCTCAGACCATGAGAAACAAGATTATCTGGTCCTTTCATTTTTTATTTATAAAAAAAATAAAAAATAAAAAAATTCTCCCCAATATCGTGGTATCTAATTGGTACTTACAGTCTTGTCTCATCTCTGCAACTCCTGTACGGACTCGGGAGAGGTGAAGGCCGAGAGCTGTGTGTCCTCCAAAATACTACCCAGCCAAGCCGCTTCTTGACACAATGCCCTCTTAACCCAGAAGCACAAATGTGTTGGAGGAAACAACGTACACCTGGCAACCGTGTCAGCGTCTAGCCCACCACAGGAGTTGCTAGTGCACGATGGGACAAAGACATCCCTGCCCGGCCAAACCCTTCCCTAACCCGGACGATGCTGGGCCAATTGTGCGCCGCCCCATGGGTCTCCCGGTCGGCTGCGACAGAGCCTGGACTCGAACCCAGAAGCTAGCACTGCGATGCAGTGCCTTAGACCACTGCGCCACTCGGGAGGCCTCATTCTTCTCTGGTCTGATGCAACCAAGATTGAACTCTTTGGCCTGAATGCCAAGCATCAGTTCTGGAGGAGACCTGGCACCATTCCAACAGTGAAGCATGGTGGTGGCAGAATCATGCTGTGGGGATATTTTTCAGCGACAGGGACTGGGAGACCAGCCAGGATCGAGGGAAAGATGAACGGAGCAAAGTACAGAGAGATCATTGTAGCGTCATACCCAAGAAGACTCTAGGCTGTAATCGCTACTAACGGTGCTTCAAAAAAGTACTGAACAAAGGGTCTGAATGTGATATTTCATTTAAAAAAAAAGTTTAATACATTTGCAAACATTTCTACCTGTTTTTGCTTCGTCATTATGGGGTATTGTGTGTAGATTGATGAGTAAAACATTTTTTAAATCCATTTTAGAATAAGGCTGTAACGTAACAAAATGTGGGAAAAGTCTGGATACTTTCCGAATGCTCTGCGTATATGTGTGTGTCATAAAGGCTTCCGTTGATTGAGTCTTCAACAAAAATAAGTGTAATTTCACTTGACTTTCTGGTGCCTATGAAAAACCTTGACGTTTCTTCGATAGTTTTTTGTGGCACATTTGGAGTCGTGCTCTGCTGCTGCTGCTGGGCCTGTGAGTATGGATGAATCATGAGTGTATATTGTGTGGCGTTTGGCCTCAGTCAAAAGCAGCATTCCCCTTAGAGAGCCCAGCGAGGCCTGCATCTGCGAGGATTGGGTTGGGATTTTCATTTTCTTGAAACACCTTCTGTTCTGTTCTGTGGTGGTCCCAGCGGGGACTATAGCGCTGATATTTTTAGAGGGCATGTTCCGAAAGCCTCCGTCGCCAAGAGGGAAGGACAATGGTGGGTGTGATGTTACATCGATACTTGGCCGCGAGTGGAGTGGAGGGAGGGGGGAAGGAAAAATCCTGGGTGGCCTTGATGAGTTTTGGAACGCCTCTTCTCTGAGGAATTTCACACTGTTAAGAGCACCCCACAGACCGACCAGAGAAAGACTTTAAAATGGCCGGCCAACATGTAGCCCACATATGTACAGCCCGGCTTCATGCCAACACAGTGCCACAGACACGTTAATGCACTACTTCCTACCCACCCCATGTCCTTAAGCGGTCTTAACTGTAGGCTAGGCAGTCCTGCTCATAATGTTCCCTCAAGAGGTTTCAGGCAATGTTCGAAGAGAACTGGCAGTGGGACTCAAAATGGCTGCCAGTCAATGTAGGGAGGGCTCCTTCCACTACCCAGAAAGCTTTGGGAGTTAGACCGGTGGGGCCATGATTGTTTAATTGTGAGTATGGCTTTGTAATCAGCCTTATTGTATTGAAATGGGAGAGACACAGCAGGGGAGAGAGAGAATGGACTGCAGGCAATGCTGCCTGCTGAATCTGAAAGATGCTGCTGATATTATCCCACCAGTTTACCATATGTGTTTTGTTTTTTACTGTTCTCTAAATGGAGATGTTTAAGATGAATTAGCAAGCGATGCAGGGTTTGTTGTGTTGTTGTAAGAGTGTAGTAGTATCACTTGGACCTTGGTGCTGTCTGTCTGTCTGTCTCCCTGGGTTTACGTAGTTTGTAGTCCTTGTTCGTAGACTGGTAGGTCTTGGTTCACGGTAGTCGGCCCACCCCTGGCACTACTATAGCACAAAGCCAACAAGAGACAAAACTGCAGATGGATTGAAGAATATTGATGTGTGTGACCCGCGGCTGCCTGCGAGCAAGGCTGAATAATTCAGAGATGTGTGTTGTGATGACAGCATAACACACACTAATCTCAGTCCTGTGTGTTGCTTCTCTCTCTCTCCCTCTCTCTCTTTCTCATAATTTGCCTACAATTCCAAGTTGGAAGTCTAGATTACATGGGTAGTTTCCTGTCTCCTTTGACACATCCAGAGTGATGCAGTTCAGCGTTCTCATGTGGAACTCTCAAATTTTGAAGAACCTGCAAGGCCTGCAATCCTGGATGTATTAACAACACATATTCCCATCCGGCTAGTTTCATACACTGTACTTTGAGGACAAACACAACATCAAGCCATTTTTAATAACATAGTGGTGTGTGTGTGCATGTGTGCGTACGATGGTGGCCGGCGGGTGAGTGTGTGTGTGTCCATGTCAGTGTGTTTCCATGTCAGTGTGTGTGTGTGTGTGTGTGTCCGTACTCGATATGTTATGCTTGAGTTACAGTATTCCAAAAGGAACCTCCATCTTTATTACACTTTTTATTATTGTTTTATTAAAACTGGACTCTAGAGATTGTTTTTATTGTCACCCAGAGGTAGCCTCTCCTCTCCACTCCGGGTCACTCAACTAACTGTGTGGTGTTGTGTTGTTTCCTGTGACTCCAACAGATCCAGAGTGCGCCCTTGAGAGCGGACTGGAGGATGGTGAGGCTGAGACCGGGTCCAGGCGTTTGAGGAAGAGGCTTCTCTCTCCAGAGGAAGGCGAGGAGGAGGAGGACGAGGAGGCCGCGCTGCACAGCTGCGACAGCTGCCAGCAGGTGTTCGAGTCGCTGAGTGATCTCACCGAACACAAGATTAATCAATGCCAGCTGACAGGTAAACAACGCTCAGCCCACCGAGCTTCCCTTCCCTCTCCACCAGTCAGTTCTATCTCTCCCAATCCAGTCTTCCCACTGGAGAAAACCATAGGAATCCATAGTGAGCTGGGTACTTCACCACACAGCCTGTAATTGACTGCAGCACTAGTCTACCTTAGATGAACATTGCATACCATGAAATAGGTGGATTTCCAGTATGACACACTCACAAAAACTCTATTTTTTTTTTGCATGCATTATATGGATATTTTCCATTCTCCTTTGCCGTTACTACACAGACACACAACACAATGTGTATGTATGCACACACCCACACTTCCTCTTACCGTACTGATCATTTGAGTATTTAGGCACCTCACTACACCACGCCACACACTCTACTACATACTCCACCAAGCCACACAGTCATATTCGCCAGTAGTCAAAGCCAATGTCATTGAGGTCTCACTGTAACCAGACCTCCTTGGTAAGTGGATCCCTACTATAGTGAGGTCTCTCCTCTTAGTGTGGAGGCATCGTCCATGTCTACTGGGACCCTGGGAGGAAGACGAGAGAAGGAAGGGTGCCATTGGCAGACTGTGTCATTGAACCTGAGATGGATAAACAGAACACTGCTATAAATACTCTGACAAGGTGGCTCAGAGAACTAATGATATGAGCTGCTGAAGGTTTCCTCCATGTGATTCTCATGGACTTGGTGTTCTCCTTTACCCTGTCCCTTTATCACTCTGTACCGTCCTGTCCTATACCGTCCTGTCCCATTACCGTCCTGTACCGTCCTGTCCTTTTACCATCCTGTACCGTCCTGTCCTGTACGGTCCTGTCCCTTTACCGTCCTGTGCCTTTACCGTCCTGTACCGTCCTGTCCTATACGTCCTGTCCCTTTACCGTCCTGTACTGTCCTGTCCTATACGTCCTGTCCCTTTACCGTCCTGTATCGTCCTGTCCTATACGTCCTGTCCCTTTAACGTCCTGTACCGTCCTGTCCTATACGTCCTGTCCCTTTACCGTCCTGTACCGTCCTGTCCTATACGTCCTGTCCCTTTACCGTCCTGTACCGTCCTGTAACATCCTGTCCTGTACCGTCCTGTCGTGTACCGTCCTGTCCCTTGCTGTACTGTGCTATACCATCCTGTACCCTCCTGTACCATCCTGTACCGTCCTGTCCTGTACCCTCCTGTACCGTCCTGTCCCATGATGAGAAAAACAGTCTGACACAAATTTCTTCTTGTCATTTTTGGGAGAGATCACTTAGTTTTTCTCTTAACAAGACAGGCTAGAAAGTAAACAGAATGAAGATGAAGATAAGTTCATGTGAAGAGGAAGACTTACTTTATGTTAGGTGTTTCATTGTAAGAGGGGGGCTACAGTAAACATTGTCCTATCAGACAGCAATAAATACTCTCCTCTGTTTATACACAGACATAGTTTGATTTCATATTTTGCAATCCGCAACCAGCCAACCGCAAATTATAGGGCAGGACTGCTTCAGAGTGATCTCAGATTTCCAAACAACCAGTAAGATATCCCATATGAGTGTTACAAAGATTTTCCATTAGCAGGAAGCCTGTCTCACTGAATGGACAGTGTCTTGCTCACGTGTGTGGGCGCATAGATGTACGTTCAAAAGTTTGGGATCACTTAGAAATGTCCTTGTTTTCGAAAGAAAAGCACATCACAGGAGTGATGGTTGTTGATAATTGGCCTCTGTACGCCTATGTAGATATTCCATTAAAAATCAGCCGTTTCCAGCTATAATAGTCATTTACAACATTAACAATGTCTACACTGTATTTCTGATCGATTTGATGTTATTTTAATGGGGGAAAAAATGTGCTTTTCTTTCAAAAACAAGGACATTTCTAAGTGACCACAAACTTTTGAACGGTAGTGTATGTGTGTCAGTATATGTGTTTATGTGTGTACTGCTTCACAAGCAGAAAGCCAATCAAGCAAAGTGTATAGGAGAGAGGGCCTAGCCTACTTTTCAAAAGGTGTGGAAATCTGTTGAATGTGCACTTGCAAATTATGACTTTCCTGACTTGAGTGGAGCCCTCAGTCGTCTCCTCTCAATACACCCAGCAATCCATCAAACAAATATTGATTCCAGCACATTATATTTGGCATACATATGAAATCATTGCACGAAGGCCATTTCATTAAAGGTAGAGTAGGAAAGAAGCTCATGTTGTACCATTGACTTCTAACAGTATTGCCCATTTCTAATAGCTCTTTGATTTGTTTGATACCTTACCTTTTTCCTATTATGATTTGATTGGGAACAAAGGGAGTTATATTTCTAGGGGCACCTTTAAAGTGCTTTGAAATGTTTTCAGATTTTTCTTTTTAGCATTTTGAGCAAGACAATAGTCAAGCATGTTCTGACTTATAGACAGGGTCTTACATTATCTAGACGCGGTCACAATGAACAACTCAGGCATATTATTTATCCTAGAATTAAGCAAAGGCCTTTATTAATGTCAATCTCACAGACAAATAAGACTTAATTGCTGAATGCGGGAATGCTGCAGATTGGCTAAGAACCCCTGTAAAACCTGAGCATTATGCACGACCACTCTATAGGTATTCAAACACAGAGGGAGGGGAAAAATACACTTTGAGATACAGCAGACTGTGTATGTGTGTGTGTGTGTGTGTGTGTGTGTGTGTGTGTGTGTGTGTGTGTGTGTGTGTGTGTGTGTGTGTGTGTTTCAGTCGGGAGTCTTCTTCCTATGTGGCTGGCTTTATTAAAACCACATTCTAATCAACAACCAGCACCTACTGAATCCTCCACTTCTACAAATCACTTTTTTTAGGTTTTATTTTTAGGAAACCCATTCAGAGCTTGACTGGACCCAATCCTGATATTGAGAATGAGTAGGATTTTGTGGAAAATGTAGAAATTCTTGTTGCAGTAGATATTCTTATTTGTTTGTGTTGGTCCCATGTTTCATGAGCTGAATTAATTTTTTTATTTTTTTAAATTCTTTATTTTACTAGGCAAGTCAGTTAAGAACAAATTCTTATTTTCAATGACGGCCTAGGAACAGTGGGTTAACTGCCTGTTCAGGGGCAGAACGGCAGATTTTGTACCTTGTCAGATCGGGGATTTGAACTTGCAACCTGGATGCTCTAACCACTAGGCTACCCTGCCGCCCCAGGGTAGCCTAGTAATAGATCACAGAAATGTTCCATACGCACAAAGCTTATTTCTCTCAAATTGTGTACATACATTTGTTTACATCCCTGTTAGTGAACATTTCTCCTTTGCCGAGATAATCCATCAACCTGACAGATGTGGCATATCAAGAAGCTGATTAAACAGGTGCACCTTGTGCTGGGACAATAAAATGGCACTCTAAAATGTACAGTTTTGTCACACAACACAATGCCACAAGTTTTGAGGGGGTGTGCAATTGGCATGCTGACAGCAGGAATGTCCAGCAGAGCTGTTGCCAGGGAATTGTATGTTCATTTCTTTACCATAAGGCACATCCAACGTCATTTTAGAGAATTTGGCAGTACATCCAACCGGCCACACATGTGGGCGAGCGGTTTACTGATGTCAACATGGTGGCGGGGGAGTTATGGTATGGGCAGGCATAAGCTATGGACAATTTATTTTATACCTTTATTTAACGAGGCAAGTCAGTTATGAACAAATTCTTATTTTCAATGACGGCCTAGGAACAGCAGGTTAACTGCCTTGTTCAGGGGCAGAACGACAGATTTTGACCTTGTCAGCTCGGGGATTTGATCTTGCAACCTTTTGGTTACTAGTCCAATTCTCTAACCACCAGGCTACCTGCCGCCCCAATGAACACTATTGCATTTTTTGATGGCAATTTGAATGCACAGAAATATGAACGCACAGAAATACTATGACGAGAAGCTGAGACCCATTGTGAGGCTCATTTATTTTAAGGTATCTGTGACCAGCAGATGCATATCTGTATTCCCAGTTACGTGAAATCCATAGATTATGGCCTAATGCATTTATTTTAATTGACTGATTTCCTCATATGAACATTAACTTTTTTTTATCGTTTCGCTACACCCGCAATAACATCTGCTAAATATGTGTATTTGACCGATACAATTTGATTTGATGTGATTTGAAACTCAGTAAAATCTTTGAAATTGTTGCTTGTTTCATTTATATTTTTGTTCAGTATAGTTAGCTTAGTAAATATTTACCATGTACTGTCTACTTGAGGAGATTTAAGAATGCATGCAGACAGATATGTATAATACCCATGCAGGCACATTAGAGCTGGGCAGTATGGAAAACAAATCCATATCGCAATAAATTGTCAATTTTTTGCACTAACTATAAATCAATGATCAATTATTTTGGGGTGAGGTGCTAGAGCTGGCTGATATGGACAAAAAGTTATATAGCGATATATGTTACTCTTTTGCTTGATGAAAACCAATACAACCATTTTTTTAATGGACAGTTGCTTTACATTAATGGCAGGGCTCTAGATAATATTTTCCAGTGCCAAGTAAGATAATAGAGATTAGAGATCGCCCGATTAATCAGAATGGCCGATTAATTAGGGCCGATTTCAAGTTTTCATAACAATTGTAAATCGCAGATTTTTCCGATTTTAAAAAAATCAAATAATAATATATATTTTTTACAACTTTATTTAACGAGGCAAGTCAGTTAAGAACACATTCTTATTTTCAATAACGGCCTAGGAACGGTGGATTAACTGCCTTGTTCAGGGGCAGAACGACAGATTTTTACCTTGTCAGCTCAGGGATTCAATCTTGCAACCTTACAGTTAACTAGTCCAACGCTCTATCCACCTGCCTCACGAGGAATGCAGTTACGCGAATGCAGTAAGAAGCCAAGGTAAGTTGCTAGCTAGCATTACACTTATCTTGTAAAAAACAATCAATCAATCATAATCACTAGTTATAACTACACATGGTTGATGATATTACTAGTTTATCTAGCGTGTCTTGCGTTGCGTTTTGTTTTCGAAATGATAGTTTCCGGATTCGACCATATTAATGATCTAAGGCTCGTATTTCTCTGTGTTATTATGTAATAATTAAGTTTATGATTTGATAGAGCAGTCTGACTGAGCGATGGTAGGCACCAGCAGGTTCGTAAGCATTCATTTAAACAGCACTTTCGTGCGTTTTGCATGCTTTAAGCATTGCGCTGTTTAAGCTATACTGTTACACTGGCAATACTAAAGTGCCTATAAAACATCCAATAGTCAAAGGTATATGAAATACAAATCGTATAGAGAGAAATAGTCCTATAATTCCTATAATAACTAGAACCTAAAACTTCTTACCTGGGAATATTGAAGACTCATGTTAAAAGGAACCACCAGCTTTCATATGTTCTTATGTTCTGAGCAAGGAACTGAAACGTTAGCTTTCTTACATGGCACATATTGCACTTTTACTTTCTTCTCCAACACTTTGTTTTTGCATTATTTAAACCATATTGAACATGTTTCATTATTTATTTGAGGCTAAATTGATTTTATTGATGTATTATATTCAGTTAAAATAAGTGTTCATTCAGTATTGTTGTAATTGTCATTATTACAAATACATTTTAAAAATTGTCCGATAAATCGGTATCGGCCCGGTTTTGGTCCTCCAATAATCGGCATCTGTATCGGCGTTGAAAAATGATAATCGGTCGACCTCTAATGGAGATGGTTCAAAATGTAAGCTATTTCATTTAACATATTCAGGAAATGATTGATTGATATTTTGATGTGCAACCTGTCCAAACAGGATCCAGAATTATCAGATGTATTTTTGGCTCTTCAGAGAATTTGCAGACATCTTTGTGCATTTTGGGCCATAGGCTATATTAGTCACCACCTAAACACATAGCTAGATTGCTAACTCTAAATATTATATTGTTGCTAGATTGCCAAGTAGGCTTATCGATTAATCTATCACTAAATGTAGGCTAATGTAGGCTAATGTCATACAAAAACTTCCCAGCGCTAGGCTTAGGCTACTTGATGTACGACTATTCACTGCAACTGGCTCCATGCATCATACTAACTACAGCCTACTCTGGTTGTAAAGTGGTGCCATAAACTCAATATTAAAAGGTGAGAAATACATGATCTACTCCCAGAAAGCTGTGACTCTCCTCTCTGTATCTAGAACAACAGTAGTTTCTTTGAAAACCCGATTTTTGCCACAATAGCATTTTGAGCAACGGTAATGCTTTGTGCTTCACAGAATGCATCTCTCCATCCTCCTTGCGCACAGTGGGGAGAGGAAGTGAGAGTCAGCAGCCGACAGCAAAACAGGGACAGGCAGATACTTTCATAGCAGGGATCAACATAATGCATAGGCTATTACTGTTGACCAAATAATAGTTTTAGAAACAATCTACAGGAATGTTGTGTAGAAAAATCACAGAAAATTACAGAGGTAAGCAAAATGCTTCGGTAAGAGACATTGAAGGCAATGTCGGTGTCGGAAATCTTCGGTTTATCATCCCAGCTCTAAGGCACATGCACACCACAAACAAATGAGTACCCATACCCACCGTCTCACTATGCCTTGGTAACTAAACCTAACAACACGATCTACAGTTTAAAGAACAAACCCTGGTGCTATTGCATACTGTACCTCGGCCTACTAGACCACGCCCAACAGACAAGAGAGAGAGAGATGTATAACATGTCACCCTGATCAATGGCTGCCATTGTCTCCCCACCGTCTGGCTGAAGTTTAACACCTCTCCATGCACTTAAGCCGTGACCACTGCAGTGCGCTAAGGGAGCACGGGGGTATGGATTGCCTCGTGTCCCCGATGCGATCGGTGCTATCGATCGTGCTAATGCTGGACTGCGGAGGAAGGCAAGAGATAGCCTGGGAGAGAGAAGAGGCGAGAGGAGGGAGAGTGCTGCAGGAATGTGTCTCCAGAGACTGTCTTGGGCTGGGGCAGGGCTGTAGGAATGCTCCCCCGGAGGTAGACTTCCACTGTTCGAGTACAGGCTGGGGTGGAAGACAAGGCAGGGCTGGAAGAATGCTTCTCTGGTGAACCGAGTGTGGAGAGGGTTGGAGAGGCTGGAGGAGTGCTCCCCCAAAGTGGTCATCTAACTCGGGGGCAGGACTGGAGGGGCTCCAGGGGCTCAGGGGGGCTGGATGTGGGGGTAGATGGGGGAGGCGGGCGCGGCCCCCCTCCAGGCTCCAGGATGGCTGCGGATCAGGTTTCTGTGTTGGGATCAGCATCCTGCCGTCAGGGCTTTAGGCTGCCCAGGGGAGGAGGCAGGAGAGAGAGGAGTTAGGAGGCAGCCTTTTATTCTGTAGGCCTCTCTCTTTCCGCTAGCTTTGTCTCTCAACAGTCTCAGTCTTCCATTGTCTGCTCCGGCTCGCATTGTTAGCGATTATGTTGCGGGAAAGAGACACCTATGGTTGGTCTGGCATGGGTTTTCTTTTGGGCCGCACACACATGTTAATAGTTGAGATATATGACAGTGTAATGGCATGTAAGAAAATGTACACTAATAGTAGCCCTTACTGTCTTTTAATGTAAATAAGGACAATGGCACCAATACTGAGTTTAATTCAAAGGTAGTTTGGTTTCACAACGGATTACCTTGCCAGTGTCAATTTTATTCTCCTATACTGCTGCTGTGCTGGAGGCATTTGAATAGCACAGTGCACACAGTGCTGTCATCCTAGTGGTCATACTTTCATTACTGGCCCGCTCCCTAGAGAAACACCTTTTCTTGTGTCCTTCACTAGAGGAGAAGCACAGCTCGTCCCTCAGGAGAGATATGTGGCCTGCTATTTTAACCCTCTGTGAGATGACCTTTTTAATAAGTGTCTTTCTCTGTTTTCTTGCCGGCCACTGTGAGAGCAAACAGAGCATGTCTTCTGCTTCCCTCAGATAAAGAAATCAATCAGAAAGAGAGAGAGAGAGAGAACTGGGCCATATATGGATTTATATTATGTAAATTCTTCCCTTTTTCTGCTCTTGCCTGTGGAGATTTAGCGATGCATTCAACATCTGATAAAATACATTTTAGATTTATGAGAAAAATACAAATGAGGTATATTCATGTACTATGAAACAATGAGTTGCACTATTTCCTAGCAAGACATCGCAGGCAATACTGCAGCGATTTGATGTCATTTGATAGGGACATGGGAACACAGAGGCATACTGTTCAGTTCTCTCTGTTAATGATTTAGCTCTGTTTATTTTCAAGCCTTTATAAAGAATTTCATTACATTAAGGTTCTCTGAATATGTTCTCGTTGTCTGAATTCGTACACCAACATGCTGGTTCGAAGTAAAACAAGTCTTTGGGTCAGCGGCATGGAAACGTTCAGTAATACCCACAACTATCATTAACTAGTTGCTGGCGGACCGTGTTTTGTAATAACTGTTTCCAGTAGGATCTCATTGGCAGACCTGGAGCTTTTTTTCCACACAGAAAAAAAGGATGAATTGATCCAACGGCTGCTTTGCGGCTACCAAAAAGAACACTCCTACAAAACCACAAAGACTTTATTTGCTTCAAAAGCCTTTAGCAGTAGACACCGATAGAGAGGAGACATGAGCAGCCCTGAATAGCCCAACTCT